>NC_030682.2:97266644-97633519 GCF_000004195.4 Xenopus tropicalis | reverse complement strand
ACTAAGACTGGCTATTAGGTAGCCTCTATGCACACTATTAGCTTACAGGAGGCTTTAGTTGGTAGTAAATCTTGTTTTTATTTAACCAAAACTTGCCACCAGGTTAGGAATTTAAAAAGAACTACCTGGTTTGGGGGCACTGAGAGGGGTTGGTTGCTCACAAGCCACTGGTTGGGGATCAGTGTTCTAACTGATACAGCAATAATAAACTTAGTTTTTATATCTTTAACCTTGTTACAAGATGAGGGGGTCCTCACCAAAGGCTCAGTGCCCATGTGGGCTGAAAAAGACCACTGCAAAAAACCCACTACTGCCTGCTCTATATCCTTTTATCTCACTATAAGCAGCATAGATGAAGGGGTTAAAATGCTAATGTTGATTATCATCACTTTATAAGATATGTGATTTAATATTTAGATTTTTGTCTGCATTTCTGAAAACTTCTCGGAAAAGCTATGTCTTTGCTTCTGAAGGACAGACCTTCAAATTGGGGTTTGTACATTTTTGTTTTTTAGGCTTTTTATATATATATATATATATATATATATATATATATATATATATATATATAGTACAGGTACAAAGACAAAAAAGATCCTATGGGCAGAGGACTTCTTTCTCTCTCTCTAATTGATTAAAAGTATTTCTTTTGTATTCATCTGTGTGTAGTATATGTTAAAATTTGTTTGTGCCTTTGCATTACTTGGGTAAAACCTAAAATGTGAAATTAGATTTTTTTTTTTTTTGTCAGAACCTAATATGTGGTTTAAAAATTACATACTAGGAGCAGAGCTGTGTTCATTAGGGTCAAAGGAGGGAGGAGGGGGTTAGGCAAATATATGTTATCCCCTACTCATCCCTTAAGTTGCGTGTCATGCTTCCGCCGGCGAAAGTATGGACATGGCTAGCCTGCCCACAGATACTGTGCTCTGCGCCTCGTGCCATATCTGTTAGTTCCATTAAATTCATTTTAATATAATTTCATTCATTTTTACATTCAGCATTCATTTTGAGGGCTATATATTACTCAGCACAAATTCTACACTATAATGACCTGAAAGACTATCATACTTTATAATATCAAATTTGCTTTCTCATTGCTAGCAAAATTAAGCAATAACAGGTGATACATACAATATTTTTGTGGGTTTCCTAATAACCAGCTTGATATCTAAACTAACTTCATTTTTCATCCCCCACACTAGGACTCACCACCACCTGCATGCTTTCTTTTTTCTTTTAGAACCATTATTTTACTTTAACACTCCAAGATGCTGACTTCAGAAGTGAAGTAGTCTGGAGGATGATGACTTTCCATGTAATGCTGCACTGTGAATATATAGGGGCGTGTAAATCTGTATTAGTATAGCTGATAATCAAACTAGGATATGATTGATGTCTAAAAGGCATAGAATACTGAAGTTAATGAAATCACAAATTTCAGTACATATATAATTCTTTGTATAGCTCTTTATTCCTTGCAGAACCTGTTTTATACAAGAATTATGTCAATGTGAGTCCATGGATTTAGTACATTTTCCACTGTTAGTTATATACCTCCCATTATTGATAGGTAAAACCCTGATCTTCCCATATTGTGCCCCAGTAGTAGTTTTTGCCATCTCAAAAATAGAGAACAATTTTTGCTGAAAAAAGAAAAACGTTGAAATTAAAGCAATGCTTCAATAATGGAGAAGATGAGAAAACTTCAACCTGTGGAAAAAATGCAAACTTTTAATGGATAAGTAAGTTGATCATTGATAAAACCGACTCTAAACCATTCCAGCAAAATCCTTGGACTTGATCCCAATTTAGCAGCATCAACCCATATTGATACCAAAACTGTTGTTTCTTTAATGGTTTTTAGCAGACTTAAGGTATGGTGATCCAATTTCCTGGACTGTGTCATGTACCAGACAGTTCTTTAAATCATATTATGCCCCTAGGTTTTAGTGGTTCAGGTGATTATCACTCAGAAATGCTCACTGGCACATTTGAACCACAAGTTCAGTGTGTCGGCTTTGGGCTGATCCCCATGTTCCAGTCAGCTTATCTAGTAAAAGAATGCTACAGAAATACAAAATTTCACTCATGATAAAAACAAGTAGTACCTATGGCATGATAAAGAATTTTTTTTTTATTTTTTTTTAAATTGAAAACAATTAACATTTAAAACTGACATTTGTTTAATCTGTCCCTAAACCACTCTATACAAATTCTAATTATTCAAGGTATAAAATCTGTTAGCTTTTTTCCTATTTTGTCATAATGTACCAAGCAGTTTTGAATAGCGTAGAATTTCCTTATGCATTATGTGGTTAAAGAATCCTATGGGAATACAATATGGCAATGCTGGTGAGGGAATGTGGTAACCATGGTACAACAAAGAAGCATTTGAAAATTAAAATAATTAACACGGTTTTATGTTAATAAACCATACTGGCATTGTGTCCACCAAAAGAACATTTTTAAAGTGATATTTAATGTTAATACATTTGGAATGTGAAAAAGGTTGCATTCTTTTTTAAAATAAAATTAATTCAAAGAAATGTTTCACAGACGCTGTAAACTGCCACATAGTTTGAATACCAGATTAACTGTATAAGCAGAGACCCATAAAATAACTGTTTAGATATAATATTTCTCTTTTTTTTCCCAAAAAAGGGCCAGTTTAATTAAATGAAACAGAAACTCAAGCATTTGACCCTAGGATTTCTTTATATGAGTGACTGTTCAAGTCTCCAATGTCATTGAAAGCCCAGGTTATTGAAGTAATTATTCTAAATTGGTGGGTGGTCTTGAGAAAACCATTTAGAATTGATAGCTTCCTATGCAGAACAGCATACCATTAGAAAGGCAATAGGTATAGAGATTTTAGTTCCTGAAACTATTAAGCTTTATGGTACCCTGAGACACTTTCCATGCCCTCAGCCATTTCAGCTATTCATATAAACAGTAGTAATTGCCTAATCATTTCCCCATGTATATTATATCATTAGACATTTCATTGATTTCAGTATTTTTGCTATATTTTTGACTATTAGGAAAATTCACATTATCTCATTGTAATATTTTCCTGGATTGTTTTGCTTAGAAAATGGGCAAATATATTCATTTATAGCATGATAAAAACATATTTCTTAATGATTGATATTGTTTGTGGCTAGTCTGTCTCCACCAGAAGGATACTCTTGATTTTTGTATTGTATTTTAAGTTATGAGGATGAATTTATAAGCACCGGTACTAAGTTGAGCAGAATTTTGCACACAAAATTTAAAATGGTAAAGTGCACTTGTTCAGAGGTATAAATGATGCCCCGGCCACAGAGCCTGGAATTAACATCTGCCTTGAAAAGTGTTACTTCCAAAGTTAATTTAGTGTGTTATGCTTACACACTTGCTATTAGTCAGTCGAATGGTAATGGTGTTATTGTATGGACTAATAGTGTAAGTGACAATTATGACCACCCAGACTAACTTGGAAAAAACTGGTACCACTGCAAATGCAAATTTTGCACTGCCTGAGTAAATCATCCCTATAATCATATTCCATTTACAGGTACAGGATCTGTTACCAGAAACTTGTTATCCAGAAAGCTCATAATTGCAGGAAGGCCATATTATCCTATAGACTCAATTTTAATGAAATAATTCTAATTTGTAAAAATGACTTCCTTTCTCACTTGATCCTAACTAAAATATTGTTAATATTTATAGGTGTCAAAATAGATCAGGTTTTTGAGCAGACATGAGGTATGGAGATCCAAATGACAGAAAGAGCATTCTGGATAACAGGTCTTATACCTGTATAAGAAAAAAGCATTTAGATGTTGTACAATAAGATATGTTCTAGGGGTCTCTCATCAGCAGCAACTGATATATGGTTATCAAGAGAAATATCGGTACAAAAAAACAAACAAACAAGTATCTCCCAATGAATCTAACAACAATAGCTAAAATGTATTGAAATATATCCCAGTCTTATGTAATGTGACTATTCTAATGTATTTTCTATTTAATTCCTCTTAAACAAAGACAGTGTGTTTAAAGGTAGATTTCCATGGTACTGTCTTTATTAACAGTGTATCTTTATGCAGACCATTATTTAATGAAGAAGCTGCCGGTGGTATGACGAGCACTAACATTCCCTGGTGAATTTCTGTGTTGTAATGAATTAAATGCTTTAGCGAGTTGTAGAAACGAGAGGAAAGTCAGTGGATACATTTTGTTTAGGAATTTTGAAAAGGGAAGAACACTTTGTAAGTGTGCAGTATGAATGCATTTCTCTTCACAAGTGACAGGTAATGTCAGGCTGCAGCACCCTCTTCTGTTGCAAGCAGGGTATAAGCCATTCTCAGGTGCTTTACCCAAAACCAGCTGTCAATATTTTAATCATGAAATTATCAGAAGAATACATTGTGACTTTCTTGTTTGCCCATGCACCCTATTTTTAAACAGTGTAATTCCTTTGAATTCCCAAATGAGGTTTGTTGATCGTATTTGCACAAGGGGGATAAGGTCTGCAGTGGATTATGGAAAGTGTTTTGGCATTCTATTGAATCTTTGTTGGTTTTTATGTAGCAGCCGTAATTGTACGCCTGCACTGCATGTATTATTTGGTCTATTGTACATAACTTGAAAGAAGTGTCAAATGGAAGTTAGGAGAACTCCATGGGAAAATAGTATTATAAGATGAAACACTGGGGGGTCTGTTTCTTATGAGAACTATACACAGTGTTTTACCTTGTGCTAAATTAGTTCATTTGTGGCCTTGCAGACTTTGCAACTCAAGTTTTCTTGTTGTGCAAATGATCTCACAGTAGCACAGAGTTTGAGTCGGGGCACTTCAGCTTCCTCGTGCTAGGAGAAGCCATAGACATTCCATTGATCTGACAGATGTAGTTTGCTTGACCTTTTCCCATACACAACTGCCTTCAAAGCAACAATGTTCAGTGCCTGCCTGTATGGAAGAAGTTAATAAGAATACTGTACTTACCCTTTATTGTTGAATAAACCATTACTTGTGTTAGGACCATTAGCTACTTTAAACTTGCTCCGTAAATTAAGAAAAAGCTAAATGGAGTTGTGATCGCTGCCATTAGTGGCATTTTAGATTATACGAACAATTATAGTCTTCATTATCTTTGAACAATCCCGTTTACTAAACCATTGTGTTTATATTAGACATTATGTAAAATATTTCCCTTGGAGATGATTATTTCCAGCAGAGTATTTAATTTGCCTTTTGCAGTCATATGAAAAGATCAGATATTATGACACCTCAGAATAATCTGCACATTCTAACAGTTGCTAAAATCATTTGCCACCTTCATGCATTTGTGTTTTTTTTTAGTTTCTTTTATGTAAAATAGAATAATACAAAGCACTAAAGGGTTAAAAAAAAATGAAATGCCAATTAATAGAGCACATTACATGAAACAGAAAACAACTATAAATGAAGATTTATGAAAGATAATTGAAAAACTCACATAAAAAATGAAATACTTTTCTATTATGCTATTATGTTTGTACCTTTCTTTCTTTGGCGGCGTTTAATATCCTAGTGAGCAATGTTATAAATATTATTTTCAAGCATGTTACTTAATGATTGTACTTTATATGTCACAAAGCGACAATGGTATATCGCATATCGGTATAGATATATGGAGATCACTGCTTAAATCCCTAATTACTACTTGCTTTTCTGTTAAAGGGGGTTTTCGATTAATAGATGCCTGTTGGGGGAGGGTAAATGTCTTGTTTGGAGAGGTTACCAATAAAAGGTTTTCATTGAACATGTATATGGGTATGTAGCACTTGAAATCATTTTGGGGAGGCTAAACCGTTATTATTCTCCACTTGATGATACCCATATATAAAAAAGCAGTACATTTTGAAAGACCTGATGTACTGAGGGATAAGTAAGTTATGGCCCATGATTGGAGAGGGCAATGTTTTGTGCTTTTATTAAATAAATAAATGAATTTACTTTTACATAAGCTTGTATGCTTGATGTTTTGCTAATATATTTTATTGGATTAGGCATGGACAAGTGCAGACCACCCAGATATATTTGAGCTTTTGGTTTGGATGCTTTGATTTGTAGTTTACCAACATCTGGTTGAACTCCATATTCCCATAACTGTTTTATATCTTGCCCTCCCTTAACAGTTTTATTGACCTTTGATCCCTCGTTATCTTTAAGCTCAGATGAGATTCATTTGTGGTGCTTTCTCATACGTAGACATTGTAGGAAATATCTGCATATACTTTACTCCCCTTTATTATGTTGTATATTGTCTTGGTCATTTAAGACGTTTTTGTGCTGCTGAAACAGTATGAAAGGCTTCTATTTCCTCCTATTGTTTGTCAACTCTTTGCTCAACATTTATTTCCTAACGGCTTTAGCTGTTATCCTCAGTCACCTGTCCTCTTCCATTAAAAAGTTATTAAAGCTTTGAAGTATCTGCATATGAATGCCCAATGGACTACATTAAATGTTTCTATTTTCTCAGTGGCCTTTTTGTCTCAAAAGAAACTTTGTGTTCATTCAGACTGTTTCTGTCTCTGCTTTTACAGTCTTACTTTTATGATGCAGAGAAAAGTGTGAGGTAGTAGTTATGCATATTGCGAGACAGTGATTCTTTATTTTAATACAAAAAAAGACCAACTCTAGAAAGCTAGATTAAATCATTCCTTTCACTTTTTAATGGGATTTGGATGAATAGAGTAAAATATGCACTTTGCATTCATTGATAGCATCTTTAGGTTGAGGTAATTGAGTCTTTTTTTCCCTGACTGAATGAATAATGACTTCATCTGATCCTCAGCGAGGCCTGAAACTTAGACCGCCTTTGTCAACGCAAAAAGATCTGGGCTTTGAAACATGCTCTACTTCCCTGGCTTAATTTTTCTTCATTTTAATCCAAAAACCTATTTTTCTCAATAATTCAAGCATAAACTATGTAGTAGTGGAAGCAGCGGAAATTGCCAGATATTTGTCCTCGTTGTGCTGCTTTTAAAATGCAGCTGATAAATTAGCCACTGTGGTCCTGCTCTGCTCTGTTCTCAAGGGAAACGGTAGCCCGTGCACAAACATTTTTTTTCCAGAACTATTACAATATATTCCTTTTACAGTGATTCTTTATATGATGGAATGTTATGTTTTCTAGCCTTTCAGAAGGGTTTATCAAGATGAATAGCTCTTAATAAGTTTTAACACCTCAAGGATGTTGCTTTTCCATACAGTACACAACAGGTCATCATTTTATTGTGGTGTTTGTTTATTGCTGCCTGCTGCAAAACTTTACATGGTTAAGTTTCATTTGTCAACTATAGTTAAGACTTGTTATGTCAGATAACTGATCCACAACTAGAAAAAAACTGGATCACCATCTAACACGCATGTCATTCAGACACACAGGTTATGGAGTTGTAGTGGACGCAGGCCGCAATGTAGCCCTGTATTTGCAAGGTTAAGGACAGGGCTGCTTTGCACCCCCCCGGCCACTAAGGGGCACACTTTTGCACTTGCATCCAAAGTCAAATGATCCCTTTTGTATAAAAGCTAATAAGAAAATGGACTCCCCTTTAAGCATGGTTCCTTTCATTGCTCAGCAAACATGGCAGAACAAACAAGCAACTCTTGTTACTGCCGTTTACTGTTACACTAATACTTAACCCATCAAAATAAAATTGGGTCCCCATGATGTTTATGGTAGGTCCTCATGGCCACCCCTTAGTAAAATAAAATGTACTACTATAAGATTCAAAGCACAACAAAGGTGCACAATGAGAAGCAAAGCATAGTCCCACATGTATTTGGGTCCACAAAGAAAAAAGTCATATACCACAAAGTACAAGGGGTAGGCCCTAAACTGAACCACAGCGTAAATTAATTTAGAAAAAAAGTATTAAAAGAAATATCACCTTGCATAAAAGCCTAATGCATTTCATGCCAAGAATAGGCACTTATTCAAAGGCTAATGGGCTAGATAATTTGTTATGATGTATGTAATCATTATTATCAATGCTCCCTTTTGTTTCCATTCTTTAGCAGCCATTTGCTTACATAACAATATATATTATTTGTATAGTTATATATCTTGAATACAGTTGCAACTAAGTAATATTAATGATTCATTTTCAAATCATTTTAATATAAGTTCCTGAGATCCTCCATCTAAAATCTTGCAGTTTTTTTCAGTTTGTAGTTGATGCATTCTTATAGAATGTGTTCTAATATATAATAATATGAAGCATTATGGTGTGAGTAGAGTTACTAATTGTGTGAGTAGAAACTAATTCTGCAAATTATAGGGGAATCAGACATATAGCAGACATTTATTGTTGAGAGAATTCTGTTATTTATATTTATAAATGTATAAAATATATATCTTTTCAAAATCTTATTTCAGTTTCTGTTATTTACCAAGATCAGATTTCACTTTGTGCAAACTTGTTTTCTGTCATTGCTTTCTCAGGTGGGCATGCTGGACCTCGAGCTGAATCAGTTGACCAAAGCCCTTTTCTTAGCCCTTGTTGCGCTTTCCGTGGTAATGGTAACCTTGCAAGGATTTGTTGGGCCTTGGTATCGTTACTTGTTTCGGTTCCTCCTGCTTTTTTCCTACATCATCCCAATAAGGTACGTGCTTGAACCACGGAAAAGAGGGATGTCTAATTTCACTGAATGCTGCATTTTTAAACTATATTCTTGGCTGTAAATGAAACTGAGCCTAAAAGGAAGCTGAGAGGAAACATGCCAGCAAATCTGCTGATTCTTAAAAGATCCCTGTGCAGGAAGCTATACTGTTGTAGATTTGTACAGTGTTCCTCTTACTGAAGTAATAAGGACAGCTAATATGTGAATATGTTTATAAGGGCATGCTGCCACTGTAACACCATGGAATTGTTAAAATAACAGTTACTTAATTTCATCTAAGGATCACTTTATATATTTGAGTTGAGATATAATGGTCCTTTATGCACAGAGACGTTATGTGCTCTATGTGTATTCCCTATATTTACTTAACTCCATTTCGTAGAAGCTTGTAACTTAGCATCAATTACCTTATCTTCTGCGAATCTATCATTACTTAGTCATCATGTTATATAAATGGAGGCTACAAAAAAGTTGCAAAATACTACTGATAATCATTAAAAAGCAGTTGAAGCCATAAATGCAATCTGATATTTTTAAAGTATAATTTATGTATAAAAGGATAATATTAGAGTGTCTGAAGAAAATGCTTGGTGAGTTGGATGCTTTAAAAAATATTCTTTGTATGTAGTGCTTATGGGTTCTATCATTCATAGCACCATGTTATCATGTATCGCTTTAACTCATTTATGTTCACAAGCGCAGTGGGCAAGCTGTGCTTTTCTTCGCAATGAGTTGCACATAAAACCATTTTAATTACACGTATTTGTGTCAAAATGCGCTTTTTGCTCCTCCCTATAGTTGCCCTCGGAGCCACTCAGTCCTTTCTACCTTCCATTCCTAATTGTGCGCTGCTGTGCCTATTTACCCAGGGTAACCCTGCAGCTAATGCCACCTCAAGCTTCAGGGTTCCCTCAGCGCCTTGCATCAGTAGGGGCAACACCACTTGCATTGAAAGAATAGGATGCACATGTCACCCGCACACCAAATACTGGAAATGACAACAGACTTCAGAAATATTTCATGCAATTACACCCAATTTGCAATGAAGCAAACACGCAGTTTTGTCAAATCAGACTTAACTGGAGTAGGTGCAGCACTATTGTGCCAAGTGAATCCCCTGTTTGTGTTCATAATGAGGATCGAATTATGATTATAATACGTACACAAATGACATAATACGTACGGAAATATAATGTTGCTTGTGCGCATGTGCATTACATTACTTTCATTCTGTTCATGTGCGACAGGGCGCAATTTTGCTCTGGTGCCTAGAGTGGCACTGGGCATAAGTACAGCACTTCATAGAATAACGGCAATTCACAACTGGAGTGTTTCCATCCTGCCAGCCATGCACTATATAGAGCCATGAGTTTGTTTCTATAGATGGCTACTTAAGGTAGGGTACAGAGATCCACTGCCCACTATTAATACAAAAATGGTTCTTTCAAACAGATAAAGGAATTATCTGATTAAAATATTGATTGCCTTAAAAGGCAACTAAAGAATCCTTTTTTGAACTTCATTAGCATCTCCTTGCTGATTACCAGGTAGAGTAAATTTGGAGATTGTAATTTTGTTATATGTCCCTGTCCCACCACAACCATGGACCTCTCCCCATGCACACTGTTACATGTGTGTGTGTGTGTATATATATATATATATATATATATGTGTGTGTGTGTGTGTATATCTTTCTATAAACCAGAGCGCACACACATACACACAATGGCTAAGTAATTATGTTACTTTAAATTTAACTTTAAATTTGTTTTTCCAGTAAAATATTTGTGAAATTAATTTGTTTTCAGCTTGCGTGTGAACCTCGATATGGGTAAAGCTGCTTATGGATGGATGATCATGAGAGATGAGAACATTCCAGGGACTGTAGTAAGAACCAGCACGATTCCTGAAGAACTTGGGCGCTTAGTTTATTTACTTACAGATAAAACAGGTACCTAATTTCTTTTTTTTGTAACTTATATTTTTATTGGTTTTTTTTTTTTCTTTTTCAAGTGGACATTAATAGAAAACATGAAAAGAAACATAGTAAGCATACTAGACATAATAAACCTGAGTTCTGCTGGTTTCAGTTGTCTTAAAGCAGTAATAACAAGCTCCCATGTAGTCCAGGCTTTTAGGTATGCCTAAAAGAAACGCTTAACGCGTTTCGTGGCCTGTCGCCACTTCCTCAGAAGCATCTGAGGAAGTGGCGACAGGCCACGAAACGCGTTAAGCATTAGACCCTGAGGGATGTACATGTGCCTTTTATCTATGATGGAATAAAGACTGGATTTTAATTTTATCCTCGTGGTGCTCCGCCATTTATTTTTTCCATATAGGTTTGGCTACATAGCACGAAAATACAACAATAAAGTACAACACAAGCAGGTACAATAATATGTATTTTAACCATAGGTATCAAGCCCAGTGTACTGATATCCAGTGGTGCTCCAAGAGGTTGTACACTACCCTGAGCAATACTATACTGGAGTCTCTGCTTACATTATATAATCTACAAGCAGAAAATGGTCACATTATCCTTCTGCTAATATGGAACACTTCCCTCTCAAAGGCTTAACCCCTTGAGCCCCTTTACCATTTCATAAACTTTCCTTATGGACATGTTGATATAAAATACTATAGAATATATCCAAATCCAGGCATCTAAATTAACATTTGAAAACCATAATCATATCAACAAGTAATATAATAAATTTATATTAGTGCATAAATTTATATTAGTGCACTAATTAGTGCAGTATTTATAACTGCACTAATTAGTGCATTTGTGCAGTTATAAGTACCTTTATAACTTAATTAGGTACAAATGTTTATATCAACTTTTATTATCTCTACAAGTTACAGTGGCCTTCAAAAGTATTCGGCCCCCTTGAACTTTTCCACATTTTGTCACATTACAGCCACAAACATGAATCTGGTGACCTGTCACCAGACAGGTCAGGGATAAAGTTATTGAGAAATTTAAAGCAGGCTTAGGCTACAAAAAGATTTCCAAAGCCTTGAACATCCCACGGAGCACTGTTCAAGCGATCATTCAGAAATGGAAGGAGTTTGGCACAACTTTAAACCTACCAAGACAAGGCCGTCCCCCTAAACTCACAGGCCGAACAAGGAGAGCGCTAATCAGAAATGAAGCCAAGAGGCCCATGGTGACTCTGGATGAGCTGCAGAGATCTACAGCTCAGGTGGGGGAATCTGTCCATAGGACAACTATTAGTCGTGCACTGCACAAAGTTGGCCTTTATGGAAGAGTGTCAAGAAGAAAGCCATTGTTAACAGAAAACCATAAGAAGTCCCGTTTGCAGTTTGCCACAAGCCATGTGGGGGACACAGCAAACATGTGGAAGAAGGTGCTCTGGTCAGATGAGACCAAAATGAAACTTGTTGGCCAAAATGCAAAACGCTATGTGTGGCGGAAAACTAACACTGCACATCACTCGGAACACACCATCCCCACTGTCAAATATGGTGGTGGCAGCATCATGCTCTGGGGGGCTTCTCTTCAGCAGGGACAGGGAAGCTGGTCAGAGTTGATGGGAAGATGGATGGAGCCAAATACAGGGCAATCTTGGAAGAAAACCTCTTGGAGTCTGCAAAAGACTTGAGACTGGGGCAGAGGTTCACCTTCCAGCAGGACAACGACCCTAAACATAAAGCCAGGGCAACAATGGAATGGTTTAAAACAAAACATATCCATGTGTTAGAATGGCCCAGTCAAAGTCCAGATCTAAATCCAATTGAGAATCTGTGTCAAGATCTGAAAACTGCTGTTCACAAACGCTGTCCATCTAATCTGACTGAGCTGGAGCTGTTTTGCAAAGAAGAATGGGCAAGGATTTCAGTCTCTAGATGTGCAAAGCTGGTAGAGACATACCCTAAAAGCCTGGCAGCTGTAATTGCAGCAAAAGGTGGTTCTACAAAGTATTGACTCAGGGGGCTGAATAATTACGCACACCCCACTTTGCAGTTATTTATTTGTAAAAAATGTTTGGAATCATGTATGATTTTCGTTCCACTTCTCACGTGTACACCACTTTGTATTGGTCTTTCACGTGGAATTCCAATAAAATTGATTCATGTTTGTGGCTGTAATGTGACAAAAAGTGGAAAAGTTCAAGGGGGCCGAATACTTTTGCAAGCCACTGTATCTCTGTCTGTAACTTACTAATTTATTGCCCATGAACCTTTTTCAGTGATCTAACAGTGTATATCTTGTGCCTTTCCAGCTTTCATTTGTATTTTGCCTGACGAAGGGGCCTGGATGCTCCTAAACTTGCAATTTTTACTTTCCCAGTTAGACAGTATCACCTAGCCTTACATTTTCTTCACAAGTACAGTGTGCTATTTCAGATGCAATCACTATGTTTTGCAGTATACAGCATTTTCCCTCTCAACTCCAGTTGCAACTGTAAGGGGGGGAGTTGTATCAGATGCAGTTGTCTAAAGAATGGACAGGTGGTGACCCTCCTGTCTTTCATGTAGGGTGATCCCCACGTGCTGTTTCAGTGTCCAGGAACCAGGTCTAAAAGATACTGCATAAATAACACATTTAGCAGTGATAATATGCATATTTGTTTATAGATCTAACAGTGTCATGAATATCTTAAATGAAACTGAAAAGTCTTGAATATCTAAGTATGTCTTGCTCTGTTAGTGCTTATGCGTGCATTTGCAAGAGCATCATTACTGATTGACATAATTATTTGCTATCCTTCACTACTACTTGCTTGGATACTTTTTGCTGTGTAATTATTCATGTGATCTTGCTCATGCATTATTTGGATATCTTTCCTTCAGTTCCTATTTACCAGCATTGAGACCGTATTAAATTAAGAACCGCATTTTTTAACACAAATGAAGTACAGGGATGCGGCCTGTTATCCAGAATGCTCAGGACCTGGGCTGTTCCGGATAAGGGATCCTTCAGTTATTTGAACCTCCATACCTTAAGTCTACTACTATTAAATATTTTAAACATAAATTAAACACAACAGGACATGTTTTGCATGTCCTGAAACAGTTTGGAGGTTTTTGTGGCCTACAACTTTACAAATGTACTGTGCTTCTAGATTATTGTACTTCTCTTACAGTTGACCGGTGCAGCTCAAGCAGGGCAAAAATTTCTTACCAAAAACATATTTTTTAAAAAGGTGGCATCCTGTGAAGGTGAAACTATAGCAATGTGACATGCCCATGTTTCATATATATCTATCTATGCCTTCACACCAATGGGCTTTGGCTGATACCATTGTATGAGAGGGTACTGAAAGAGTACCAAGGGGCCTTAAAGAGGCAATCCGTGGGGAAGCTGGTGCTGTAAAAGTCTATGTATTGACTGGTAAAAGTGTCTCATATAGACACTAAGGAGTGATGGCCAGAGACATGGGAAAAGTGACTATGTTTTTATACACCTTTGCATGAAAGCTGAACTGTATATAATAAAGTGTAGAAAGAAAACTGCTGTTTAGTGTCTCCCATCTGCCACTGCCAGCTTAATCAAATCCCCACACTTTTTAATAAGTAAAGGTCTCAGTCTCAGCCAAATGTTGAACCACAAAGGGTTGCCAAACCCAAAAGTGTCTGTACTCATCAGTCGCTGCAGTTTCTTCCTAACGGAAATTAATCTTGCTGATAATTTTATAATCCATTTGATTTAATAAGCTTTGTGTCACATGGGTTATACAGCACCTGCACAATACATGTAATCCAGTGTCTGTATAGATACAGCCTGGCAAAAGCAAGCACTTACCCTCACAACAGTCACTTTGTACAGAGGCATTGCAGTAACCTTTATATACCATGTTGACTGTGAATCACCACCGAGTTGGGATAATATATAGCGCATGGTTTTAGCATGACTTCACCCCAGCATACACTGAGAGCCTGGATCAGTTATTTATGCTTGGAACATAGTAACAAAAATAATCTTTGTGATGTAGGGTAGCCGTTGGGGGTGGGTTCAGGGGTTACAGGTGCAGGGAACCCCAATCCTATTTCCATTCATTGGAAGGCCCAGTGTAGATACAAACCACAAAACAGAAGCAGCACAATAAAATTAATCTGATTTAAATATAAATGGGAAGCAGATTGAAACCTTGCTCTGCTCTCTTGTCCTCTAGTGACCCTACAAAGCAACATGTTATCTGCTGTTGCATGTCAGAAAAGGATTAAGTAGCTCAAATTCTTCAACCAGCAAAGTCAACAGCATGAGCATGAGTTATACTGAACTTCTACCTCTTTTTGAATACTCCTCTTTTTGCACAAAGAAACCAGCAAATGAAAAAATCCAGGATTTAGCCAAAGAGATAAAGAATTAGTTGCAGAGTCTAAAGCACATTACATTGCTAATATAATTGCAAGGTAGTCCTTTGTATGATTGCAAATTGGGATTGTGTTTTATCAATACGCTTTTTGACATGAAGCGTCCATCACAGAAGTTCTCTCATTTGCCACCGTGGAATGGAAAATGAAGTATCCCAATAATTGCATTATAGTTTCCTTATTGTGGGACAAGAAAGCAACGTGGTATAATTAGGTTTGATTGGAGTGCATGTTTCCGGTAAGATCTGAAATTAATGATGTTGCTATAGTGACACATCTGCGGCCAGCAGTGCGTGAGACTTAAAGTAATTCATTCGGCAAGAGAAGACATCTGTTAACTGCAAAGATGTAGAGCATATTGACACTGACCAGAAATACTAGACTTTATGTGATAAATGAACAAATGATGCTGAAACAGGAGGACAGATAATTTGTACTTAATCTGCTGGGAGAACTTTAATCTTCTTACTGGTTGCATTTGATAATTCCATTGTTATAAGCACAATGCAGTAGAGAACTCATACATTTTAATATGAAGCTCAGGGTATGGCATACCCACTTCTTTGGTTCGCAAGAGGGATCAAACAGAAACAACTGCCTTTGGATGTAATGTGTTAGCACATGTTATTTATTAACTTTCGTACTTGTAAAAATGCCTTAAATATAGGCTCTCAAAATTTCCCTTCCCACTAACGTGTGAAAAGCTTTCATTTAACAAATTGTGTTAGGCGGGCAGCCTGGCCTGAAATGAAAAAAAATGTGAAAGGTTTTAGTGGACATCTAAATATAAAACCTTTGTACTTTTCCAATATCACACTTTACCCCTACCTGATTGCAGTAAGAATTACAAGAATTCTAAGTGCACTTAAAGGGCCAAATGCTGCCATAGAATCATCAAGCACTGTACTGCGTGAATTCACTTTAATGTATTTCTACAGGAAATGTCATTCTACATTCATTACTAAAATACAGGAATGAAAAAAGTTTAGCACTGTGATTTTACATTTTATTGCTAAATACAGAATATGGCACTGTGCATATACAACCACCAATAATACAATTAAACCATATGGTACCAACTTAATTGCAGCTCTCTTACTCAGCCTTACTACCCCTTGATTCATAACCATGTTTATGTTCAAATGAAGTCCAGGCATCCAGATTTTTCTGTTTATCATAAGTTTATGTTCCTGGGATTAGCTCTATCGCTAGCAACACCACAACATACTTTCACCAGTATTTCATTTAAAGTCAGACCATAGTGGAAGAGGTGCTGTTTTGTAACAGTTATATGCTGTTTAGGTATGCTTTCTGTTATCCAGAAACCTGATAATGTTATCTATAGTTGGCTCGTCATTTTAGCATAAATCTTAAACGAGCCAATAATAACCATTGCTTAATGTTTTTTTTGTAGTCTTTAGTTATGGTGCTTCACATTTGCTGTTTGGTAAAACCGCAGGTCCCACGAAAAAGATGCATAAGTATTTAGGCCCTTAGGCAATTGTTTCATTTTACTTACTTGACTTCCTGTTACTCCAAGGTGGAGCAGAGAGCATCAGTAAAGCAGTGTCATCTAACTTGATTTTGGGCACTTCTTTTAAGCTGAGCCCAGAATTTGCCTTCTCTTCAAGCCTTGCATTTCATGTTTCCCTTGCTTTGCTTTCTAGGGGCTTTTAATGGTAGAGGCTAGGTTTGGTCCAGTTTCCTCTTATATGCTCTGGTCCTTCTTTTCACTTTTCTGTTAGCTTTCAAGTATAACCTGTACAACCCAGCCAGCTGTCCTTTGGTTCTGCTGCAGTTAATTCTTTCTTTCAGGCCTTTTTATGTGGTGGGGTGTCTTAAGTACTATCTCTGCTTCCTTTTCCTTTCCTTGTAGCCTAGTATACTTTCAGCTACATTCACAAATACCTACTTTGTATCACCCTAAATCTCACTGAATCTCACCTCAGGGTAGGATTCCAGCTAGGCCAGTAGATGGACAATGTCTGTCTAGCCTATTGATTGCAGTATTTCAAAACTTACCTGCAGGAGCCTCATCCAGTTTAATTAAACAATCAGGAGCAAATTCAACTAGAGGAATCAGGGAACATCATTCCCATACAGTGGTGAACTGGCTTGTGGCCTTGTGCTTTATTATGGTCATGGAACAACTGGGTAACTTTTAATATCCTTATATTTATAGTGAGTACATTATTCATATATTATGTATTGCCAAAAATTACAACACTTTGCACCATGTAGTAAGTACAAAGGTGAAAGAGGCTAAGATTTTATTAGAGAGCACTTGTACAGACCTCCACTCTGAGACTTGCAACCACACTGCAGCAATGCATCCTAATATGCTTTTATGGCATTTCTCCAGGGCAATACATTTTTCATATGTGCTAAACTACATGTTTATAACCCTATTTGAGATCAGTTTTATAGTTAGTATTGTCCTGGTAATTCATTTTTAAAGCTTTATGGATTTACATCAATTTTCTTGTCTTCTACCCACATTAATAGGAAAATGCTAGCCTAAGGATTTGCCTTTTAGATAGTAATAATCTCGCTGCTAGACAACAAGAGCTTTAGAAACTGAACTGAATTTGAGAATTTATAAAGGAAAATCTAAAGGATGTGCCTACACTTTGCTGAATTCTTTTCTTTCTGTGTTATGTCTAAGTCACCTGCATTGGATGGTTTTTCTTTAGCTTTGACCCTTTCTGAGTCCTGCTGTGCTGCATATTTACATAGTTATAGAGCTAGCTGAATTGCCAGCACACTCAGAGCCCTTTATGTTCTGGAAGTAATGTCTGTGTGAGCTTTTTATATGTGTGTATATATATATATATATATATATATATATATATATATGTATGTATGTATATATATATATATATATGTATATATATGTGTGTGTGTATGTGTGTATTTTTTATTAAAAGAGTATAATGAGCTATTTGTAAATTATTTTTACTTCCAGGAACTCTGACACAAAATGAAATGGTCTTTAAACGTCTTCACCTTGGTACCGTGTCCTATGGCACAGATACAATGGATGAAATCCAGAATCATATAGCAAGTTCCTACTCGCTGGTAAGCAGTTTAAATGTTTTATAAATAATTATGCGCAGAGCAGGCTTTGCAAAGGAACATTCTAAATAATATACCATAATACTAGGGGCAGATTTTTCAAAATGTGAGTTTAGAGCTTAATACATAAAACTCACCCACGTTCTGTCCATTCTTATAGGGTTTTAACTGGTAAACTTTAACTTTCACCTATTGATAAATATGCTTTCAAAAACCCCTTGGAATGAATAGAATATGGGTAGGTTTTATGTATTAAGCTCTAAATAAATATTTTGCCCCTAGAAGTCAGATCAGTAATATATATCCAGTTTGCCTATATTAAGAGCTAGTAGAATATAGAATATAAGTTGCAACATTTTCATCTTTTTACATTTTAAAAGCAAGCTGATTTTCCCATGTCTGTGGCCATGTCTGCAAGGAAAGCAACTTTCATCTCACAAAAATGTATTTATTGGGTTTTCCTTTTTTTACTACTTAAGCATTTGCAACTAAAATACTTGTGGGGTAAAGATTGGATAATGTCATTTACACCCTATAAATAGGTAGAATTATATATAACTATTATAACATGGACAAGCAAGTGTGTTCTCAAACTGTTTTATAATCTGAAGTTGCTCAAGTCAATAGTAAACCTGTAACAATCAAATTATTGGGAGATTAACAAGGTGGAAATGTTTTGGTGTACAATCTACCTTTTTTGTTTTGTCTTTGTACCGTTTACATAGTAGGGCTAGAATTTTTCTAGAATCGTTTCACTCTTACACTTAACTTGTCTTAGCAGTCACATCTAAAGATAACATGCTATCCATTAACCCCATTTGTGTCAAAATGTTTGGCAACACAAAGCATTCGGATTGTGTTAATTTAGTTACTAATTAAGCATATATTAAACCACTGACTCTTTACAATTTGTGATAATAAATGTTTCTAGCCACCTTGCTAGTTAGAAAGTAGCTCTTTTGTGACATTGATTTGTATCCCTTGTTTTGTGTGCTGCTATATTATTACAAAGGCAATCCTGTTGTATATCTAAAGCCATGCAACACACAGATCTATTATAACATAATTATATTTCCCCACTGGAAACATTCAGTGACAAAGCATAATCTTAAATGGAATCTCTGTGAAATTGAATTATAGAAGCATCAATAAATATAACATAATTCAGAAGAAGTAAATCAACCTAATTTATTTGCGTCTGTAATGACATCGGTATTTGTGAAATGCAAATGCCGAGGTTCAAAGCAGGAGTTGAAAAGCAGATGAGCAGAAAAAGTTAAACCCATTATTATGCAGCACTGTAATTTGATAGGCAGTGTCTTCACGGATCATTGGTTCAGTTCAACTAGTCCAAAGCAGCACATGGATCCAAAACTAGGTTCTTCTAAACTTAACAATAGATTGGAAGGTGGTGGGTGTATGGGATGTTGTTACTTAATATGCAGGCTTTGAACATGCCAAAATATCCTCTAAATAAATACATATGTTTAAGACAAAATGTATGTACCTCATTTATTTTCTGGGGTTAGAGAAACATATAATAAAATATTTTGTAGTATATTATATACAGTATATAATGATTTTGAACATACGTGTAAAACAAAATAAAAGTCCTGGGGATGTTGACAGTTCTTTTTCAATATAATGAAAAAAGTGACAACACATATCAAATGATACTAAAATATACAACTTACTAAGATGCCATTATAAACCAAAATGGCTGATAGGTGATCATGTGTGCTTATTTGTCTTGCTGGAAATTGAATACTTTCAGCCACTAAATATGGATCTATCCATCCATTTATTAGGGAAATTAATTATTATTATTATTAGAAAATTAATAATTGGGGTTTTATGTTTTCTAAAGGGAAAACAAATCATGACTGAGGAAACCAATTACTTTAGTTTTGAAAGTGGAATGTTATTCCATTATTTCATGATACAGGATTTCGTTCGTCATATATTTTCTTCTCCTCTTTAACCCTGAGGATACGGCTTCCAAGATTTCCAAAAAAAAAAAATCAAAATTTGATTCGGCAGATCAGAGGATAGTTTTTCACTTCACCTCATTCTATTTTAAATAGCTTGAGACGGCAGCTGTGTTTCTGGATCATGTTCATGTATGGTTTCTTCTTTGAATGGCAGAGTTTTAACTTGTATTTGTGGATGCAGCAGCAAACTTCACTGGCAGGAATTTTTGGAAGTATTCCGATTACCACTACAGAATTGTATCTGTTTTTAATGCAGTGCCCTCTGAGGGCCCAAAGATCAGGAGTATCCAATATTGGATTTCAGCCTTGCCCCTTGTGTACAGAGATTCCTCCAGATTCTCTGAATCTTTAATGATATTATGTACTGTAGAAGTAATGTTATGAAATTGTTGCAATATTTGCCAGCGCAGTGTTTCACAGAGAAGGGTCCCCCTCCTCATCTTTACTTCTGAGAGACACAGCCTCTCTGGGATCCGCTCTTTTTATACCCAATCATGTTACTGACCTCTTGCCAATTGGTGAGATGTTCAACCTGGTTTTGTAACCCCTGTCCCAACTTGTTTGAAACATGTTGCTGCCAACAAATTCAACATTTTTGAGAAAACAATAACATTTCTCATTTTCATTATTTGATATGTTGTCTTTCCACTGTTTGCAGTTAAACAGAGGGGTTAAACAGTTTGCAAATTATTGCATTTGCTTTTTGTTTACATTTAACACTATTGAAGTGTTTGATGTTTGCAGTGAACAGTATATTAAATGTGTCTAATGTATTTGGGTTCTGATGCATGAAATGCATATCTCCTCAAAGGCAATGTTAGAACTCAACCCTGTTGAAAGGAGGTAAAGGTGATTTCAGTATAGTTTTTCAATAAAACCCATTTTGTTTCTTATTTGTGCTGTTATTTTAAAGACAAAAATATCTATTTCAATTAATATGAAGGCAGTTTGCATACTGACACATTTATTATTTTTATAGTTTATTCATGCTATTAAATAAAGCAGACTTTTCTTACTGCTGTAGCTATGAGAGTCATTAGAACTATCAACAACTTCATGAATTCTCCACTTGATACCTTATACAGCTGCCATGGACAATTCGAAGCAGCAAATGCAGCCCATGATAACATGTTTTTCAATTAACTGAACTACCAGCTTTAGATTAATTTATATTAATTTGTCTGCCTATTGTTTGCAAGCTGATAACTGTCTTTTTTAATAAATATATGTGCATTATATTTATTTATTTGAAGGTGCAGCCATCCCAAAGCTGTAATAACAATACCAGTGCAACGCCTTCTAGAAAAGGCCAGTCTTCAGCACCTAAAGTACGCAAAACTGTAAGCAGCAGAGTCCATGAAGCTGTAAAGGCAATAGCTTTGTGCCATAACGTAACCCCTGTCTATGAATCACGTGCTGGAGTAAATGGGGAAACAGAGTATTCTGAAGTGGATCAGGATTTCTGTGATGAAAATCGAACTTACCAAGCATCTAGTCCCGATGAGGTCAGTATAAAATTGTCTATCTCTCTGCTTTCAGCCAATAATAAGTGATTTCTATACTTCATTCAAAATATAAATGCTTTTTTTAATAACCACATAGGCACTTAATCTGAATGCTTTCAATATTGCTTTCAATATTTCCATTGCTTCATATTAGTCATATTGTCATCAAATGTCTATAGAGAACCTTATGATCCAGATACACAGACAATGTCCTAGAAAGCAAGCCATATAAATTTACTATCATTATGAGAATTTAGTATCACACCACATTTCTGGATTTTTGCTTTAATGCTTCCAACTATTTCACAGTAGCAAGGATTCATTTAAATTGGATCTTTAACTTTAAAACAGTTGACATCTTATATGCAAACCTTGTTTTTCAATCCACAAGGTCTACATCATAATTTTTTAAAGAGTTGTATTGACACAAGTCATGAAGCCTGAGGAAAATAATGTAAATGGTTCATTATTTAGCTTATTGAGCTTCCCTGCAGTCACATTGACAGATGATTCCAGTGTTTCCCAATCACCAAAGTACCATTTTAAAAGCATTTTTTATTGAATAAAGTGCTTTAAATATTGCACCCTAGAGCTTTATGGAAGTGAAATGGTTGAATTGATGTTTTCTCATAAGCCCTTGCATTCACCTATACAAACAAATTTGGTTAATCAGCAGCACAACTATTTGATGACTATAATTTGATTGTGATTAAATCTGTGTTTTGGGTTAAGTGCACACGTTTTATGGTATTACAAGGTTTTACAATACATTTGCATGTTTTCAGTGTAGTGCTTTGGTCCATAGCTTTTTAGTTTTCTTTCTGCCAGTCCGTATTATTGTAAAATACAGAACATGATTATATTATTATATTATATTATATTATGTGCAGGTTTACATTTTTGAACAGGAAAGTCTATGGCTAAGTATTTAACTGAACAGTTTTAGAAAAATAAGGTTAAAGGCAGTCCTGTTTTTAAACAGTGTATGTAGCAACACTAGGGAACATAAGGAAAATAGCAAAAATGGAAACAGGATATCATCATTGTGATTGCAGCAACCTACTCATTTTAACCATTCTGGGGGGGGGTTTAGTTATCAACCCCTCCAAATATGCACATTATAATTATTCAACAAAAATGATGCCATCTTGGTGAGATGTTAAGATGCAAATGCATGTTGTGGTCCAGTGATCTTGGGGGCATGGCCCCAGTTTAGGTGAAATTGCTGAGGGTTATCCTTCAATGGTTTTTCAAAGACTGTAATTTAAATACTTGCTGGAAGCTTTATTCTACAGTTCCATTATTATCAAGGTACCAGTAGTAGTAGCAATCAAAACATTCTGTGTGCCATGACCCTTAAAGTGGATTGGCAAGTGGTCTGTCCTGTCTGTTTGTCACTTCGCAGTTTATTGCATACCCCAGGATAATATTTTTATTCTTTTTCATTAAGCTGTATGCCTTGTTACTGGTATAGCCTAGCTCTTTTGTGAATTACATTGCTGCCTTGGTATATGAGATAAAATAAAACATAACTCGCATTTGAAATTGAGCCCATTTGACATAAGTCCATTTGGAAGAGTTGCATACATTGCTGTAGTTAATCCAGCAGCATTTATGAAAAATCATCATAGTTTCCCCTTATTTGTCCACAGGGATTGTTAGGTTTCAGGTGAATTCATTTTGCATTTTTGTTAGCTGGGATGCCTTCCTATATGGCACCTTCAGGCTAAATACAACCCTTTGCCTGCCAAAGGGCTCCATAGACTTCTGAAAGATCTGCTCATTTGGTAAGGTCACCAAACAAGCAGATCTTTCCCCAATATGCCCCAACTTGAGGTGGGCCATATAGGACTGATCCAATCATTTGGCCCTACGACAGGTATACAGGCCATCGAAACAAGGACCACATCAATGAGCCAATGCGGTCATCGCTGACAAGATTTTTAAACCTGTCTAATCGATATCTGTCTAAATATCGTCCAGGTAGGCCTGTCAAAGTGCAGATAAGCTGCCAACTTGGACTGAAGGAGTTGAATCAGCAGCTAAAATCTGCTTGTGTATGGCCACCTTTACAGTGTTATCTGGTAAGCATGTTGGTGGTCCATCATACAGAAGAGTTTGGAAGTCTCTTCTTCATATCTATTTAGCATTTGTCCACTTTCTTATGGTGATGTGCCATAATTCATACAATTTAACTGAATGTTACACAGAACACGACAATTGTTTTCCAGTCTTTAATATTGGAATAAATTGCACATGTTTTTGTATATTTGAATTTCCTTCAGAAGGCATTTCCTGGTACTGAAGCTTGTTAAATTTCATATTATTTCATAGTATTCCAGGTCTGCATAGTATTTAATGGTAAAACCTAGCAAAGCTGATGATTTTGTGTTAAACCTCTGTGTTTTATTTCCCAAGTTGTCACATTTGCCTGCAGTGCACAGCACTGGTAAATGTTTTTGTAACAGGCTGTTGACAAGGAGGAATACTATCATTAAAGCTCTGCTGGATTCAATTCCGTTTTAGTATTCAAAACGCACTGCCTGATTATGCCCTGCTCATTGTTTCTTATGATAAGTGATCAATATTTCATTTTCTCAGAGAGTAGAAAGTTTCAAATGTCTGTCACTTGCGATCTGCACAGCCGCTGCATGGCAAACATTACTTGTAAGCAGGAACAACCATTGACAAAATCATAACTACATCAGGTTCAATTGTCATAAGTGTACGTCCACGGAACGCTATTGCTGATCTAATATAATCAACCATCATAAAAGGATATAAACTAGGTAGATCAGGCAATAAAGTGCAGAGGTCACAAGTCCATCTAATTCAACAACATGCTGTGAACAGGGACCTTTGAAGACCTTTGGCCTCTTCCAGGCTGAACCATTGATTTTTCTTGTTTTTTAAGGACTGCTTACTCTGATAATCCACCAATTTATTGCCTTTATAACCCATGGTAATATGTTGACTAGAGATCCAAGTAGTAATATAATGGAATGTAAACTTTTACAGTTCTCACAGATATATCATACATAGTTGAGGCAGCTGTACTATAGATGTTTATCGCTTATTCATGTCCAGAGAAGTATTAATTGATTGTAATAACTATATATAATACTATATATAATAATTGTAAAAACTGTAGAATAACTGTAGAATTATAAAAATGTAATCATTTTGATAAAAGAACCATAGAAAGCTGCATTTTTGTTGGTTTATTGATATAAAAGGTGTAAAATTTATTGTGTAAGTGCATGTGCTATAATGCACGAGGCATTTTATCTTGTTTAATTCACTTTATTGTGTGGGTTTACTGAAGTAAGACTAATTGTGTTGTTTTGTCAATGTATTTGTGAAGAGCAAATTATTGTCAGTGGCATAAAACCATCATTTTCCTGACCTTTGGAGCCCTATGAAGAATAACTACTCCATGTGTTGTTGGAAATATTGACTGGCATGCTTTCCACATGGCTGGGCAGTATTCTTAACTGAATAATTGTATAGTTTTTTAATAGACAGTTTGTGTAATTAAAACAATGAGAATAAATATTCTTAAGCCATTATACTATCAGAAGGTATGGTATTCTTTTCTTTTTCAGCTGTGGGGGAGTAAATCGTACAGATATTTAGTGGCTTTTTCCTATTACAGGTTTGTGTTCTTGACCTCTCAATTAAGGCAGCCACACAAAGACTCATTCCTTTATTGTCTACTTCTTCAGCACATGGTTTAATCAACACAGGATCCATTTACTAGCTCTGTGAGCAAGTTTCTTTCAAAACATTGTAGAAGATCATGACATTTTGGGATTGACTTATAATGAATACCAGGAGAACACACAGGCAATAATTTCTTATACTTTCATGTTTGGGCATACACCACAAGCTATTGAAGTGGCCAGTGAATGGGGCCCACTGTTAGGGTAAAGACACTACTACTACTAGTAGCAGCTACTTGTCATGGCTACAAAAATAGACAATGCTGATCATTTACTGATAATTATTTTTATGTGTGTTTTAGCAGAGGCAATTTTCATTATTCTCTGTGGCAGGGTATTTCCTGGTGTTTAGTAGCCATGACAAGTATACAAATATGTGCATGCATGCAACAAGTTCTGTAACAACAGCAAGTCAATTGTGGTACCCAGTTGTATGTATTGAGCAGTTGTTATTGCCATTAGCATGCATAGGGACTGAGCAGTTTCTTATGGGCTACACTGCTTGTAAAACCCTAAACCATTAGGTAGTTAGAAATGACCCCAGTGACTGCTGTCACATCCTTCCTTCAAGATGGGACTTACTTTTATCTGACCTTTGGTATTCAGCAGCTGTCTTGGAGAGAGCAGATAACAACGATACTTGTGTCGCCATTTGTAAGGAGATTTGTGTGGGTGCAGCCCAAAGGTCAGTCTTTCCTAATAGTTCTTCCAGACAACTTATGTTCATAGGCTGATCATGATCCCCAACCAGGTTCAGTAGCCCATAGCATCCAATAAGATGTTTGCTGGTGACCAGGAAATTATACCAGTGGATTTGTTGCTATAGGTACTCAGAACTATAGCAAACTTTGCACCTTACATTACATAAACCTTGTTGTGTCATAAGCCCATTAATCTTCCAAAAGATACTAGTATGTTGGCACAGAAGATAGGCCAAGGCGGCTGTAGACATTTCAACCACATTATTTTGCGGCCCCCTCCCCTTCCCCCCTCCTTACCTAGTCACTCACAGTAGCAGTTCAGCCTGCACTCTACCCCTTGCTTTCTTCTGGGTTCATTAAAACTTTGATTGTCATACTTCTAAATATATCAGATTGATCTTAACTGTAATATCATCCCCAAACTGTCTTAATAATAATATAATAAACAGGTGATTAATAACATATTACATAATACAAATAGCAGCATTATTCACCACACATACATTCCCACTAGCTAAAGAATTTTGCAGAAGTGATTAATTTAGGAAGCAGAACTAGTTTGATGCTTTTCTTGCCTTTTGTAAATACAATTGCCTACTTGCATAATGTAGTTTTGTTCCAAAAAGTGTTTTTGTTATGTGTATATATCCTGGAAGTAGGGTGCTTATTGTAACCTCTGACACAACTCTTTAAGTATAGCATTTCAATCCAATTGTAACATTAATTATAGGTCAGATTGATGGATACAAGCTTGAAAGGTTCCACACGTCACTCAGTGTAAGAACACAGGAAACTTGTTCTTCCTGCTTGGGAGTATCAGACCAATTTATAGGCATGGGATAGTTCATTCTTAATGTAACTAAGCTCTCCTTATATGCTGGCTTCTCAAACC
The DNA here is from genome assembly GCF_000004195.4 of Xenopus tropicalis. NCBI lineage: Eukaryota > Metazoa > Chordata > Amphibia > Anura > Pipidae > Xenopus > Xenopus tropicalis. The sequence goes on along the minus strand of NC_030682.2, from coordinate 97,606,629 downwards.
ATTTATTTCTCTTGCTTTATAATGCTTTTTCTTTGCTTGTTTAAGTGATGAGTATAGCTATGCCAATTAAAGGGGACAATTGTGCCAGTGCATTACACCTCTGAATATAGAAGGAATTTTCTATTAGATGTGCATTTTAGATGCTTTACTCAAAATTCCCACAAAGCCATACTAGCCACACCTGTCTCACTGCTAGAAGCATCTAATAGTTTTTGGCAAGGACAGTTAGGACATGTTGAACACAGACCGGGAAAAGAGGTTCTATGGAGAGCTCTGATAAAGGGGGAATTATTAAAGTTAACAATCATTTTTAGTCCAATGTGAATTCAGAGCTAACATTATGTATTATATTATTATTATTATCATTGCCTATAAGATTAGGGGCATTTTTGTATTATTAAAAGAGATACTCACTACTTGAAATTTGTGCCTACTCTGATGATTGGATCATGTGTAAAATATAGGGCACCACATGCATCAGAGCCTTGGAAATGTACAATCACTAGGGGGTGCCAAATAGCTGGTGAGCAACGCAACGATCCTCTTCTGTCCAGCGCCGGATTTGTCTTGCCGGCGACCCTAGGCCGCCCCCATTGGCGCCCTCCCCCCCCCCCGTGCGCATGCACGAACGCGCGGCCACCCCGTGCCCCCCCCCCAGGCTGCGAGCGCAAGTGCGCATGCGCAAACATTTAAATTCCCATACGGAGCAGTGGGGAGAGGTCCCCATTGCTCCGTATGGGAGCCAAATTTCAAAATTATTTTGCGGCGGGGCGACACGCCACCCCTAAATTTGTGCTGCCCTAGGCCCAGGCCTTTGTGGCCTCGCCACAAATCCGGGCCTGCTTCCGTCTTCTTTCTTCGCACTGGCTGCACATGCGCAGTAGAGTGAAAAGCCACACAAGCTGTTTTTTACTCTAATGCGCATGCATGGGCCCCATGACTGCAGTGAAGGAAGAAGAAAGGAAGAGGATCGCTTGCCTGCATGTACCTGGTGTGATTTCTGCTAATAGGAACACCAGCCTGGGACATCAGGTGAGTGAAAACAATCACTGGTGGGTGTATTTAGTTCAGGGTTCCCTTAGGTTTATATTTATCATGCTGTGTAAAAAGTGGAGTAAAACATCACCGGTGATGTTGTTTTTAGCAGCCAATCAGATGCTTTGCTTTGATTTTGTAACAGTTGAAATCCAATTGCCAATTGGTTGCCCTGGGCAACATCACCAGTAATGCTTCACTTCACTTTTTACACAGCATGATGAATATACCCCTTAGTGTGTTGCCTCTACACATGGAACTGGCTTGTGTCTAGTGACACCCAGGCTCCCCTGCTCTCAAGTCAGACTTGGCACATATACAGTACAGAGCTTTTCTGTGCTGCGCATGAACTTACCTGTGACAATTTATATTTCAAGCAAAGTCATTTTAGACAATGTCACCAGCGATTTAAAGGAACAATTCAGTGTAAAAATAAAACTGGGCAAATAGATAGGCTTGCACAATAAAAAATGTTTCTAATATGGTAAGTTAACCAAAATGTAATCTATAAAGGCTGGAGTAGGTGGTTGTCTTAACATAATAGCTGGAACACTACCTACTTTCAGCTCTCTAACCTCTTAGTTAGTCAGTGACTTGAGGGTGGGCCACATGGGACAAAACAGTTCAGTTAGTTTGCTTTTGATCCTGAGCGCAGAGGTTAGTTTCAAAAGCAAACAGTTATGCCACATATGCCCCCCCCTCAAGTCACTGATTGGTTACTGACTGGAGCCAAAAGTTTTGATAATTAGGCATCCATTCACTGCAGCCTTTATAGATTGCATCTTTGACTAACTAACTATATTGAAAACAATTTTTATTTTGCACAGCTTAATTACCTAGTTTTATTTTTTACTAAACAGTTTGTTTAATGCTTGTGATTTAATACAAAATGCCCCGTGCGTCATTGCCCTTAACACTTCAGGAAAGTGGGTGTTTTTCTACAAATTTACGAACTTCCAAAAGTTTTTCATTTTATGGGTATGGGTAAGAAGCTAAAATTGTAAAGGCAAGCAAAAATATGTTTTTGGTCAAAAGGAAACAAGTGTAAGGGAATTTATTAAAAATAATCCCAAATAGTGATATCTTGAGGGGACCAGACAATTATATTTGTCATTGCAGCAATGAGTCTGATAAGCAACACAGATATGCAGCTGGTGATATGCACATGGTTGGGATTCAAGAAGTAGTCCATATGGAATCCCGTATGGAATCACCAGAACAGCATGGCACCAGCTGAAAGCTTCAGGCACACGCCACAGGCATCTCCGGGTAGTCAGCATCGTAAAAGTGGAGACAAGCCATGGTATATGGAGGAGGATTTTTTTCCAATAGGTTCTGTAGCAGTGCTGTCTAGATTACAGCCTCTGGTCTGTGATAAGGTAAATGCCAGGTTATTGTCAAGTAATTACAGATTCATTAATCATTGGAATATTTTCAGGAGGAAGGCCCATTCACCAAAGGAAAAGGCTTACAGTGGCATGAGCAGATGTCACTCAGATGATGAAAGTGCAACCTATGTCCACAGCTGAATTGTGGGTAGAAAAAAATGGTGATCTTGTTCAAAGTTGAATTTTATTTGCATTGTCGCTGCATTCTAAGGCCCTATGGCCTCAGTAAAAAATACAGAGAACAGGTTTGGGCAACCATTGATCACTAAAAATTATACCACAGATATTTTCCATTTGTTTTGCTTTGGGATACTTTGTTCTTCACTACATCAGTCAGAAGCTATTTCAGTTTAGGGCTGATATGCCATGAATAATATTCTGAAAGAGTTAATTGTGGCCTTTGTTATGCAGATATATTGCAACCACGTGCACTACATTTCTCTGTCCAGCATCCATAAGTAGAAAATAAATTGCATTCATCTTCCTGAAATTGTTTCAGTGGTTAGTTAATTTAGAACTAGGTAATTCAATTGTTATCTATTGGTATTGGCAACAACAGTCTACATGAAAGAATGAGGTAGTTAAAAGCTATATCTACAAACCCGATACATTACTGAAAAGCCAAAGGTCACCGGATTAAAACCTTTGCTGTTTTTTTTGTGAGTAATTGTCCTACATCATTTTACTAATGTCTTGCTGCTAATGAAAATTAAAAACATCATGCTGTTTGATTTACTGCTTTGTTTTAATTGTCATTTTGAACTAACAAGTGTGCCAGGATTTCCAACTTAATAGGAGCCTCCTGTGATTCTGTCAAAAATATTGTGAGTGAAGGCCTTTTTACACCTTAGGACTTCTTATTTAGAATGGCTTTTACATAGTATGTGATTAAATCACTTGATTTGCTTTTTTTAAAGAAATGGTGAAAGTGACATTTTGTAATGGATTCTGCGTGGAGCTGCTACCACAAGATAATACTGAAATTACAGCCAAGTTCTGGGTAGTAGGTGGTAACTGCTTAAAATGTGCCAAGCTAAAAACATTAACACCTTGCTGCCAATGTATTTCATGAAACAAATGGCTTTAAATAAACTAGTGTGAAATTTGTTGTGTGCTGAAATGCGCCAAGAACGGAGACCATTAAAGTTGCATACACAACACATATCTATTTGTGCTCATCTATATAAGCACTCTTTATCAGTTGGAACTACTTTGTTGCATGAGGCCCAAGGAGCTCTTACCCCAACACCTGCTTGGAATGATTGGTATATATAGATCACCATTTGGGGCTTATTTGTTAAGATTGGAGACAAACATCACCCATGGTGTTGCCTATAGCAACCAATCAGCAATTAGATTTGCATGGTGTGATCTGATTGGTTGCTATGGGCAACATCACCTGTCACCTGTGTTTACAGTGCTAATAAATGCACCCCTTTTTTGTGTGTTACACCAGTGGAAATGCAGACAGTTGATGTATGTGTAAGAATACACTTGTGTCCTGCCCACCACCACCCCTTTACTTAAAGTTGCATCATTTTGCTAAAATCTTTTTATCTCCAAAACCTAATGTCTGTGCTTAAGTGTAAGTGGTGCAGGTATGCTGGAATTCTGGAAATTAATGTTGCACTGTGGGTAAAAAGCTAATTGCTAATTAGCTAGTTGCAAATTAGCCTTTTTTTTAGCACTTGATAAAATAACCCTGTGGTTTGCATTGCTTGCTTTTATAATAACAATTCCTGTAATTTTACACCGAAGCTTTCTGGTTTTCTATCAATAACTGTATTGTGTATAGCAATGTAACTATTTCTGTACTTTAAGATACAACAGCAAATAAAGATATTCATCATATAATTGCTCTTATATAGTGCCAATATATTGGGCAGCACTTTACCATGAGTAAACATCATTGTCATTATCAGGCCCGGATTTGTGGAAAGGCCACAAAGGCCCGGGCCTAGGGCGGCACAAGTTTAGGGGCGGCATGTCGCCCCGCCGCAACAGAATTTTTAAATTTGGCTCCCATACGGAGCAGTCGGGACCTCTCCCCACTGCTCCGTATGGGAGTTTAAATGTGCAATTGCGCATGCGCACTGGTGACGCACGATCGCGCATGCGCACTCGGGGGGAAGGGTGTCACACGATAGCGCATGCGCACTCGCGGGGGGGGCGGGGGCGGCCTCGGGGCGCCCAGAAGTGAAATCCGGCCCTGGTCATTATCCTTACCTCTGCCCCAGTGGAGCTTAAAGTCTAAGGGCTGTATTGCATTGACTGATAGACACAGTATGGAAAATATCATGAGTTGCCAATAAACCTGCCTGTATGGTTTTTGGAGTGTGGGGGGAAACCAGAGTACCCAGAGGAATCCCATGCAGACACAGTGACAACATACAAACTCCTTGCATAAATCATAACACAAACGACTGCTTTCTAAAATAAGGTCTGTTGGTCTTAGTGAAGTAGTTTGCACATGGATAGGAAATGGATTGGGTACAGAGGGTGGTTGTTAATGGTAATTCTCTACTTGGAGTAGGGTTCTTAGTGAGGTCCCTCGGGGTTCTGTACTGGGTCCACTTTTATTTAACTTGTTCATGAATGACTATGGGGACGGTATTGTAGAGGATGTATCTGTGTTTGCAGATGACACTAAACTATGCAACCCTTAATACCCTTTATGGCAAATTTATAATGGAGAAGAACTTTGAGCCCTTGTAGATGTAGCAAGCAATGCCAGGCAGCAGCTGCAAGGGCAAACAAGGTTTTGAGCTGTATTAAATGGGATTCACAGGAGGAGGGGGTTATTCTTGCATTTTACAGAGCACTGCTAAGGCCCCATCTAGACTTTGCCATACAGTTTTGGTCTCCAGTGCTCAAACGGAATATTATTGAGGTAGAGAAGGTCCAGAGAAAGGAAACAAATGATATGATACTAAGGATATGTATTATGTGAGGATCATATAATAATCTCTCTAATGCTTTACCAGTAGGTCCATCCAGCAGACACAAAGGCACCCACTCCGATAAGAAGAATGGAGGTTTTGTCTAAATATTTAGAAAGGGTTTTTTACAGTGAGAGCTGTGAAGTTGTGGAATTCCCTTTCTGAATCTGTCATACTGGCTGATACATTATATAGCTTCAAGAAGGGGTTGTATGGCTTTTGAGCAAGTGAGGGAATACAGTGTTATGGGAGATAGCCCTTAGTACAAGTTGATCCAGGGACTGGTCCGATTGCCATCTTAAAGTCAGGAAGGAATTTTTTCCCCTCTGCAGAAAATTAGAGAGGCTTCAGAAGAGGCCTTTTGCCTTCCTTTAGATCTCCTAGCAGTTAAGCAGGTTATATATAGGCATAAAAGATTGAACTTGGATTTGTTTTTCAACCTAACTTACTATGTTACTATATAAATACATTAAAAAAATAAACACTTTTGAAAACTATGGCCACTACCCCACTGGCAGTGAATTTATGTAGTGATTGCATCTTAGCATAAGCACTGCAGTGTGGGTCTTTTAGCTGTCATGTGATAATTAGGTTGCAACAAGAACCTGATCCAGAACATGCTTTGCTATCCCCAAAAGCAACTGCCTCCTTGAAACATATGAGTTAGGAAATGAAACGGGACAGAAAGAGAAGTTTTACATTCTAGAACTAGAATAGTTGGATCTATTGCAGTGCTAAACTTCATTTAATTATATTTATCAGATATAATATTTTCATTTAGTGCAATTGTATTGCAATGGTAGTCTATTTTTAGCCAACTGTCTTGATTTTCTCAGAGATTTTTCAGAGATTATTTGTTTATGAAAGGCAACCTTGTAAATTACAAAGTATTGTACTGCCTCATTCAATAAATGTACAGTCAATCAATATATAGATTTATTTGTTCTAAAATACTTTTATTTTTATATTTGCTTAAAAGCAGTCTACACTGTGACTTTATTTCTGTAATCAGTACTTTAAAATACAACTAATTGCATGGTGGTTTTTTTTGTTTGTTTTTTTTTCTTTGTTACCTACAGGATATTGATTATTTGATCTGAATAGCTTGGGATGGGATATGTTGGGGAAATAATCATATGCTGCTTTCCCTGATGGACATAGAAATGTAAATAACACCAGTCAAATGTGGCTAAAAGTAAAAGCCATATTTAGGCAGAGAAACCCACAGGGTGATTGTAGAATACAGTATTGATCGTGTATCTTGATTTTTGTTGACCTCCAATAATAATTACAACTGTAAAGGCAATCAAACTATATGAGGGGCTAATTGAGGAGTCACAGTGACAGGAGTGTCCCTTAAGGGACTGTAGGGACCTTCATAAATGATTGTGCTCGAAAAGGGACTGCTAATAAAACATACAAGGTACATATATACACAGAGGTACTTCCTAAATACGACTTATTTTCAGTGAATGGTCACTAAATGTATCATCCCTCATCCCCTTTTTCTTTTTCTTTTTTTTTTTTTTTTTTTTTACAATTTTTATATTTAAAGCCTTAATTATGCAAGAAAAAATGCAAGTCTGAAATGTCCAGATAAATTGCCAAAGAGCATAAAGTGAGAGTATAACATATTTACAGCGAGTAGAGTATAGCAAATAATAGCATGATATTGGAGAAGCCTATTTTGATGTGATTTGGCCATATTGGTCCATTACTCCCTGAGAAAGGGGGCATCCATGCCTCTTTTGGGTCTGAGGCTAGTATGAGCATTAAACTATTCCATTTTTGATATTTTACAGCTGCTGTGATCATATTAGTTCATTTCAACATTTCTGTAAAGAACTCTGACAAACATTTCAATGACATTACAAGGCTTACTGCCAACAGCAGTTAACCACAGAAAATCACTATAGTTCATTTTCAATAGTGGGCGAATTTGGGCAGTAATGCATGGCAACAAATCTTCCAAAAAAAAAAAAAATCTACCTGCAGCTGGTTGCAAAGGCTAACCACAGTTTGGCTGCTATGGGCTACTGACCATCTGGGTTGAAGAGACAGTGGGTGACTCCTCTATTTAGCAAAATACAAAAATGAAAATCCCAACTTATTTTTTGTGATTAGAAATATTGATTTAGAGCAGACTTTTATATTAAGTTACACTTTTATTAAAATGTACTCTCTTAGATGTGGATTTATTTCATCTAATGGTGAGAATCATATGACCTCATACATTTCCTGATCCTGAATTCATCATGTTGTCTTATTTCCTCTCTTTTCCTTTTCTGGATTCACATTTTTTCTATATCATACCCAGTTGATTGATGCCAGTGTGTTCCAACCCATCTGAGTCATAGATACAACATAAATAAATATACTAAATATTAATACAGCTATATGTGGGATAAACAGATAACTGTGTAGAGTTAATGTGCCAGCTGATATTAAACTGCTGTCAACTCCTGTTGTAAAAGTATATGTTCTGTTGGTGAACTGAGTATGTGCCAGTTATGTGTGACCCAGGAGGTTTCCTGTTGTTATCTATATATCTATTGGTGGGTAATTCATCTCATGATAATAATCTTATCTTGTAGGTAGCACTGGTACAATGGACAGAGAGTGTTGGTCTGACCCTGGTCAATAGAGATTTGACTTCAATGCAACTGAAGACCCCTGGCGGACAGATATTAACATTTTGCATTCTACAGATCTTTCCATTCACATCAGAAAGTAAACGAATGGGGATCATAGTGAGAGTAAGTTGTTTAATTACTTTACTCTATATATTGAAATCATATATAATTGCTTTTCTATAAATCTATATTTATAGTGCAGGTATGGGATCTATTATCCAGATTGCCTGGGACCTGGGTTTTTCCAGATAAGGGATCTTTCTGTAATTTGGATCACCATGCCATTATTTTTGAATTCCTGGCTTAGAGGCAAGTTGTGGTTTCATAAAAAACAGGTGTACCACGAAACAGAGCCTTCTGTAGGCTGCCAATCCACATAGGGGCTATCAAATAGCCAATTACTGCCCTTATTTGGCACCCCAGGACCTCATCTTTGTGTTGCTCCCCAACCCTGTAGCCTCACAGAGCAATTGTTTTTTTGCTGCTGGGCTCAGTGACCCCTCATTTGAAAGCTGGAGTGAGTCAGAAGAGGACTGCAAATAATTAAAAAAAAAATTGAATTCCAGTTGAAAAGTTGCTAAGAATAGACCATTCTGTAGCATACCAAAAGTTAACCTGAAGGCGAGCTACTTCTTTCAATACATATTTTGGGTTTAGCTTGTCTTGCAACTTATGCGAGAACAGATACAGAAAACTGAACCCTGGTCATAAGGGCTTTGTAGTTCTTTTAAATAAGTGAAATTTCCAGGGGCAGGAGTCAAAAGTCATGTCTTTGCTTACTGTAAAAAAAATATAGGCAAAATGCCTGCAAGGTATTTTAAATTAACCTCTGTGGCAATAGCAGGAAAAAAACATAACTGAATTAAAATTATTTATTATTATAGGTGAGGGTTTCATTCCAAATAGTTTTGTTTTTTTGGTCCTTTATTTTTATCTCTTAAGCCTGGGAAAATACATACGAGTTCTCCTTTTGTTATTGGTTTTAGTAACCAGATAGAGAGAAATGTATAAATTTGTTTCAGTGAGGCATGTATATTCTATAAAAGCTCTTCTATAAAATCTACTGAAACCTTTATTAGCCCTTCACACATAAGCATGGTTAGAGTTATTTACGTTTTAATAGCATAGTTTCAACAGCTGCTTTATGTTCTACCTCATTGAGTAGAATGTATTTGGTAACCATTGAATGAACCTTTACTCATTCACATGATTAACTTTTAAAGTTCCTTTTACATTCTTTGATTGCAGGTTTCATCAGGGTTCCTTTTAGCAGGAAATATTTAAATGTTCATATGTTAATACGCTGTTCCGTAATCTTTTTTTAAGGGGGACCCAAAAAAAGTTTAGTTAATCTCAAAACAATTGGTTTAAAATTAATTTTGCATTATTATTATTATTATTATTATTATTAGTAGTAGTAGTAGCAGCAGCAGCAGCAGCAGCAGCAGCAGCAGCAGCAGCAGCAGCAGTAGTATAGCGGAACATTTCACTACACTAATGCGGTCATGAAGACCCACTTAAACACTATGGGACCCATGGTAAACTCTTTTCACCTTGCCCCATGGCAGAAGTGGAGCTGTACATTTGAAGAACATTTGTAATTTTTTATGATACAAATATGGGATCCCTTATCCAGAAACCTGTTATCCAGAAAGCTTCGAATTACAGAAAGCCCGTCTCCCATAGACTCCATTTTAATCAAATAATTGAGAATTTTAAAACAGATTTCCTTTTTCTCTGTAGTAATAAAACAGTATCTTGTAATTGATTCCAAATAAGATATAAATAATCCCTATTGGATGCAAAACAATCCTATTGGGTTTAATTAATATTTTATTGATTTTTTAGTAGACTTAAGGTATGGAGATTTTTTTACAATTTTTGTTGTGTAACTGCCAGGCTTGGAATGTTTAATTACCCTACCAAACAGGCAGCAGTTGTGAAGAGAGAATGAATGATGAAGAGCAGAGGGCCCAAATAGAAATATAAGCAATAAAAATAATATTTATTTTATAATCAGTGTGTATTGTTTACCAGGATTTTAGGTTGCAGGCCAAATAGGAGGCAAAATAGGAATTTGATATAATGATATAAAGTACCTTGGTATGGTCTCTACTCTGTGGATTAAGGTGGGCGTAAACTTTGTTATGTACAATATAATTGGTGCGTGTTTGGCAAGCTCAAGAGCAGCAAGTTGCACTGTAGTCTTGTGGTTGTAAAGCACTTTTAAGTTTAGGGGGAGCTTCTGGTTTATTAAGTGCCCTATTAATGATTTGCAGGACTGCTATCACTGCCCCATGCACTCATGTCCATTATTTTCCTCACAGGAAGAATCTTCAGGGGATATAACTTTCTATATGAAAGGGGCTGATGTTGCCATGGCCACCATAGTACAGTATAATGACTGGCTGGATGAGGAGGTAAAAAGTATTTCAAATTGTTCTGTCATTGGTGTATTATTATTATTATTAGATGTGAAATGCATTTCTTGATGATGTAACGGGCTCATTTTAAAAGTCACAAAAATAGGTTAATGTAAATAATAGCTAACTATCATATCAGCCCCATAGTGTTCTAGCAAAATTCACTAGAAGCATACATGCTATCTCCATCCCAAAATATATTGACTAAAGGTGATCTTAGTGAAAATAGAAAAGAAAGCAGCAGACTGCTGTTGGTTAACCTTCCAAATCAGGTGCTGGCTTGGCGGTATTCCAACTGCAAATCAAATATGGATCATAGAGGAGAAAAAGCTGCAAACAATGCCATAGAGCAAGGCCACATGCCTGACGCATTTGGAGCACACACCCTTTATCATAGACTAATCTGTACAAACATTTAGCCAATAATTAAATATTCTACATCCTAGTGACCTCTGGTGGCAAAAGATAAAATTGCACCTATTAAATCAACATAGAATCCTATTATGTTGGCCACATTGGTCAAATCAAACATAATATTATTAAAGTTAAAAGTGATTCAAAATTAAATTAACCTTATAGAAACAGCTATGTATTTTAGGTGTATTCTTAAACAAAATACAATCAATGTCAAGCAGTATTTATGTATTATGGCAGAGAACTTCCAGAAATTCAGAGCTGTCTTGATAAAAGATTTTTGGATAACACTCTTTAGTAGATTTAATGGAAAATTAGACACCCCCCTGCCCCCTCCCAGCAAAAAGTGTCTCTGTTTGTAAAATTGACCTCTATATGCAGAAAAGCACCAACCCTTATAAAGTTTGGCATAGGAGAGTGCAAAGAAAGCTTCCATCACGGTCCTGCATAATAATACAAATTCCCATGAAAGTAAAAATAGTTATATGTCAACAAACAATCTCATGCCAAAATTAGAAAAAGTGATTTAATCATGAGAGTGCAAATTGTACTAAGAATTTCAGCAACTGCTTATAAACCCTGTGCATGGGGAATTGATGAATAAACAGGCTTATTCCCTAGTTACCACCTGTAGTTTTATTCCCCACGTAACTTTCTCCAGTTTACTTAACAGGTGACCTGTATCCCTAACGTAGGAATTTAACTTTTACAGGTGATCATATAAACAATGAACAGTTTTCTTAATTATATTGAATGAATCATTTCAAGAAACAGAAATTAATTAAAGTGGTCGTATATGTGTGTATATATATATATATATATATATCATATTCATGGGAGCCGAATACAGTGTAGAAGTGGAAGCAGTAAAACTGGATGATAACATGCTACCCAAAAGAACTTCCATGTCTGTTTCTAGTAAATACAGAATATATGTTATGCAGTATATTATATGCTAAATTGGGAAAATATATTGCTAACAAATACCTTGGTCTAGCACATACTTATCTCCTTTTGTCATTATTATACTTTGCCTTGTCAGTGGTGCTGTTATATCGTGTTTTTGTGTAAAGTTAATTGAACATGTTTATAAATAGGTGAAACAAGCTTCACTATGTCGAAATATTTACATAAAATTCTAAAATGGCAAATTTTGTGGGTTTAGGCAATATATAATAAGACGCCATGAGAAGAGCTCTTAATCTACAATCAGGCTTAAAAAAAACAAAAAAACAAAACTGGTCACTTAAATCCAGACGAGCAAGAAAAAAAAATTGTAGGGGAGATAAAAAAAACATCCGATGAAAGAAAATCTCTTCCATTTTCATACTTGGTATTGCTCAGACCTGAGCTACTGTGGTTAACAAATCAGTATTTATAGTTTAAAAACGAAAATAATGTTTTCGTTTCAAAACTGCTGTATTTTTACTAATTATTATTATTGTATTATTAAATATGGCCCATCATTTTTGCTTCCCTTTACAATTGAACAAAACGTAATCTCTAGTGGGCTTACTTATCATTTTTCAAGTTTGTGAATTTCGAGTTTGTTTTTCTAAATCGAATAAACTTGTAGATGGAATGCTTGCTTAATTATTAATAAGGAAAACTCATTTGAATAAAAAACTGGAATACCTCAAATTTTACTTAAAATATTTGAGTTTGAAAATATGGCTTGACTTTGCCTAGGACAACACCCACTGACTTTTGTAGAAACTCGCAAGCTTTTTAGATTTACATTCAATTTTTTAAGCTTTTTGCACTTAACAAATACCAGACATTTGAGTTTTTGAAACATAATTTGAATTCTAGTTTTTTAGTGCAAAAAAACTTGAATCATGAAACAAAAAATCAAGCTAGAACTTTGATAAATCTTCCCCTTAATCTTTAAAACTGTTCAAACTGTAAAGCTGCCATAACCCTACCAAGCTTTGGTGTGAATTATATATTTTCTCTCACATAATTACAAATATTTAACTATGGAATTTGTGACATTGTTAAAAAATGCATTTGTTTAATATTAGGCCCATATAACTGCATTTGTGTAGCTTATGGTATGGGAGGTTAAAGGCACCAGTATGACAATGTAACATGCCCTTTTACTCTCATATAAGCAACAAAGAGGAAAAATAAAATCTGCATTGCATGTCAAATAACTATATCTGCTTTAGTATGCAAAAGAAATACTTTGATTTGGAAACAAGACCATACATCTGCTTGCGAGCATTACCTCAATTCCCCACTGAAAAATGCTAGCTTTGTTCAAAGCTTATTTTCAGGCTTAGTGTGCCAGTAATCATCTTAATCTAACCCTCGGTAGAGACAATATAGCAATAGAGTGATCAGCATGCATATGTTCATAATGGTATTGGCAATATGAATCAATATGTGCTTCAGGCCAGTTTCACTTAATCAGGGCCATGATTAAATTAAACTCCCTGAAGACTTAACAAAATGTCATAAAAATTACTTTTGGCGATAATGATACATAATTAATTGTAAAAAGAAAAAACTCATCTTAATTTATTTAGCAATATGAGGTCAAATCAATAGACCTCTTTCACCAATGTCATTTATTAAGCTTATGGTTTTATAGGAGACAGCTGATAGATGTTTATGGGGAATAATTATAAGACCTACATGTAATTCACACATAGCTTTAGCAAGGTGACATAAAGAATAAATATAGAATTTTATATTTACTCCAGACTGCTTGATACTAGCAGATAGTACACTTATTCTGTGCCAATCTGTAATAATAATAATAATTAAAAAAAAAAAAAAGCTTTCCAGATACTAACTTGGATTTCCAACTGAAATCTAAAAAAAACACTTAAAGTAAAGCAAACATTTTAGCCCATTTAATTGAATACTGTGTTTAAAAATAAATAATTGGGAATGCTATGTAATGTTGTATTAAGTAGTGTACACTGGATAGATATGCTATTGTGGGAATTAGTCTCACAAGACTCATGGCAAGAAAAGGTTTATCTAAAGGGCTTACCTGGCCACACATAAATGTCTGCAGTTTCTAACTGGATCGTGATAATGGGTAAGTGTGTCCCTATAACAAGCTGCTGGCATACAGTGGTGTTATTAATTCAAAACCAAAAACAGGGCTTACTAGCTTCGCCCATCATCGCTTATATGAAGTCCTAGTTGTTTCATGGGCCCTCGCCTCTGAAGCAAAAGAGTTTTATTTTAAAATGGTTACATTTTTTAAAAATGGAAATACATTTCTTTCAAAGCTTTATTTAAAGGGGAACTGCCACAATAAAAAAACACTAAACTGCAGTGAATGTTCTACTAAATATAGCAGATCCCTTGTTTTAAAGTCTCTACACACCCATACAAGGAGCAAATTATAATTATATATGAATTTATGCACCTTTTGATCAAAGTTAAGTCTTTTTAATGAAAATGTAAAAATAAATAATCTAATGTCCTTTAGTGTGGAAACATGGCAAGAGAAGGGCTCCGGACTCTGGTTGTTGCCAAGAAATCATTATCAGAAGAACAGTATCAAGATTTTGAGGTAAAAAGAGACATGGATTTTTTCAAGTGTTATTTAGCTAAAGAGTAAAACCTTGTTATGTGTCTTTTTTTCTAATGCTTTCAATTTAGTATTTCTTTCTACAAAGACCATGTAATTTTTTTCATTTTGTTTAATTTTACTTTAGCAAAACATTGTTTCAGAACGCAAGGTCTTCTCCCCTGAATCCTGCCAAAGGCATGTGCTGAGTACAGGGCCACGCTGCATCTTGCACTCATTGGTGCTCCCTAGCTTTAGTATCTGAATGACGAGAAAGTTAGGAGGTGTTCAAGGGGATGCCCATGTAGTGACCCCTGCCCTCCGCTGATAAATACTGCCCTGTGGCCTTGCCACTAATCCAGGTCTGGATGTGCCTAAGGGCACTAAGTACAGAAATGGACCGCCCTAATCCATACATCATTAATGAGTTTCCTGGCTCAGTGTTATCAGGTAGAAATATTTAGATAGCTGTAAAGACATATAGAGAATAATATCAATGCCATATAATATTTAAAAACTAAAATGTAAAGTGCATATGTAGTTGCTCCTCATTAAAGGGGTATTGTTTCTAGCAAATAAAGATGTAAAGTTAGTATGCATTAGTATGTCATTAACACATTGGCACTAGCAGCTTCGGATCAGCCAAAATCTTGCAATGAAAATGTGGTTTCCCTCAGAATCGATACAACCAGGCAAAGCTAAGCATGCATGACAGAGCATTAAAAGTGGCAGCAGTGGTGGAGAGCCTGGAGAGAGAGATGGAATTGCTCTGCTTAACCGGTGTTGAGGACCAACTGCAAACAGATGTACGGCCAACACTCGAAATGCTTAGAAATGCTGGAATAAAGGTATTCTACTAGATTTCCATGTTAGTGTGCATCATTTAATATTGTACAATACTGCTCCTATGTATAACATTCATATTGAATGGAATAGTCTCTAAGCTGCTTCCCATTGGTGTAAGAAAAGGAAGGTATTCACAGACATCATGCTGCTCATATAGCTCTGCCTTTTTGGTTTGATACATGCAGTTTACTCATTTATGTCCCTGTGGGACATAAAGCACAAATAGAACCTTATATCCAATCAGCCTGTTCCAATCTTTTAAGATCTCATCAGTGCAAGATTTTGGAATGTGGTTACTGCTGCTAAATGTATAGAACTGGAACCAGTGCTAGAATTTGGGAGAGATGCCATCTCCTCACTTCTTTATTTCTGTGAAAAAAGCATCCCCTCAGGTTTTGAATCATGGAACTTTTTTATTGTAATACCTGAGCTTTTGCTCCTATCCACTTCTCCATGTTAATAAAAAGGACAAGGCAAAATAACATATAGAAGATAAATGGGGAGAAAACATTGCTTGGAGAGAAGTAAAGAAGACATGTTATGTAGATGAAGAAGGTGGAGACATCAGAGAGGGTTACAAAGAACAGGAGAGAAGAAGAAAACAGAGAAGAAAACGGGAAACAGAGAGAAAATGATGGTAAAGAAATTATAACTCCACATACTTTCGTAAGTCTATGCATACCGGACATCACACTGTTCAGTAGAAGGAAATAGCAAAATGACTTTGCTTTAAAGTGGATGAAACCAAGAAATTGTTGGTGAGTGAGGCTTATTATAATAGTGGGTGTAACTTATAATTGTGGTAGAGGCTATTTGGCTTGCCCTGTTGTGCGTGGTTCAAATGGCATACCTCCACTTTTTCCATCCCAGTTCAAGTGTTGCATGAACTATTAGAAAAAGATATAAGAGTGATGAACAAGTCAAAAGAAAACATATACCTTTTTTTTTATACCTAAAAAAAATGCATGACATTTTTCTGCAGATTTAGCAGATACATGTGTATTGTAAGGTGTATTTTGCATTACTTCACCGTTTTCCCCAACACAATCAGAAACACTTATGTAGAAGAGGCCAGATGAGGGCATTAAAAGCAAATGGTTTAGATCTAGTTCAAAAGACAAAAGTTTATTTACTATGAATACATAAGTTATTGGTGAATGTCCAAAGTGCGCTATTTATACATTGTGATCAAGTCTCCAAATGCTCTAACCAGGTACTGCTTGGTAAACACTCATATGGTGCCCATAGTACCACAGGAAGGCCTATAAATTTTAGCAGTATCAAGCAGTTGTCAACAACAGGGTTCTTGTAATGGCTTTAGGCTGGTTTAAATCACAGTACCAGAGTTACAGGCTTCCCTGCAATAGAATGCCTTTGCTGTACCCAAACCACCTCTTCTGCAGTGCCTTATTCACAGCAAAGGTGGCATGCTGAAAATGCTGATAAAAATATTTTTTCAGATAAATATTTTGCACCCTGTATATATAAATTAGTTCTAATACGTTTTATGCAGGTGAAGCTTTAGTGAATTTATATTTAATGAAATGTGAATTGTTTCCGATATATAGATAGATAACAAATTACGCAGAAATAAAGATGATCTTTTTTCCCCACAGATATGGATGCTAACTGGAGATAAGCTAGAGACTGCAACATGTATAGCAAAAAGTTCACACCTAGTATCAAGAAATCAAGATATTCATATATTCAGACCAGTAAGCCTTCCAGTTTTTTAATGATTCCATATACTTTCTTTGTTTCATGTACTGAATTTCAGTTGTGCGTATCTGAGGCTCCAATTGTATGCACATTTACAGAAGCACATATACAGTAAGTGCTTACAAACGGCATCTACTGATTACAATGAGACAGTTAAATAACTTTACAGATTTCACTTCTTTCCTAACCTAATACTCTTAGAAGCAGATTTATCAAAATGTGAGATTAATCCCACATTTTGATAAATCTGCCCATAAGAGTATTAGGTTAGGAAAGAGTTAAAATGTGTAAAGTTATTTAACTGTCTCATTGTAATCAGTAGATGCCGTTCGTAAGCACTTATATGTGCTCCTGTAAATGTGCATACAATTGAGCAGCAAGAGTAATAAAGTGTATATCATACATTCAGGGAATATTCATTTACAACAAGGGAAGTTGTCGTTTTACACTGCTTTCTGAGAAATCATATGTCTGTGCCTAGTATAAGTGAAGCATTTTTCTTGCAGAAATAATTATTAGAAAATAATTTGCATAGAAATGTAGTTTGCTGTGAAGCCTCAGAATAGGAAATTAGGCCCCGCAGACTCCGATTTGCAATTAAATTATTAATGCTTCTGATAAAACTTCAGATCAATTTTTGTTGACCTTTTG
This sequence comes from Xenopus tropicalis, assembly GCF_000004195.4. NCBI lineage: Eukaryota > Metazoa > Chordata > Amphibia > Anura > Pipidae > Xenopus > Xenopus tropicalis. Next base: position 97,589,049 of record NC_030682.2, on the reverse strand, counting down.
GTAACGTAATGCACAAATTACATTTTCTTGTACAAAATCTATTTACCTGGAGTTTTTCTTTAATTTATAATAATGGACAGGTCTAAAGCTACGTTAATTTAATACAAAACTAGTGAGAATTAGTCAGGAAGACTAGTGAGTTGTAAAGGCCTAGTAAAGAGTGGCATTACTGTAAATTAGAGCTTGTCTTTTATATCTGAGAGTGAACAAATTAGAGGGCATAAAGTATTGCCATAGATCACAAATGCAAGTGATGCTACTCTGGGCATATCTGTCCATAGATTCTCTCATTGGTACTATAGATCACCATAGACCTATGAGGTCTTCAGAGTTTTTTTTGTTTCAACCCCCCCTCTTAGCTCATAATGAACCCCTAATGACTCCTCTCCTACAGTTCAAAGGACTGTTTATAAGCATTAAGGTATCTTTGCAGGTAATCTTTGCAGTATGTTTTTTGCTAGCCTTATAATTAATAATGAAGTCTCTGAGATGTATAAAAAAAACAAATGAATTGATAGGTACTGCTGACTTTTTCCTCCTGCTTCTTCATATACCTGTCATAATCTGGACTTGTTTAAAAATCCACTTCTAAAGGTTATATACTATATGTATTTGTGCATCCATCCTGTAGGTCATTTTAAATTAAATTTTTAGGTCTCCTAGGAGATGAGAAAAATTCAGCAATTGTTCACTCATACTAATAAATGGCCTCTTCACTAGTGATCTCAGTGCATTGTTCCTTTAAAGTCTCTTTTGTCATATCTCATTTGGTAAATTCTTTTCATGACTGCCTAGGAAACAAACACATACCCAGCTCATCATAATTTATCCTTCATGTGACCTTTCACCAAAACTTTACACCCCTATTTCTGGGCAGCTTTATTGTGCAAAAATGTTGAAAAGAACATGATCATTTGTAGGTCTGAAATTCTCCTTTGATTCTAGAATGTTGCCATGTAAGCTGGCAGAGACATCGAAATGACTGCAAACTAAAACCACTTTTTCTGTTTTGTGTTTAAATGGAATATATTTGTTTTATTGTAGGTGAGTAATCGAAGTGAGGCTCACTTAGAACTAAATGCTTTCAGGAGAAAGCATGACTGTGCCTTGGTAATAGCTGGGGATTCCCTAGAGGTAAGGGACTGTGCCTTATGTTCCAGTAGGATTGTTTTGCCACCAATATGGATTCATGCAGCTTAGTTACGTTTAAGTACAAGGTACTGTAAATTCTAATTATTCGCTTATAATGGACTGTCTGGGAGATGGCCTTCCTGTAATTTTTGAATAACAAGTTTCCGGATAAAGAATCACATACCTGTAATATCTTAAAAAAAATGGTTACACCAAAATGCCAGAATGTACTGCACCTGGTTAACTATATTGACATATTTATGTATTTTTGAGCATAAAACCTAAAAGCACATATTAAATCACAGCTTTTCTTTTCAAAACAAAGGGGATAGATTTGTGTTTTTGACTGAAAGGGGAGTGATGTTGTTATTATTACTTGTTATGTTCTGCGTAGGCTCACATGAACTGAACTATATGGCCAAATGTGTTAGGACTCCTTCCTGTTCAATATCTTACTACATAACCAGAGGTATTAACATGAAGCCATTCCTCCCTTGTGCTGCTATAACAGGCTTTTCTCTCCTGGGCCCCATTGTTGGAGGTATACTATTCTATCTGCTTTTATTGAGGCATGTGAGCATTAGTGAGGTTTGGTACTGATATTGAGTGATCAGGCCTGACAGGCAGCCTTTAAATTCCTCCAAAGGTTTTTAGTTGGTTGGAGGTTTGTTCAGCCTTGTCAACTTCTTATGCTCCCATCTTAGCAAGCCAATTCTGTATATTCTTTCCTTTGTAAATAGAGGCATTATGTTGCTAAAGTAAGAAAGGAATTTCTCCAAACCATTACCACAAAGTTTCAAGAACAGAATTATCACGATATCAGGGTACACTGTAGTATTGGTTTCAGTGGAACCATGGAAAACAGCTCCAGATGATTAGTCCTCCTTCATGTAGTGTTAGGCTACATCCACATGGGGCTGATTTGGGTAAATGCAGGCTCACAGTGAGCCCCTATGCTCAGATCAGCATGTGCCTACACCTGGAGCCACTGCATTGGCCGGGGTGCAGGCGTACAGAGCTTATTTCAGCACCGAAATGCATACTTCCGTGTTTCGCCACCAAAATCCGCACTTTGTGCCTGAACCTGGGCCGGTGCTGTGGCTCTGGTTGCAGGCACATGTGAAGGCTGATCCAAGTTTATAGGTGCTGATTCTTGGCCTGCAGAAAAACACAGACTTGTGTGGATAAGGCCTTATAATCACCATTCTGTATTCAGACAGTTTTTCAGACATCTGCCAAATGCAAACTTGTTGGTCAGACTGATAAATTGTTAAATATCACTCATCTTTTCAGAAAGAATATTTACTCTGCTCCAGAGTCCAGTGGCAGCAAATTTATGCAACACTTATTAACTCTTGAAAAGATGTTGGAATGTGTGCTGCTGCACACTGATTGTGAAGTTTAGTTAGAGGAGAAGTAATGGTCTGGGTCATTTTTTATGCTTTGGTATTAATTTAATTAATTATGGTGCCTATATAATGCAGCAATCAAAGCACTTAACCAGCCTTCCTTTTTGTTTTTACCTATATAACGGTCCCATGCACTAAGCCTGTAAAAAATTGTTCATGGATTGTAATATGGAAGAACATGACCATACTGGATCAAGCCTCATACCAACTAAACACTAGTTAGATGAACTGAAACTGTGAGCCAGGCATGATTGCCCAACCCAATGCATCGGTCGCGAGAGCTTAGAATCTAGACACAGGGCTTTTTCTTTCCTCTACCTGTACCTGAGAAAATGTACAATTATGTATGCATTTTAAGATTTTTAAGATATTTTCCATGCTAATGATTCATCTAACATATAACTCGGGGTGTTTTTGTGACAGCACAAGCCAAACATATAATTCCTCCTTCTTGTAGGTGTGTTTAAAGTACTACGAGCATGAATTTGTTGAACTTGCTTGCCAGTGTCCTGCTGTTGTGTGTTGCCGATGTTCCCCAACTCAGAAAGCTCATATTGTGAAGCTTCTACAGCAGCATACGGGAAGGCGCACATGTGCTATAGGTGAGAGCCTTTTTTTAGATTTTTTTTATCTTTTGTGTTTAAATATACGGGGTTCTGGTGAAGACCCAACAAACAGAGGAAGCCACATCAAACTGACAATTTGATTTATCTGAATTTCCTGGGCGGTTGGATTTTTTTTTTTTACTTTTTTATTTTGAAAGGTTGCAGATTCTATTAGATCCCTATTTCCATATATTATGCAATCATTAGTAAAGTTAATGTAATATTTGCATTTCTTGTGTACAGGTGATGGTGGAAATGATGTGAGCATGATTCAAGCAGCTGACTGCGGCATTGGAATTGAGGGAAAGGTAACATTACATACACTGCATGCATTGTTAGCATTAATATGAATGCTGTGCATGCCAAGTCTTTGCAGGGTGATTACAGAATAGTTCACATCTGATTTGTGCGCAAATCACCCATGTGATCTGGATACTGAATGACCAGTCCAGCCTGACTTGCCCTACCTACATCTTGGGTTGTTAAACTGGACAAAATCTGTTTGTTTGGCAACAAAACTAAACAGACAGATCTACTTTTTTATGGCCAACTTCAGACAAAAACCAATCAAGGTGACAGTTTAGGAAATCTTCAAACCCTATTAAAGATTATGGCTTTTGCCAGTAAACAAAAAGAAATGTTCACATGAGTCCAAGGGAGCCAACCTCCCCACGCAGGAATGGAAAGCGATATCATTCAGGTGTAAATAAATTTTGTTTTTCACGAGTCTTTTACACACTTTTAAGGTAAAATAGGGCTGCCAAGAAATATTATAAATAGGATAATAACCTTAACAATGTAAGGGCATATTTCACTATTTTTCAACCCACATGTTTCGTAGGTTAATGAAGATATAAGCTAAATTCGGAATGTGGATCGTTTTCTCTGGTTTTGTGTATATATATATATATATATATATCTCCACAAAGTTGAAAACACTCAGGGCAAGGTATCAGTTAAAAAAAATCCAGTGTGGAATATTAAATAACTTTTTGACTTTTTTTTTTTTTTTAACTGTTACCTTGCCCTGAGTGCTTTCAACTTTGTGAATAAATATTTTATGGTGAGCACCCAGCACAAGTCATGGAAATAGTGAGTGCCATCAATAGAGGATTGAGATATATATATATATATATATATATATATATATATATATATATATATATATTTAAAAAAAATTGTGTGAATGATAGAATTATAATACAGAAGAGCCATGAATATCCTGTAAATTATATCCTTATACATGGATCTTAGTGTTGTCATCAGTTATAATTGGTGCTTAATAATGTCACATGACTCACTGAAACTTATGTATTATATATATTTTCCATACTTCTGTATTTTTACTGTTTAGATTACTCACATTTATTACAGTTGTATACAAGTTACAGTCTTAGCCCAGTTTACTCAGCACTTCTAAATGGCGCTTTTGTTAAAGGAAGGAAAGCAAGCCTCCCTGGCAGCCGATTTCTCTATTACCCAGTTCAAGCACATTGGCAGATTATTAATGGTTCACGGGCGAAACAGCTACAAGAGATCGGCGGCGCTGGGTCAATTTGTCATCCACAGAGGCCTAGTCATTTCAACTATGCAGGTGAAGTTGTATGTAATGACTGTATTAGTGAGAATCACTCCTTAGCATTTTGTGCAGACATTACTTTGGGAAGCATATTCATTTTTATGTTTTGTAGGCTGGCAGGCAATTGTATGCTTTCATAAAATACTCTTTTGGGCCCTGTCACTTTACATGTTGTTATATCACTTACTCATTTGCCTGTTTTCTAAATGTATTTTTGTTATTTTATATTCAGAGCTAGCTAAATAAAATTTATACAATGCAGCACTGTGCAGCCATAAACTTTACTGTATATATGATACAAAGTTTATTTTAGGTATCCAGATTCCTTTTGTTCTTTACCTTCCAATCTGTTTTACCAGACCTTTCTTTTCCCTCTTCAGTACTAGACTTAGATATGTACAGTTATGAGAACTATTAACCAGAATGCTTGAGACATTGGGTTTTCAGCTTAAGGGGTTTTTCTGTATTTTGGATCACCTTAAGTCTACTAAAAAATAATTTAAACCCAATTATATTGCATTTATGACACTGTGTGAAAACTGTAGATGAGTTAAATATTGAATAGCTTCCTGTGTTGTCACTGTATTATTATGTATTGCCACTGCTTTCTAATATGTATATCTATACTTTTTATTGCACAAGGTTTGCCGGAAATATTAGGCTCATTCTGTATGGTGGGGGGTCATCACCCCATGCTAGCCTTTATCTCAGCTTAAAGCATCCCTGTCAAAGAGAGAACCAAATGTATTTAATTTAAACCAATAATATATTGTTTTTTGTGTTATCATCGATTGTATGGGGTTTAATATATTCAACTTCAGTCATTCTTTTTATTTCTCTTTCTGCAAATAAATAGCATTTATCCTATAAAAAATGTATTCTTAGGATGTATTTAACATGTGTGATCATTTTTGTATGTATTTGTGTTTCTATACATGCATAAGTGTGTGTGTGTATAGGAGTATGTAAATGCTTGTAGGAATCTGTGACCTAGTGCAAAACCTACATTTCTTTATTCGTCATTTCTTTCTGTTCTTTTTTAAAGGCTGTTTTCTCTTCAGTCTTCTATTTCGCATCTGTTCCTTTGTACCAGGGATTCCTAATGGTAGGGTAAGTTAAAACTAGTATTTACTTGGTGACAACTTGGTAACAAAACTATTTTTGTTTGATTACATCAGGGCCAAGATCAGTTGGTTGCCTTTTAATTATGTCTAAAGGAAAATGTTATAATTAGTTTTTTCCCATATTATTCATGCGCTGATAGTTAACATGGCGAGAGAGCGAAAAAATAACGTCCCTCTAAAAAACAGATATTTGCAGACAAATGAAAGTAATTGACACTGGAGGGGGTTCTATTCAGCTGTGCAAACCACTCCAGGTACATGGTTGTTTTCTCATAGATAATAATGATGAAGTAGCCGGGGAACAGGCATGGAAAGCGTTGATGGAAAAGCCATGAAATAATAATTTGCTGTACATGTTTGTGCACTAATTGTATCTCATCAAGAATGTTGGAGAAATGTGGTAATTCATAAATTGTCACTTACCCCTTGCAGTTCTCCCTACGGGCTCCCCAGCAGGACTTCCCTGGCGCGTGGTTATTCCCAAGCCACTTGTCGTCTTCTTTCCCCATAGTCCCCAGCACTGTATGTTGCTGTGCTACTGACAGCGTCGTCCTCTGGCTTTGCTCTAACTGGAATTTTATATATATTCTCTTTAATGCCAGCATCCCAAAAATCAGAGCTGCACCCCAAAATATTGGAACGTTTATTTAAAATTCAGCCTTCTCTAGGCAACTATAATGTGGAAGCTTTGCAGCTTTATTCTCCTTGTTTCTTTTCTTTGTTTGTTTTTGTTTATTAAATACCTTTTATCCTGCCTTTCTACAAAAGTCATTTAACTGTATCTACAGTAAGTGTCCATTGGAACCAGAAAAAACCCATATTTGTTATAATATGTGTCTGTCATTTCTGGGCCTTTTCTATTCATCTCTCCACCACTTTCTGCCCTGTAGTATCACTGACCTAACAACCAGGTAGCAGCTTAAATCTAAAATAGTTTAATAAGAACAAGTACAAATTATTTTACAATGACACTGTTTGTGCAGTACTCTGAGTTACTTTTTTCTGTTCGATCCCCCCTTAAACACCCTTTGCTACAATAACCCTTAATGTCAAGTAGATTTTATTCTGGATTCTTCCCATAAATAATGCAATAGCATGATCTGTGTGCCATTACTTTTCTTTCAATTCTTTTTCTTCTTTTAATAAACACATTTAATGTTCTGTTCCTATAACTTGGGTTGCCATTTACTGGGGCATTTCTGCAGCATTGTATTTTACATAATCCCCAGTAATATGTGATTGACAAGTTATACAAACATATTTTTTATTGTTTAACTGTAAGTTCCTTGAACAAGGTAACCCTTGTCCTGGACTAAACAAAGGGAGTTTTTCAAAATGATTTATTTTAGAGTTTGTTTTTGTTTTATTGTGAAATGCTGAGATCCTGTGGATATTTTTTTCCAGGTATGCAACCATCTACACAATGTTTCCAGTGTTCTCCTTGGTGTTGGACCAAGATGTCAAGCCAGAGACTGCATTACTCTATCCAGAGCTATATAAAGATCTCACAAAGGTAACCTTGCTAATAAGAAATGCACATATTGCAAATGGGTTTCTCAAAGTTCAAGAGTTGACAATCTAAGCCACTTTCCAGTATGCTCCTATCAGTGGGAATGGGGGGGGGGGGGTGGGGTGTTGCGGCTTATTAGCTATTATATTAGACTTATCAATATGTGATATAAAACATGAATGATCATTAAATGCATCCTCACTATCAACTATATTGCTGGAGCCATTAACCATAGCATCATGTTAAAATGTGTGTTGGAAGGAGACAAGCAAAATAAGGAAAGGATAATTCAAAATGCATAGTTGTTCCGATCATGTCTGTGTACAACATACAAGCTTATGTGAAGGTGTACTTCTCCTTTAATTTTTTCATTAATGAATTTGATATTGGTCAATGTAAAATTTGATGTGACCTTAAGGTACCGTCTCCATTCAAAATAATAATAGCATCTTTCATTAATGTTACCTGTCTTTGTCTGCAGGGAAGATCCTTGTCTTTTAAAACCTTCCTCATCTGGGTTTTAATCAGCATTTACCAAGGTAGGAGAGAGCTGTGTTTAACTGAAGGATTTCTGTCTCCCGTTATTGTTTTCCTTCCAGCTTTGCTTCCGCCGGCTTAAAATTTTATCAACAGTCATATATTGCTCGCTTTTTATCAGGTAAATCGATAGTCCAGCAGTGAACCCTGCCAGTCTGCAGTGCATTGTGGGTGTGCATGGTGTTTGTATTGATGCATGTCACTTGCAATCAGTGCTGCTTTAATTAAATTCTAATCCAGTAATACCAGTAATAATATTAGCTTCAGCTTCTCACATTGCACATATTCTTTGCATGTAGAAACATACACCGCTCAGGTATACAAGGCTGCTTCCAAAGGAACAAAATAGAGACTTTCATGAATTGAGAATCCTTCATGCTAATATTATAAGCACTTACAGACGTGGGGAAGGTCCCAGGCCCAAAAAAGAGAAATCTGTCCAATAATTGCCACTATTGTTACAGATTCCAAGGTATTTGTTAGATGGCTGTCAGCGCCGTAGGCCGGGATACATCCAAATACCCTCTAGCAGGAAATTGAATACTCATTTGTATTATTTACGTATTTGTACATTTCTTTAGTGTAGTTGCTGCTTGTGCCCTACAAAGTTTGGATTTCTGTTCTCAGCCGACCACTTACAGCTGCAATATAGAGGCAGTTAGAAAACTCTTAAGTGGGAATTAATATATTGAAAAAGTTTGCATTAGTTCTAGTAACTCATAACTACCAATCAGATGTTTCCTGTCAAACAGGTGACTACGTAGTAATGCTTGCTGATTTGTTGCTATGGGTTACTAGACTATGGTCTTTTATTTATTTTTTATTTTTTTTATCGCCCCTTTAATCAGCTACACAATGTCGACTGAGGAGCAAAGTGACTTTACTTCACCAGTTTGTTGTGGAATTAATACTCTTCGTAGCTTGTCATGTGTTTCACATAATCTGTAAATGTATACTGTGGGGGAAATGTAATAGACTCAAAATAAGACCGAAATTAGAATTTTGCAGTGTAATATATTTTTTCACTAGACACAGGTGTATTGGGTTGTTGCCTTTTCTAGGAAAAATACCAGCCTTGTTATAGTGTAATCTAATTTCCTTATTAATAATATTGGCATGAAACATCATTTTTACCGGCCAGGTCTGTAAAACACTGGCCGGGTGGCAATCCTGCTTACTTATTACAGTTTCCTCAGTAGATATACTGCATTCAATTCCTGAAGAGGAACCAATGTTTGCATTACAAATACTTTTCATTAACAGCTTTTCCTACATCCCCCCACTCCATTCCTGTAGGTTTCAGTTTTTTATAAGAAATTAGGATCTGGACCTTGCATATAGTGATTGCCCCAGTTCCTATAACAGATAACATGAAGCAGTGCATTATTGGTAAATGCTAATTAATTGAAACAGGCACTCGGCTTCCTGTTAGCTGGGACTATAGCGACTGTATATCACTTATGTTCTGGGATTAAAGAGTGTGCATAGATACTGTATAGATTTACACACAAACACCTAATTGGTTGGGATTAGCCAGTGGTGGCACCATTTATTAATATATTTGTGCACTGATAAATTTCTGTGGTTTTAATGGCAACCAATAAATGGGAGTTTGTACTCACAATGCTTGTACATGAGTTATAGCTGACTGACTATAGCTGGCTATCATCCGATTTAATGTTCCTGAGTGACCCAGATATGGATAGATTGACTGGAATACTTGGTTACTGGGCCAATCCTTTTTACTTACACAAGTTACACATCAGTTACACCTGTTCCTGCCCAGTGCATCTTACAATCTATGGTTCTAATCACATTCAGACACAGAGGGGTCACTTTTAGCAGGAGCCAGATCCACTTCTCATAACACAGGTAGAGAGAAGCGGCCAGTATTCTGTGTGACTGTGGCTTTAGAGCCAAATATCTTTCAGATAAAATAATCCAGACGCATAGCTTCAGGTACAGAATTTTTAATTATTGTTTGTGATTTTATTAGTAAAATAATTAAAAGGCAACATAAATATAATAACCCCTAAAAATGCAATGGATGTTATTCATATACTGTATTCATTTTGCCACAAAGAACACTGAGAATTCATTATGGCAATGCAAGAAAAAAGCGATGGTTCAGTGCAAAATAATCTGCTGAGGTTTTGCTTTTATTCTTGTATTTCAGTATTTATTGCACATCATAACATTTCTTTATCGTTCCTCCCTCTCCTGTGTGTGGTTGCAGCTCTTACTGGCGTAACCATAAGGCATTTCAGAGCCAAAATCTGTCCTGGGTGCCTGCACCCAAGCCAATGCAGTGCCTCTGGGCACAAGAAAAGGGATAGGCTGATGCCAACATACGGGCTTTTCATTACCCTGTGCCATTAGCTAAAAGCTGCTTGCTTGCAGTGGTTAAACATCTCTAAAAATGCATTCACAGTTTTAAATAAAGGTTTCTCTTTATGCTTTTTTCTAGGTGGCATCTTAATGTTTGGAGCACTGGTGCTCTTTGAGTCGGAATTTGTTCATGTGGTGGCCATTTCTTTTACTGCCTTGATCCTGACAGAACTACTGATGGTCGCCCTAACCATAAGGACGTGGCACTGGCTAATGGTGGTTGCGGAACTGTTTAGCCTTGCCAGCTATGTGGCTTCTCTTGCTTTCCTTAATGAATATTTTGGTAAGTTTGCTTAACATTGGACAATTCATTTTGAATAAAACGATAAAAGGCACTAGATACAGATACACAAGCCTCTAAGGAACTATGGTTAGCAAATACACAGATAAATACATAATGCAGATTCCCTGTCAAGGCATAGCCTCTATGTGTACCTAAGGATCTAATATTTTAAATAATGTATTGATCTAATGGTCCCTGATGCACGCACACCCCGGCACAAAGCTGGTGGGAGAAAAGTGCCACATAGAGTGCATGCCTAGGTGTGATTGGTGGTTTCTGACCAATACAACTTTCATACTGCTTAAATAAAATGCATGTGTATTTCCTATGCTCCTATGTCTCTGTGCAATTACTATTTCCAGCACCCTGGCAGGTAGGGTCACCTCTAGAAGAATGCATCCTGAACACTGAATAACTGATAAAGTACCATTATTATTAGTTCATGAATTAATGTAAGGCAAATTCTGTCTTCTAACTGTATCCTAACATTGTCCAAAAATCTTAAAGTTCATTTGTATTTCTTAATATGTGTTAGCCATGTGCTGCTTGCTGATTGTACACCAGTTCTCTCATTTCCTTTTTCTTTATTGCCATTTCCTAACTTATATGTTCTTTAACTTTTTTCTGCTTTTGCTTGTTTATCCCCTTGTCTCAGGTCTTGGTAGAGTGTCACTGGGAGCTTTCCTAGGTAGGTGCCTTCTGATTATCATGAGCTATAGTAAATCTCTGTGCCTGGCAAGATGGCGCTCTGTACGTTTCTGCATGTAATCGCTCTGTGTCACCGCTGCCATTGCAAGAGGCCCCAATAACATACTCATGCACATTTTTCATATGGTAGGAAAATATATTAGCAACTGAATCATTGCTTTCTAGTTTTACTTTCAGCTTTTTGAGGCCTGATATTTGGTCAGGATCCTCTTCAGCCCTTACCAAGGTTAGAGAAGTAAATGCAGTGCTTCATTAGCCACTCAGCCATTATTCTAAGAGCTAAATGAGTGCTCAGCCCGTATCTTAGTCTTTAGGCTTCAGCCTGGGCATCTATTAGAACCTAGGAGAGCAAGTATGTCTTTCTCTATATCTCACCCCAACAACCTGCCCCCCCCCTACAGTTTCAGTCACCTACTAATATAAACCTATTTCTACAGTGTAATAGTGAAACAGGGATTTTTTTTTTTCCTCTATATCTTTTAAGTTTATGTCAAATTCCCTAAAAATATGTCTGACATCTAGGGGAGCTCAGGAATTATGGAGAAATGTGATTCATTTATGCCTGTTTGTCAGCTTATACTGCATCACTGTCTGTGAGGAGCAGCCTTGGGAATTGAGGATCCAGATCCCTGGTCCCTGAGAAATGTCCCCAAACAGGCAGATCTTTATATTTATGGGCAGTTTAAGACTAGTATGTTACTGGCCTGCCAGTTTGGTAATAATCTGTTATTGCTTGGGGGATTTTTAACTTGTTCCTCCACCATGTATCATATTTATGTGTTTTTTTTTTTTAAAAAGTAACATAATTAAAATAATTTAAGAAATCTTTATGAATGACATTTCTTGGGAATTCTATTTCTGTTCTCTCCCAACAGATGCTGCCTTTATTACAACTTTAACTTTCCTATGGAAAGTGTTGGCAATCACCGTGGTGAGCTGTCTTCCGCTCTACATCCTCAAGTACTTGAAGCGCAAATTCTCCCCTCCTAGTTACTCCAAACTCACCTCCTAGAAGTGCCCGCCATGTCTGGATCCACCCACATGCCCTCCGGCCGGGTTATGGCGTTCGCTCAATTGCTTCTTAAAGGGATTAGAGGGACTTGAGCACAACAGAGAGGCAATTGCTATGAGATAAACACAAGAAGAGGACATTATAACTGATACTAGTCAGTAGGAACGGAACCAAAATGGCTGTCACATTCTCCATTTTTGTTGACTAAACTCAGCATGGATCAGTCACAATAACCATAATGCGCTTAAACCACTAAAAATCACTTGATTTTACTCCATTCCTTGCTATTGTACTTAAAATGCCAATGAGCAACAGATTTGTTTCATATGCTGCTAAATGCCATAACATCAGCCAGTTATAAATATGCACTATATTTAATGGGTATCATTGTTTATATAGCAAAGCGGGAGCTTCTTCTTTCCCTTCCCATCTAAAAAGCCTAAAAAAAAGGACAACTGCTCCCAAATTCCCAAGTTGGACAAATGAATACATTCCCTAGAAATCAAACACTGGATTTTATTGGCCGCCATCTTTAGTTGCCTTGTTCAATGCATACTTTGGTTACTCAGGTAAATGATAATAAGTTAATGGTAGATGAATCCTTTCTCTTCCATTGTGAAACTACTCTTCTTACAAGGTATATTTCTTTTTAGTCCAAGTCGGACATAGAGGAACACAGGAGAACTGACAGCAGGGTATCATAGCCACAGAATACCAAGGTACTTACATACACAGGGTGGGCCACTTCCCTTTGCACTGTGGGACAGAATTACTAGTCATGAACATAACACATTTCACTAAGTTTGGCATATGTGTGTGTATATATATATACACGCACACACACAGGTATAGGTAGGTATGGCATCTGTTACCCAGAATGCTTACGACCTGGGGTTTTCTGGACAAGGGATATTTCTGTAATTTGGATCTCCATAACTTAAGTATGATAAAAATAATTAAACATTAAATAAACCCAATAGGATTGTTTTGCCCCCAATAAGGATTAATTATATCTTAGTTGGGATCCAGTACAATGTACTGTTTTATTATTACAGAGAAAAAGATTCATTGTTTACTTAAAGGAATACTGTCTGCTTCTCCAGCAGAATCCTGCATTGAAACCCATTTTTCAAAAACAGAATTTTTTATATTTAATTTTGAAATTTCACATGGGGCTAGCCATATTCTTCATTTCCCAGGGTGCCACAGCCATGTGACCTGTGCTCTGATAAACTTCAGTCACACTTTACTGCTGAGCTGCAAGTTGGAGTGATATCCCCCCCCAGTAGCCGATCAGCAGAACAGTGGGAAGGGAGCAAATAGCAGCTCCCAGTAGGTATCAGAATAGCACTCAATAGTAAGAAATCCAAGTCCAGCTTGGGACTCCTCCAGTTACATGGGAATAGGAGAAACAATAGGTTACCTGGAAGCAGTTCTAATGTGTAGCGCTGGCTCATTCATACACTGGGATGGCTGCCTGCACACCAATATTACAACTAAAAAAAATAAATACATTTGTTGATTCAAGAATGACATTTTAAATGATAGAGTGAATTATTTGTTATGTAATCAGTGTAATTTATAATTAAAAAGTACTCCATAAAAATCATGAAAGTATCCCTTTAAGCAAGACCGACAGAGACATTCCCATCTCTAGATAATGGGCTTCCATATAATAGATCCTATCTCTGTGTGTGTAAATATAAATATGGGTATGGGATTTATTATCCAAAAGCCTGTTATCCAGAAACCTCTGAATTATGGGAAGGCCATTAATCCTAACTAATATATAATTCATCCTTATTGGAGGCAAAACAGTCCTTTTGGGTTTATTTAAAGTTTATATGATTTTTAAGTAGAATGGGGATACCAATTACAGAAAGACTTATCTCCGGCAAACAGGTCCCATACCTATATATAAATATATATGTATATAATATATACACGTATTGTATATACACACACAGTATATAGATACACACACACATACATACATACATACTCACACACAGTATATAGATACACGCACATACATTCACACACAGTATATAGATACACACACACATACACACACACAGTATATAGATACACACACACATACATACACACACAGTATATAGATACACACACACATACATACACACACAGTATATAGATACACACACACACATACATACATACTCACACACAGTATATAGATACACACACACATACATACATACATACATACTCACACACAGTATATAGATACACACATACACACACACATACATACACACACAGTATATAGATACACACACATACATACATACATACATACTCACACACAGTATATAGATACACACATACACACACACAGTATATAGATACACACACACATACATACACACACAGTATATAGATACACACACATACATACATACTCACACACAGTATATAGATACACGCACACATACATACTATAAAAGGTTGCCTAATTAGCACTGTAGCTGGGTCTCTATACTCCAGTGCTCTATACTTTGCCAGCATTCATCTAACTACTTGACTACTTAAAGAAAGAAAACATTTTGGTTCAACCTGTGATGGGATTTTACTTACTTTCTGTAAATATGCAGATTTAAGCATTCTTCGCCTCTCGGTTTGGGATGTACTTCCATTTGTTTTGTTCAATATGCTTTTATTTAAAATAATGTATATCTTTGTTACAAAAAGCAATAAAGTCTAATTTCTACCAATTCAATTGTTTGATGTGTATCTGTATTTGGAGCGCAGCATCTTTCATTTACTTTGAGTTCTGCATTCATACATACACACACATATTGTGAAAACAAAATGATGAATGTGAACAAAATACACAGACACTAAATAAGAACTTGTAGATTACACTTAAATGAAAAACCTTGGTTAGATCTCAGAAGAAATGTCAGTTTGTAATTCAGCCACCAGATGGCGCCACAACCACACAGTTTGTTCCACAAGAGACACTCGACTTTAGGAACTGGGAAAGCAATAACTGTGATGATCACTGTCCTCTACCAAAGAGATGGCTAGGAAAAACAAAGTTACAAACTTATTATTGAATAAACAAGAAAAACTTCAGCGCTTTTGGCTAAGGGATAGAAACAGCAAAAAAATATATATCGTGTAGTATTTTCTCTTTTTTTTTTGCTGTTTCTATCCGTCAGCCAACGGCACTGAAGTTTTTCTTGTTAGTTTTGTATGTATGTATATCTTTATTTATAAAGTGCTACTTATGTACGCAGCGCTGTACAGTAGAATAGATTAATACAAACGGGGTTATTAAGTTAATAATAGATAAATACAAAGTATTTACAATAAATACAAGATACAGTTGCAATAAGTTAAGAGTCAAACACACAAGAGGATGGAGGTCCCTGCCCTGTACAGTTTACAATCTATATGGGAGGGTAACTTACAGACACAAATAGGCAAATATAAGTGCTGTAGGTCACAGTGGGTGACACTACAATATAAGTGCTGATTCCCAGATCAGGTGCTGGGCGAGTGCTCCAAAAGGTAGTCTTTAAGTTTAGTTTTAAAGAGACTGAGGGAGGATTCTCTTCGGAGGAAATCAGGGAGGGCATTCCAAATGTAAGGGGCAGCAAGGCAGAAGGGTTTAAGGCAGGAAACAGCAGTAGTAGTGGGGGGCGCAACCAAGCGGTTGCTCTGCGAGGAACGGAAGAGTCACCAGGAACATACAGAGACACTAGGGAAGAGATGTAGTGAGGAGCAGAGGAATGGAGGGCTTTGAAGCTTAAGAGAAGGAGTTTGTAAGATATTCTTTGTTTAATGGAAAGCCACGATAAGGACTTTAGCAGGGGAAGGGCCAGAACTCTCCTGGATGAAAGGAGTAGAATTCTGGCAGCGGTGTTTAATATAGACTGTAGGGGGTAAAGATGGGAGTTAGGGAGGCCGGTTAGTAGCAGGTTACAGTAGTCAAGTCGGGATAGGATGAGAGCATGTATGAGCAGTCTAGCTGTTGCAGTAGAAAGAAAGGGACAGATTTTGGCAATATTGTGTTGACAGTGGTGTTAATATGAACAGAGAAGGAAAGATCACCCCCAAACAATGCGACAGGGTTAATGAGGGTGGCATCAAGAGATAGTAAAGGGGGGGGTAGGACTAAAAAGGATTTGTGGGAAGTCCATCAACTTCGGCAGGGATTGGCTTTCGACTTTTCACACAGACATCTAATTTTCTTACTTTATTATTGAATAAGTTGCGGAGTTTTTTAATGGAATAACAATTCTTGATATAATGTTTTTTCACTATAATACCCCTTTTACCTGACTATTTAACTTATCAGGGAAGCTACTAAGAATTTAGTGTAGAAATCTAGATTTAGGTGAGTTAGACTGAGCTGGGAGTTATATACAGATATATGTATACAACATAAATTAAAAATAGAAGCAAAAAAGGAAAAAAAAGCAAGAACACCAAATTGTGAGAGGGTGAAACGATCATCAACCGAACCAGGGCCCGGACCATAGGGAAATTACTGTATCAATAAGGACAAGGGGTTGTCACAGGTCACCCTCTCACAGTTTGGTGTTCTTTCTTTTTTTTCCTTTTTTGCTTCTATTTTTAATTTGTGTTGTATTTGTTATAATTACCAATTGGATTTAATCTTTCATGAACTTCATGAACACACGGGGTCTTAATCCCCGCTGTACTTACGGATTCCGGTAATTCTCTCTATATTACATAGGGCAGTGCTGTCCAACTTCTGTTGTACCGAGGGCCGGAATTTTTCTGACCTGCATGGTGGAGGGCCGATAATGGAAGCCAGTTTTTACCACTCCCCTTTTTGAAACCGCACCCACTTGAAACCACACCCATGTTATCACATGACCATACCCATATTAATGGTTGTAGTACAGCAAAAACCTGCCATACTCTGCCTGCCTGTGTGCCATACTTGGCTGGTTTGCGCCATACTTGGCCTGTGTGTGCCATACTCTGCCTGCCCTACCCTGCCTGTGTGTTCCATACTCTGCCTTCCCTACCCTGCCTGCGTGTGCCATACTTTCACTGTGTTTGCCATTCTTGGCTGGTTTGTGCCATACTCTGCCTGTGTGTGCCATACTCTGCCTGTGTGTGCCATACTCTGCCTGTGTGTGCCATACTCTGCCTGTGTGTGCCATACTCTGCCTGTGTGTGCCATACTCTGCCTGTGTGTGCCATACTCTGCCTGTGTGTGCCATACTCTGCCTGTGTGTGCCATACTCTGCCTGTGTGTGCCATACTCTGCCTTCCCTACCCTGCCTCTGTGTGCCATACTCTGCTTGCCCTATGATGCCTGTGTGTATGGCACACACAGGCAGCCTACAGTGACACAATGCTGGCACTGCTCCTACAGTCTGCACAATAACTATATATTAAAAAACTTTATAATTGCAGTACCACCTCAGTATATGTTCTTTTTGTAGTGTGCAGGGATTATTTGTGGGTTTCTACTGCTCCTGAGGTGTGAACAGGGGAACAATGGGGGTGATTACAGCCTGAGCCTGAGGTGTGAACACTGCAGGGGGTGAACAGTGCAGAAACTAAAAGGTGTGAACAACACAGGGGATTACATGTTTAAACAATACAGGGGGATTACAGCCTGAATCTGAGGTGAGAACCATGCAGGGGGGGCAGTTAATCACAGTACTGATACCATTTAAAGCTTACACAAGAGTAAGCCATCAAAGCAGCCAGACAGGTGGGGGGCCACACAGAGGGGGGTCGCGGGCCGCATGCGGCCCGCGGGCCGCCAGTTGGACAGCACTGACATAGGGTATTACGCAATGTGTAACCAATGTGTAACCAGTGAATACTTTTTGTAATATCCAGTAATTGATTATTACACCTATTATTTGAGATAATATGCTGCACTTTAGTAATGTAGCTCATCAACTGTCATTTCAACGTACACAGTATCACTCTTAAGACAATAAACAGTTGGATTATCTTTTTTACATAGCACCTATCTATATGTGCTTAGCATAAGGAAAATATGGGGTTATGTCCTGTCCTCATGATGTTTGATTTTATTGGTGTATTTGTGTTTAGCTTGTGAATCTACGTATGCTACAAGTCATGCACTCACGTCACAGACCGGTGTTTCCCGCCACTGCTAGTATTTAAGTTTGTTCTTTTTTTCATTTTTGGAACTTTGAGAAAGGCTGCAGGAGCAGCCGAAATCTCCATTTTTGTTACACATATAATAAGCTACAGTGTTTTTTCATAAGTCCTGTGTGGAGCGGCCCATTTATGTTCGAGTGTCTAATGAAGTACTGAGAGGACTGTACCCAGGCATTAAAAGACAGTTTATCGTGAGAAAGAGGAGAAGAGAACTGTCTGAGGACTTGAGAACCAAAATTGTGGAAAAATATCAACAGTCTCAAGGTTACAAGTCCATCTCCAGAGATCTAGATTTGCCTTTGTCCACAGTGCGCAACATTATCAAGAAGTTTGCAACCCATGGCACTGTAGCTAATCTTCCTGGGCGTGGACGGAAGAGAAAAATTGATGAAAGGTTGCAACGCAGAATAGTCCGGATAGTGTATAAGCAGTTCCAAAGAAATTCAAGCTGTCCTGCAGGCTCAGGGAGCATCAGTGTCAGCACCAACTATCCGGCGACATTTAAATGAAATGAAACGCTATGCAGGAGACCCAGGAAGACCCCACTGCTGACACAGTCATAAAAAAGCAAGACTACAGTTTGCCAAAATGTACTTGAGTAAGCCACAATCCTTCTGGGAAAACGTCTTGTGGATAGATGAGACCAAGATAGAGCTTTTTGGTAAAGCACATCATTCTACTGTTTGCCGAAAAACAGAATGAGGCCTACAAAGAAAAGAACACAGTACCTACAGTGAAATATGGTGGAGGTTCAATGATGTTTTTGGGTTGTTTTGCTGCCTCTGGCACTGGGTGCCTTGAATGTGTGTAAGGCATCATGAAATCTGAGGATTATCAAAGGATTTTGGGTCGCACTGTAGAGCCCAGTGTCAGAAAGCTGGGTTTGTGTCCGAGATCTTGGAACTTCCAGCAGGACAATGACCCCAAACATACATCAAAAAGCACCCAGAAATGGATGGCAACAAAGCGCTGGAGAGTTCTGAAGTGGCCAGCAATGAGTCCAGATCTAAATCCCATTGAACATCTGTGGAGAGATCTTAAAATTGCTGTTGGGAAAAGGCGCCCTTCCAATAAGAGAGACCTGGAGCAGTTTGCAAAGGAAGAGTGGTCCAAAATTCCCGCTGAGAGGTGTAAGAAGCTTATTGATGGTTATAGGAAGCGACTGATTTCAGTTATTTTTTCCAAAGCGTGTGCAACCAAATATTAAGTTAAGGGTGCCAATAATTTTGTCCAGCCCATTTTTGGAGTTTTGTGTGACATTGTGTCCAATTTGCTTTTTCCCTCCCTTTTTTGTTCTGTTCCACAAAGGGCATAAACATGTGTATAGCAAAACATGTGTTACTGCAATACTTTTCTGTGAGAAATACTTGATTTTCTGGAAAATTATCTGGGGTGGCAACAATTTGGGCCATGAGTGTATATATATATATATATATATATATATATATATAATGTCTTAGTTTTTTCACCATTTGCCTTAATTGGATGGGAGAGGTCTGGTAACTGTGGGAGGTAAATCCATGCAGTTCTCTTCCCTCTTTTTTTTTTTCTGGACTTCATGCAGGTTTGGGATCCTCCTCAGTACAACTTCTAGCCAAAGCGGAGTACCATGCTGTGCAGAAGGTAGTGATCAGCCTATAGGTGACCCCACCAGTTCCAGTGGCCTTAACCTCCCATACAGCAGCCTCCTCACATTCACTTTCTGACTGCGAGTCCAGTTGCTTTAAATGTATTTATACTAGACAGACTGCGAGCATAACTTTTACATTTTCATTCATCTCTAAACAAGACTTTCTTCCATTCTTTCTGTATTGTTTGGCTCATGATAAATGGGCAATGTAAAAGTTTTTTGTAGTGAACTCCACTGCTTAACAAGAATGTCCAACCTGGAGCCAAAGGATCTCGGGGGAAGGCTGGGAGCTATAGTACAAACACAGCAGAACGATCAACATTTGGGTCCAGCTGATCTAGATACAGGGGCAACACTTTCAGGCAATGCTGTTACTGGTGCATGCGGCAACAAATGCCCAAAGGAATAAGAAATTATGAAAATGAAAATATATAAGGACCCACTCAGTTCTTCTCTCATACAGGGAGTAGGGAATGTTTTCTTTGTTCAACTCAACTGGCTTTGGTTTAAAACAAATATCCCATTTGTAAAGCTGAGTAAACTGACGGCTGGGAACTAGGATAAACACACGGCTTGCACGTCCTGCATTCCCACTTCCTTCGGTTCATTACATGGTCATTATATGTGAATATATAAGTTATCATCCTTACTAAAACCCATGCAAAAGTACTATTTCTTCTGTGCAATCCAATGACTGGCCTATGAGATCAGTTCTCTGATCGCAGTCCTGGTTCTTAAGCTGTCCATAAATTATAGGATCTGCTCATTGGTTGAGGTAGCCAAATGAGTGATCTTTTCCCCAATATGCCCACCTAAGGAATATGAGCCGTTGGAACAAGGTCCTCTGATCCTATGGGGAAATCAGACCTGCCTGATCAACATCTGGCCTGTTTTTGCCCAGATATCAGTCGGGTGGGCCATCGGAGGGCCCCATACATGGGCAGATAAGTGGCCGAATCGACAGGTGTATGGCCAGTCTGGCTTTAGAAATGCAGAGAATGGAAAATCGGCAGGTGTATGGCCAGTCTGGAGTCAGAAGTGCAGAGAATGGAAACAGTGGGGCTGGTACTGATGGCAAGTTGCAATTACATTTACAAATATTTTCAAAATGAAATGTTTAATGGATGAACATTGCACAGTTGCACTGAGTTATGTTTCCTTACAGTATTTGGACTTTCACCCTCTTTATGGCACTGACCTGTGAGATGGAAATCCTTCCTGTATGCCCATGCTAGGCACTGGCTCATTCCAGCCTGCCACCACTGAGCAACCCTGGAACTACTAGCGAATATTCCATTGCTCAATCATACTTTACCTGTGTACTCTAATATATTATTAAGGGACAAAGCATACTGGGAACTGTAGTCCAGCAATATTACTTAACAAAAGTTTCCTTCATCTCCCCAGGATCAGTGACCCAAAGAAGAATCCTGCAGTGAGAATCCCACCTGATCTGTATAAATCTGCACTTATGTTCTTTGTTCCTGCTCGGGAGCTTTACGCACAGTTTCACATTTTTGTATCACAGTAAAACTAGCAGTGTGGCTTCCCTTCTAATGTCTGAGTGCAACTGTATTATGGAATCTTTTATGCAACTGTACTTTGTATTTATTTATCTATTATAGTAATGACCCGGTGTTTGTTTATTCATTTGTTTATTGCATTTGCCGTATAAATGCAAAATATACATACATACATGTAATTAAAAACAATATTGAATCTGAGTTAGGGATTAGAAAAGGCAGCAGAGGGCACTGTAAGGCAACACACCAGAACAGATCCTCAGCTGGAGCTTCTTGGTTTCTGTTCCTTATGATTTTCAGGCAGCTGCTTTAACTATTTTAGTGCCACTTGTTGTGACCACAGAGGCAGTTAAGTTGCCCTACTGATATTTGTGAGATACAAACTCAGTGTATGGTTATCTTTATAAAAGAGGGGGTCCATCGGGGCTGATAACAAATCACGGGTGTTCAAACTCCAGGTCTTTATGTATAACAGTGTATAGTTGATATATGCTGCTTGAGTTTGACTATGAAAACTGTTCACATTTTGGCTGAATGTAAGAAATATTTTTGTCTTAAAGAATTCCAAAAAGATAAAATTCTAAGCAACTTCATAATATACATTGATTGATGCACTAATGGATTTTGTTATGTGTAAATGTAATTGCAATTGAGGGTTTATCCCTTTGTTTTATTTGGGTCCGTGGGACAATATAGTAAGAGGCAGTGTTCCTCCAGGTCTGTTACTCTGCTGGCTTCTGCTACATTGTTTTAGAAGGCAAAGCCAGAGACTATAAGCAGACAAATACTGGCTTGAATTGCAATTACATTTACAAATACATGTATACAATAACTAATTCCAATGCAGGTCACATGGTCTTGTACACACTTTACCCTCTGTGCCATTTGTTGCTATATGCTAGTCAGAGAGAAGGGATGGCTCCAGGCCCTATGCTTCAGTGATATTCAGAGTGTCCATAATGAAATGACTTTCACCATAACAACAGTTTTGTCAAGACGCCCGGTTTTATGTCATGTGATCCTTACTACAGTACTTTTCTTTCAAAATCCTCTGAGAGAGAAAACCCCTCAGAAATTGTAAAGAAAAGCTGTATCACATCTGGACAAATAATCCTCTCTATGCCATGCATAAAAACAGAGTCCTGGGGATTGCATATTGCAGAGCGGCATGAACTGGGGAGTCTCTGAGGGGGGTTCCTGTTATTCTGCCACAGGATAGTTGCACAGAAACAGCTACAGAAATACACCTTCAATAAACAAGTAGTAGTTTAAAAACAACTAATACCCATAAAAAAGAAATAATCACATCCAAGTATCATTAACAACTAGTGGCCATGAATTATATCTATAAAGGCAAAATATCCCTCTCCTCTTGCCTTTCCACAGGGCCAGGGCAGCATCTTGATAGCTTGTGGGGTGCTAAACCTAAATCAGCAATTCTTCAACCTGTAGCTTGGGCCATAAATGTGTCACTGTGATGTTTGGAGTGGGTTGCAGTGATCACAATGTATACAGTGCAATTGCTTCCTCTAGTAGCTGCTTTTAAACCAATGTTTGGGTCACAAAGCTGATTCTCCAACATAATTTGGGCCCCCTGAGAAATAGGTTAGAACACCTTACATATACATAGTTACATAGGGGTGAAAGAAGACCAGAGTCCATCAAGTTCAACCCTTCCAAGTAAACCCAGCACACACAAACCTATACTGACCTATCTATATACTCACATACATAAACTATGGGGCACATTTACTTATCCACAAAAAATCGGATCAGTTTTGCCACTGTTTACAATCATTCGGTACGAAGATTTAGTGACTTTCAGATCACCAATACGATATTATCGTGACTAATACGTTTTTTTCGTGATATTTGCGATCTTCAGAAATTTTCATTTCCAATCTGAATTTTTCCCATTCAGGATTCGAACTTGTGTTTTGATATATCTGCCCCTATACATACCAACATCAATACTAACTGTAGATATTAGTATAACAAAAGCCTTGGATACCATGCTTGTTCAAGAACTCATTCAGGCCCCTCTTAAAGGCATTAACAGAATCTGCCATTACAACATCATTAGGAAGGGCATTCCACAACCTCCCTGCCCTCACCGTGAAAAACCACCTATGCTGCTTCAAATGGAAGCTCCGTTCCTCTAATCTAAAGGGGTGACCTCTGGTGCATTGATCGTTTTTACATTGCCTAAAGGAACTCTCTTTGCTGTAGATCAAATGCCTTTTTATCTTTAGTATAATAACACTTTTCCCTCCCTTTCATAAACTGACAAAGCAAAATGGCTCCCACCATGCATTTTCTACCTACTCTTTATACCTGCACACCTAATGAAGGCCCCATGCCCCCCCCCCAAGTCTATGCAACAGGTGTGGAGCTCCATCACCGCCAACATGCTGCCAGCACCAACAAGAATAATGACAAGAAAAACAGCAATGACATAAATGGAGATAAATCCTAAGAAAAATAACAACGCAATAAATCAGAGATACAGCCTTCACCATGACACCCTCAGCCTTTCACACTTAAGCAGGCGTTTCGTGCTAAAGAAATCACTTTCTCTCATAATTATTTTTTCTTTCTCTCACTATTTGCTCCCCAAGCATGTTCTTTATGTATTTTTCACTGCAAACAGCATACATGCCCTGTTCTGGTTCCGGCCCCACTTCATTCTGACATCAGTGTTGCTGTCACTGCAGCTGCAAAGTTAGGTCACAATGCGAATGAAGGCAACGAATGCAAACAGCGCAGGGATTTGATAGTAAACACGAAAATATACTGTTTCTGCCCTCAGTGTTTAACTTGCGGTAACATCGTCCTCCTATACAGAGGGTTCAGTGAAGGATGTTGTGTGCTAAAGTAAGCTCCCTTTTCTTCTTTACTCTTCATGCTTATACGGTTTAAATAAACTTGCATTGTCGACTCTGTTAACCCTTTCGCAAAGGTGGGTGGCAAAGTGGGTGCATAGGAGATCATTTGTGGGGACAACAAAAAGTAACCTATATGATAAAAATAGAGGCTAGCTGGTGTGCATCAGGCCCAGACTGGCAATCTGTGGGTTCTGGCAATTGCCAGAGGGGCTGCTGTAAGATGCCATAGACAGTCACTATTTAGTGGGCTGGTGGGGGGCTGTTTGGGCTTTTGTGTACTTGGAATGTCCAATTTCCCAGTCCAGTCCAGACCTGATGTGCTTATTTAATACACAATATATGAGCCAATAATACAATATGCAACATGTTCATGGGCTGCATTATAGCAATATTACACAAAGAAGTCTCTGGATCACCTGGAACAGAAGGCACGTTTGTCCTAAGCAAGCACATTTCTACATATATTTTTGTCTTTTGCACAAATGTATAGGTTTCCCTTGTTCCTTTAATTCTGTGGGAGCTCCACATATTCATATTTTCATATTGTCTCTTTTCATTCTCTTTGTCAGTGCAGCAAGTTTATTTATCACCGTGTCCAATGCCTTTCCGTGGGTCTTGGCCCTGGGTCATAGTTTTACTCCCTGGTTTAATTATATATTAACTTTCAGTCCAGGCTTCCTGTAATGTAAAAATGCATATAAACCACTGGGGTTTTTAGTTCCATAATATCACTTTATAATATATTACAGTTGTCAGCTACTTTCAAGGTATCCCATATTTAACTAGTCCTGTGTGTACCTTTTAAGTCTAATGGACTGACCTTCAACTGCTTTCACTCTGTGTATTGGAAAACAACTCCCTCTGCTGTGTACCACATTGTAACAGTTAACCCTCTATGTATTGGGCATCATAGAATCCATTACACCAGTGATCCCCAACCAATGGGGGCAACATGTTGCTCACCAACCCCTTGGATGTTGGTGGCAAGTTTAGGGTGAATAAAAATAAGATTTACTAATAAATAAACCTGTAAGCTGATAGTGAGCATAGAAGCTACCTAATAGTCAATCTTAGCCCTTATTTGGCACCTCCATGAACTTTTATGGTGCTTGTGTTGCTTTCCAAGTCTTTTTACATTTGACTGTGGCTCACGAGTAAGAAAGGTTGGGGACCTCTGCATTACACCAATACAAGAGGTACATGGAGCTGACTTTACATTTCTGGCTTTATCATTGATGTATGTCTTGCTGCATGTTTTCTGGGAACATTGTCTAGCATTTAAAGTGTTAAAGGGGCACCTGTGCGATGGAGAGGGCCTTTAATGCAGATTAAAGCTCAGAAGTGGGTGTAGTATTAATTAGCCCACTTAAGAGGTCAATTGCCCTGTCCAACTAGACACAATCCTTTATTTTTCAATAGAAACCCAGAGGAATAATACTGGAATGTCCCTATGTAATAAATACCAAAAAGTCTTTATAAAACCTAAGAAGAAGCTATCTACTTATTTCACTGTAAAATGCAAATAAACATTTCTGATGATGCTTTTAAACCATGCTGAACATTCTACACAATCTCATCAAGAATGGAACCTCCAATTTTCAAATAATTCCCCGATAGATAGATAGATAGATAGATAGATAGATAGATAGATAGATAGTCAGACAGAGAGATAGATAGATGATAGATAGATAGACAGAGAGATAGATAGATAGATAGATAGATAGACAGACAGAGAGATAGATAGATGATAGATAGATAGACAGAGAGATAGATAGATAGATAGACAGACAGAGAGATAGATAGATGATAGATAGACAGAGAGATAGATAGATAGATAGATGATAGATAGTTAGAGAGATAGACAGAGAGATAGATAGATAGATAGATAGATAGACAGACAGAGAGATAGATAGATGATAGACAGAGAGATAGATAGATAGATAGATGATAGATAGTTAGAGAGATAGATGATAGATAGATAGATAGATAGATAGATAGATAGATAGATAGATAGATAGATAGATGATAGATAGATAGATAGATAGACAGACAGAGAGATAGATAGATGATAGATAGTTAGAGAGATAGATGATAGATAGATAGATAGACAGACAGAGAGATAGATAGATGATAGATAGTTAGTTAGAGAGAGAGATAGATAGATAGATAGATAGACAGACAGAGAGATAGATAGATGATAGATAGACAGAGAGATAGATAGATAGATAGATGATAGATAGTTAGATAGATAGATGATAGATAGAGAGATAGAGAGATAGAGAGATAGATAGATAGATGTTACAATTAAGGGTTTATAATTGCACCACAAACACTATAATGTGAAAAGGTTTTGGACACCTGTCTGCACAACATGTAATTCCAAAAGAAGGGTATTAATCTGATGTTGGTCCCCCTTTTGCTGCTACAGCAGCTTTTACTCTTCAGACAAGACTTTCCTCTCAGAATTGGTGGTGGCTTTTGTGTCCATTCGGGTACTGGCATACCCATTCCTATTCATCCTACAGGTGTTCATTTGTGTTGAGGTCTGGCCTCTGTGCGACTTCTCAGCTAACTCATTCTGTACAGACTTCTGCATGGAGCAGTATCATGTTGAAACAGGAAAAGGCCTTTCTCAAACAATTTAATTTAATACGCTGTAGCCTTAAAGGGGACCTGTCACCCAGGCAAAGCTGTAAAATAAAAGTCCTTTTCAAATTGAACATAAACCAAAATTATTTTTTTTATTAATATATCCATACCCATTATAAAGGCATTTAAAAGTCCCAGCTGTCAATCATCTATTGCCTTCCCCACCTCTATGCCTTAGGCATGGAGGCAGGGCAGACAATTATTTTTACTTTTCCATTCCCCCTCCCTCCTCTCCGTTTTATTGTATATCCAGCACATGGGCATGTACATCAGGTGCCTCAATCTGGCACATAAACACGATTGTGGCATGATATAAAGCTTGCCTTAATAACAGTGTCCAGAAAATGGCAGCTGCCTGCTGGCTGTTATTGTAAATTCCAAGACTGAAGGAAACAAGATTTATATCATTTATATAGTGTAAGTAAAGTTTATTTTACTTGCCAAACACAATAGAAAGGAATTTGGAATTCTTTCAGGTCCCCTTTAAGGTTTGCCTTGCATAGAACTAGGGTTGCCAACTGGACAGTAATTGACTAGCCTGGCCAGTAAAAATTATTAATTATAGTATTTCGATTCACTAGTGTCACCAATGATAAAATAAAGACCTTTCTAAAAACTTAAGCTCTCTATGAGGCCCTAGACCTGTATCAAAATTAATTTTGACTAAATGTTTAAGGACCATGTCTTTAGCATTTTAAGGGCCAACTCCATTGAGCCTTTAAGACTTTGGTAATGATACATAGGATTTTGGGTTTGGGCTTACTTTGGCAATTCATTTCTTGTTTTTCTTTTTTTTACTGATTTACAACCCTTGTGGTAAGTGTTATAATGCTAAATAGCTTTTCTGGAGCCTCTGAGTCACAGCCCTTAAATGCGTTTTTTTTTTCATTCTCTTTTTACATTTGAGTTAAGCCACATAAGCTGGTATTTTACCCTTTTACGTTTTCCTACTGAAATAATCTGAGGCACGAGGCACCTAAGCAACAAGCGGGTGAATTGGGGCAGTTTTCAGCGAGGCCTAGTTGTAATACTACTGTGACACTGTCCTGTTGGGAAACAGCAGAGCCATCTGTTCTGGTTGGAACCTTGATACACAAGAAATGAAATGCTTATTCCCAAAGTGTCAGAATGGTATCCTTATCTTTGTTGCTATATTTGGGAGAGTTCTACATGGAGATAGAAATACATGTTTATGAAGCTTGTAAATAAAAAATGCGCAGTACAAAATCACTTGCCGTTAGACATGTCTATGCTGTTTTATTAGCAGTGAACCTAGGTATTAGCTCCATACTAGTCATGTCACACAAAAATAAGATTTTTTGTTGAAATATAAATATTTCATATACAGATTTTCCCTTACCCTCACGTCTCTTCCCCAGTGCCCTCTCCTCGCTCCTTCTCCTCACTCTAAGTCTCCTGTTAAACGAATATTGATATTATATACACATATAACATAAGAATTCTTTGAAATGACCAAATGAGTCCAAGTCTTCTTTAGAAATGTATATACAGTATTTCTAAAAAAGACTTTCAATAATTATTCAGTAATGTCACACTTGGCCGGTGACTGGTCAACCCGACAGTATGAAATACCAGGACAGCATTTTCAGGACAGTTTAGTTTTAATTTTAAAAAACCTTAAGTCATTGTGGTGCTGCAATATCCTCAGAATTACTGTAGATATCACAGAGAACTGTCCCACCACTAAAGTGATACTGACGCATGTATATAATTGATAGAGGGAGGGTCACTGGTCACTACCCCCTCCCAGAGGTACTTGGACAATTCTCATACACAGATGAGGAGAAGCAAGCTCAATTCTTTCATAGGCTAAAAACATTTTTCTAGCCTATTAAAAGATCATGTTGCACTCAGCCTAGTGTGAGAGACAGAAGCGCCTCAGCGTATTCCAGCAACTAAAGCCTAGTCGAGTGTTAGAAGAGGTAAGTACCACTGGGAGTCAAAAGATGATGATTGTAGCCCTTTGTTACTAGTAATAGTGACATGTTCCTATCAAGTAGAGGAGTGTTTCAGTATCACTTTAAAGACCATTTAGAAATAACATTGGTTACTGCAGAACTTTTTTACTATTGGCTATAAAAACTGCAATAAAATTTGCATTAAATAAAAATTAAAATCACTTAAGAATATTCCATTATGAGTGCTCTATATAAATAGCATGACATGTGCTGCACAGTAATGTGTGTAATATATGACCATACACAGATATAAACCACAGACTGTACAGCTAGCAAATATAATCAGATCCAGTGGCTGTCAAAACTGAAATTGCAATGAAAAAAGAGAAGGAAAAAACATAGGCAATGGGACATGCATGCATGCTCTTTAAACATTATTACACATGTGGCTTTTTCTTGCACACATTCATCACCCAGGGAATACATTTAAAGAAAGAGGTTGCTCTTGTATAAATTGTGTAATTTTGTAGGTGAGCTATATTTTGATATACTATATAATAATAATATGTACACATAATACTGTTCTTGGCATTAGAAAGAGTGATGCTGAATCATCTAGAATTTAACATTAGAACGATTATTCTTTCATTTTTTCTATGCTCCCTGGGGGCATAACACATTTTGCTTCTCTGGCTCACAGTTAACTAAGCTGAAATATCCCTATACAAGATAGCACAACAAAGGGAAGTAATGTAGAATATAAAGATTTTTGTGGCTTTCCAAGTCATTTTCACCAGTGTGAGGATGACTAGCTCAGCTATACTCATCCTGCCAGCATCTGAGTTATTCATGAAAATAATCCCTTCTCATATGGTCTGCTATGTCTATGATATGCCATTTATGTCTGCTGTAAGTTAAAAAATGCAATATTTTCCACAAACAGCTCAATGGTAAGAACTGGAAGACTAGCCACAAGTTCCCCCTTGACAATATAAAAGCCTTCAGTAGAGAGTGTCATGTACAGTAATGGATTCTCTCTGTGTGCAACTGCAGCCAAACTACATATTAAATAAATCTTTTCAAGTCTATGGCTACGATGCTTATCAAGAGTAAAAATAAGAAAGAGCAAGACTCTTTCTTTAGAAAAGCCCATGAAACCTATGAAGAGGCACCCTCTCCATTTCTTGATTAAAATCCCCATAAGCAAAGGCTGGCAATAGTACAAGTAATTTTTGATGCAGAATTTCTCTTTTCCTGGCGTGATATTTTACATGCTCATATAGCTCTGGTAGGCAAACCTTTTAAGATGTCCTACATTCTAACCCTCCCCTTGGCATGATGTTTTTTCCTACAAGTTCAGAATTTTCTTGGTCCCCTTTACTATTCTTAGTGATGGGGTCTTAATTTATACACATTCTATTCACTTCAACTATGCACTTAGTTATGAATATTCCACTGCAGCAGAGGAAGACTACTTGGCAAGTGTTCATCATTGCAGCTACACCCATGGAAATACAAGAATAAATCTACTTGTGCTTTTGTAAGGGTATTTATAAACTGATTCAGTAGTGTTCCAGATTACTAAAGAACCATACTTATTTATAAAACAAAAATACTTCATACTGCAGAAAGGCATCCGTGAACCTAGCCATACATGCTTTGGGAAAGGTACTGGTTCATTGAAATGCACCTATCACACCCCCATATTTTTTGTAATAACAGTTTTACCCAGCATTCTCATTGATTTACCCAGCATTCTCGAGCATTGCTTGTTGATTATGAAGATCACAAACTAATTTTAAGTTGACACCTTACTAAGCAGAAATCAAGATGGAGGCAGAAGAAGCAGTTGGAAAAGCTGGGCACATACCTTGTTCACTACTCCTCAGATTAAACAGTCTCTGGATTGCTGATAACCCCTTCCCCTCCCAATGTGTGCGTGATAATCATATGGGCTAAAAGTTCTGATTTGCCACAGATACTTATAAATAAAAGCTGTATTCCCAAAAATATACGTATTGGTTTTTATAAACAAACAACACTGAAATCTGATATTAATGAAAAGCAAAGTAATACAATCCTATAAATTCACGAGTATGTTGAAAGCTGAAGAGATAAGGTAAAAGTTTCTAGCAGGTATGGGATCAATTATCCAGAGACCCATTATCCAGAAAGTTTCAAATTACAGGAAGACAAAACTCACATTTTTTTTGAGTTCTTTGAGCTTTTAAAATTCAAGATACTCGAGTTTTATATTTGAACGTATTTTCCTTATTACTAAATAATTGACTATTCAATATGTGAGTTTATTCGATTTACAAAAACAAACTCGAATTCACAAACTCGAAAACTGATAAATAAGCCCAAGCCCAATAATGTTTAAAAGACTTATTATCTGGAAAAACCCCAGGTCCCGAGCATTCTGGATAGCAGGTCCTATAACTGTATATTTACTAGCTAGGTATTAAACTGAATTTAGATGAAAACATACTATTTATA
The DNA here is from genome assembly GCF_000004195.4 of Xenopus tropicalis. NCBI lineage: Eukaryota > Metazoa > Chordata > Amphibia > Anura > Pipidae > Xenopus > Xenopus tropicalis. The sequence continues at coordinate 97,557,511 of NC_030682.2, read as the reverse complement.
AATGTAGATGTACGTGTAAACTATATCATGTCTTTTATACTTAAGATGTAAAATTATGAGTTATTGATAGATTATAAATCATAATTTTGACTTATTATCTATGATTTCTAGATATGTGGACAGTCTAACCAAGTATAGAAATTTGTATTTTTTTCATTCTCATCCCTATAATCTGTTACGGGCATAAACCTGTTAGATATTGTAAGACTAGTGGGAGGGTTTTTCATTGTTTGTCAAATAAAGGAAGTTGGCAGTATAAGATAATGAGATAAACCTTGAAATGTTTGAAAGAGTAAATGAAATGAATGAGAGTGTAAATTGAGGAATAGAGTTTACAAATTTACATTTATTTTAACCGTTATAGATGTCGCCAAATATTTCTGGATTTTTTTATTCACCAGGTATGCTGACCAGTCTTAAATTCTTTGCATTTTGTTTACCTATGATATATAATATCAGAACCTAGAAGATTATTTCAGAAATCTGAAACTTTGTTTTTCAAAGATGTTGTATATTTTTATAATCATTCCATATTATTTGGGAGATATAATTGCTTTTAATTCTTACTTGGAGGAGGAAAACTTTATTATAGAAAAACCCCAGGAGGCCTAAATGACTGGTCATTGATGTGGACTGATAGTACAGTTTTAAACAAAGTAATTATGAAATTTAAAAATAAAAAAATGACAAAAGTCACACTAGAATAAAAAATAATAATAATCATTTTAAATATCCACGAGACTCTAACAAACCAGTCTGGAATGTGCTTCACTTGTTTTCCTATGCCTCTTCAGCAACTGACAACCTCACCATATCTTGAGTTTAGTCTAGCCCGCTACTCTGGTAACCCTTGCTCTAACTACAAGTAGTAATGTACAGAAGAGCATCTCACTAGTCCTATGTAACCTATTGCCATGAAGCACATCCTAACAGCTTTGTTTAATTAAGATGTCTCTTCAACCCACCGTGTTTTAATTATGTGTATGTCAAAATGGAACACTGATGGTGCAGTTCAAGCAGGGGTGAAAAGGATGCTGTCATGTCTGTATTCCTAGCTATCTTAGCTTTTTTAGAGGCAGATATTCTTGTCATGTCCTTTTTTCCTACTTAATGTTATTTAAAAGAAGACCAAGAGCCAGTAGAAGCTTGTTCCCTCACATTCCAGTCTCTGTTCTCCAGTGCCGTGCAGCGTTGTTTTACATGCAAGATGCAATGGATCATTAAGAAATTAAAATGTACCCCCTCCAAGAAAATATATATGTCTTTGGGGAACATTGGACTACATTGTTACTATATAGTAGGGACTGTAACTGTAAATTGAGCAATATTATAGCAAATATTGTTGTTAGAGACAAAATCATGTATGACTGGCAGACTTTATAGCTATCATCACATATAGAAAAAAACTCATCTTTCAGAGTATGTTCCCTCTCACCCAAAGTGCTCAGGCAGCAGATTAGTAACCACTAATACTATTGATAGAACCCATCTGGACATTGTTTTTCTCTTGATAAGTAATAATTAGATTCAAAATAGGTGTGCTTTTTTAAATAAATTGTGAGATAAGCTCCAGACCATCAGTACAAGCTAATTTCTGGTTCTCCCACATTACCTAATGGTGTTCTCTCAATTATATCTCTGGGTAGGCAACACTATGGTTACAGATAACACACAAACACACAAATATGCAAATATATATATATATGTATAATACATAAGAGAAAAAAGTTAAACAATAAAAGACACAAGGAGCTATATTTGCTAAAAGTTGATTGCCCTTTCCCATAATTCCAGCATCCTTGCACACACTTCAGGATAACTCACCTGCTGCCTCATGCAAGTTATGCTAAAATCACATCCATGTGTAAATGTTATGTGCATTTGTGTCATTGTAGGCATTATATGGGCATGGGGTGTGTGTTCTCTTACACATGTTCTGTTTGAGCACTACTTAGTTGGTGCACTGCTTAGCTAGTGCAGAGAAATTGGCTTGCAAACAAAGACTGCTAAGGCAACCCTGGAGGGTGCCTTTAACTTAAAGGGGACTAAATAGCAATTATTATGAACAGGCCTCGAGGCCCATTTATTAACACAGTTATTAAAACTAATTTCCTCTAAAACAATGAATGCCAAGTGATGTATTAAAACAGTCTATTTAAAAAAGCAGGAATGAAAAAAGCAAGGAAAGAACCCTTAAAAAAAACCCCCAAAAAAACCTCTAAAACCACAAAGCAAAGAAAGATCTTCCAGTGGTAAAAGGAACATCTGCAATTGACTTCTACATGATCTCAACAGCTTTACTTTTGGAATTGTTGCAGTTTTGACACAATAAATGGGCAAAAAATCATGTTTTTTCTGCAAAAAAAAAATAGCTTTAGCGCAAAACAACACGTCCCTGCCCCCTGCCAAAAGGTGGCAACCCTACATTTGGTTGTTCCATAAGTCTAATAAACATGTCTAATATTTATAATATTACTCAGCACATGAATAGGTGTTGAACAAATGAAACAGATCGATGGTTACCTCTCAGATGATTAACAAATTGAACAAATTATTTTCCTTGCTGGAATGAGGAGCTTTTACAAATTGTTAATCTAAAAGCCATGCTCAAGCAAAGCAGTTTCAGGTTTTACTAATTCAGTAGAGTGTTAGAACTCAGCAGTGTCACTGAGCTTTAACTCTAACACCATTTATGCTCTGACAAACCTGACACAATGATCTACTTTGATAAATTTGTCTGTGCTTTAAACACTTTACTTATGGTCCAAAAATTTTCAGTGATAATCAGAAATATGTGAATAACTATGATGCAATTAGAACTTCCGAGAATCCTTCAGTATTCCCCAGTTTGAATTTTAATAAATCTTCCCTACGGTGTGGTGATAACATATGAGACTCTTATTCAGATTTCATAGTCAGTATGGTCTGTTTGCTACCCAAACCTTTCAAACGGATAATTAGAAACTGGAGCTGCTGCTTTGACTGCCATTTCAAGGGGAAAATGTGTCCAAGGTGTACAGAGCACTTTATTTGCTGGTTTACCCTAGAGTAATTAACCTGTTTACCAGGTGCCAACAGGACACTGGGGAGATTTATGACGAGGAACAAGTCAATATCCTGAAAGATCTTTCTACAGCAGGAATACAGATCAGAGCCAAACATGTTTATGTCACATTTCAGCAAAAAATATTCTCTTCACCTTGTGGGCTCTACTACATAGGTGTGGGTGCCTGAAGTGTTAACACGTGGTTTAATGCAAAATTAGCAAAATTCAGGCCTAAAGTCCTCTGTTTCTTTGCCAATACTTTGCAAAATTAAATATATATCAAATGTAAAGTTTTGCACGTAGAGAAGTTTCAAATTATTCACCAAATTAAGCCCCTTTTTACTCTGGTTCATATGTTGTCCCACGGCTTGGCCATGCTCAGGTCAGTCAATCTGTTTCTTTTTAGTAGTAATGTGACAATTTTACACCCCATGTTTTCCATATTGGCATGGTTTCTTTTTTTTTTTTTTTTGTAAAGTTGCACTTTACAATTTTATTATTTTACAGTTATTAGAATAAATAAAAAGTAATATTAGTTCTAAAACATTTGAGGAAACCTTTTTGTTACATTCATTGGCCATTATGTTGCAGCCTTTGAGTGCTTGTGATTGACAATTCTGCAGTGTATGTGTGTTTAGGGCCCAGGAACAGACAGGATTTTCTTGCCACAGGAGACTCCTGTCTGTTACCAACCTTCCCACGTGCACTGTATAATCACCAGCTCAAAGTGCTTGCAGTAGCACAGTGAATCACTATTGAATACTGAATCATCAAGGCAACATCAGGCATATATAGGAATATTTGAAGCTGCTGCAGGTCATACTGTGAAATTAACTCTGTTTCCTTTTAATAGTGTATACACCTGATTCTGCCTTGCTGGTTCCCCTTTAACTCTAAAAGAGTTTTTTTTAACACAGACTATAATTTTCAATGAGTATAATCTATAGGGCTAATAAAAGGGACAGCAACCCCCAGAAGTACTAGCAATGTACTATTCAATGTACCTTGAATATTTTGCACCAGAAGCTCTATTATATTCAAATATTGGTTAGCTCTGATAATTATATAGACCGCATGCTATATTCACATGTAGCTATAGTTGGCACAAGCTGCATATACTCCATTGCTTGACAGGGCTAAGGTGCATTCATAATAGCATCAGCAATGGGGGGCAGGCCACATATACACAAGAACCAGTTCACTAGTTTTCCTTGTTTCAAGGCAGCTATGTATGTATGTATATCTTTGTTTATACCCCCACACTGGTACAACAGCCCTACTGAAAAAGCACATACATTGTAAAGTATTAATTAGTCTGATCTGAACCCTCTGTGACCAGTATTATATCGATCTAACTACACCATCTGTACATTTTTCCTTCATGCTGTTGTTAACAGTTACTGCAATAACCCTCCCAATACCCCATATACTGAGAAAATTCACAACATGGTCTTTGGCCTCAGCTAATGAATCATCTAGATGTGACCTTGTAGTATTTCTGCAGCACAACTGCTTTGAACTTAATTATGAACCAGTTATCCAAATGTAAACACTGGGATACTTTTATGAACTAAGTGCTTTGTGGGGCAGTACATGGGTTATGGAACCTTAGAGACTTGAAAGTAAATAATCATTACTGTTATATACCAATATATTTATATTAATAAAGAATTTCTATGAAATCTTTTCTGTAGAGTAAAGTGAAAATAATATACTGCTGGAACGTTCTCTGTTTGTTTCATTAGAATATCAACAGCGCCATCTAGGGAGCCGTATTCCTACTTTAGGCAAGCAAAAATATGTTAAAATATAATTTCAGGTCTAAAATCTAATACTATAATTATTGGGGCAAATAGCTAGATGGGGCAAATAATTAAATGAAGGTTGTAATTATTATACAAAAGACACAAAAGATATGTACTTTAAACTGCAAACATTACAGATAAACAAAAAACAGTTTAGGTATGTGGAAATGTAGGCACAGTGGGTACTTCCACTGCAGTTATTTACTGGTTTGGCTTGTTGTTACTTTGCTTTGTATGAATTGACGATGAAAGTGCTGGAAGGGGGGCAGTATGTGCACAATGCATTAAAATTGGTGTAGCTGTGTTTGTACTACTATGCGAATAAAATGAAATTACACTGTTTGAATCATTTTGGGCATTCAGCCTTAAAGTAACATGTGTCCTGGGCAGAGGGTTTTCGCTGTAGGTTTCTGGATATTGTATTTATTATTTGTGTGTATTCTATTGGATGTTGTAGAACAAGAAAGGGGACTGCCACTGTAGCATTATAGTAAGGCATGTTGGCATCTTTAAAGTCTTTGCCTCCTTGTTGCTAAAGCTTTATTGTCATGGCATGTTTGTTCCCAGTCTGAAATGCTTGGAACCTGGATTTTCCATTTTTCCATAATTTGGATCACCATACCCTAGTTCTTCTTAAAATCAACTAATATGGATTCATTGAGCTTAGTTAGGATCCTATACATCATTAAGAAAAAGGAAATCATTTTTAAAAACTAGAATTATTTGCTTGAAATGCATCTATGGGAGATGGCCTTGCCTTCAGAGTTTTTGGCATAATGGATTACATATCTTTTTGTATTATTTCAGCATGTCTGGGCATAACTTGGTGTGTGTCAGCAGTGTGGCCTAAATTGTCATTCTTTTAAAATTCAAATAATATGTAGTAAGTCGCTAAATATGATATGGCACATGGCATAAATTTATAATTTAGTACAGAACAGATTTTAACTCCGCTGATTATAAACAATACTTAATTTGAACACAGACATCTCTATAACACAGTGATCCCCAACCAGTGTTGCTCCCAGTGGCCTTAAAGCAGGCACCCATTTTTGAATTTCTGGATTGGAGGCACATTTTGGAGGCATAAAAACCCAGTATACTGCCAGTCCACATTGGCTGCCAGTCCACATTGGGCTACCAAATAACTAATCACAGCCCTCTTTGGGCATCCCCTAGGAACTTTTTTAATGCTTGTGTTGCTCCCCAACATTTTATAAATATATTTAAATGTTGCTTGCAAATAAAAAAAAAAAAAAAAAGGTTGGGAACCCCTGCTATAACATAGTAATTCAAAAATGGAAAAAGTTGTGTAAAAAAACAATGTATAATACTTTATACAATGAGTTTTGAAAATTAATATACAAAAAGTCATAGACCCCATCGTAGCTAAGATTCTTTGTAACAGAGCACTCAGCCAACAATGGTCAGAGATCCTAACTAAAGGTTCCCATACACCTTCAGATCCACTCGCTTGGCGATGTCGACAACTTCTCCCTACGGATGGGCGATATCGGGAGAATCCAGGCTAATTTGGGGCTAAACGATCGAATTATAACGACGGGTATAAGCAAAGTCGGTCCGGGGACCGCATCAACGAGCCGATGTGGTCCCTGATACGACTAGATTTTTTAACCTGCACAATCGATATCTGCCCGATTTTAGGCCTGATATCAGTCGGGTAGGCCTGTCGGTAGTGCCCATACACGGGCTGATTAGTTGCCGAATCGGTCTAATGCAACCTGATTACATTAGTGCAGTATTTTGGATTTTTATGATTGACATAAGAAACTAAAGGAAACTGAAATTGACATTAGCAAAGTATTATATATTTATAAAACCATATATAATTTATAAAAAGTGGATATATTTGGTGAAAGAAAACTCCCCGGCACTAATAAGAAGTGCACAAAAATGAAATAGATATATTTTAAAAAAGAACATATTGGAATGAAAGTATCACTTTCCAGTTGCGGTTTATAAAAGGATTTGCATTGTGTTCCTTCGTTCAGATTTTATACTGGAAACAGACTTGTGTTTGTTTCGAAAATTTGTTATAAAAAAATCTGTTGTTGAGAAAAATAAGAACCATATTCCTCTCTGGGGAGGGCATGACACTGTTACAGTGCTGGATATGGAGCAGTATGTATGGGGTCACATCTTTCTTATTTGGTCAATTGCATCCAATCAGGCAGAGGCAGTTAACATGAAACCCAGAGGTATGGTTGATACTGGAACTTAGCTAACTTGCCATTTCATGTGCCCTTTTTATCACTGAACAAAGGAGAGCATGTGGGTGTGGGAAATGTGATTATATGCTTTACTCTGACTACTGTGTTTTATAATCAGTGGCATAATCAAAAGAGGGAAGCAGATGCCATGGGGGCAGTACAGTGGGGTCTGCTTCCTCTAGAGCTGTAGGGAATCCCTCTTCCCAGTCACTCTTCTGCCTGAGAGCAAGCAGCAGGGAGTGTAAGACACAAGTGGGTGGGCTTACAAGTGGGTGTAGCTAAAGTTGGCAGGAAACTTTATAAGGTAAAGACTCACTTGCTGACATTACAGGGCCAGAAAGGCAGAGAGGTCAGAGAAAGGCAGAGACTGAATTGTTGGAATAGGCGATACAATATTATGCCATGCTATTGTGCTCTATGAATGTGTTTTATTAACAGTTGTATCACCCCTTATGAAAAATATTGTTACCTTAAACTGGATATGTCAGCTATTTTACGGAGATAAAGTAAATAAAAGAAAAGATAAATAGTGATTATAATTAGTGATTATACTGAGTTTTAAACTCTTTTGTATCTTGAACAGATTTACAATTTTTCATAGTAAATAATTTGGCATTGTTTGCGTTTTACCTGGGGAATTTTGTTGAGTATATGTAAGGCAAAAGGTTTGGAAATGTTCCAGTCACTTCACATTCTAGAAAAAAGGACAGTAATTTGAGGAGACAGTTGTCCAGTGGTACAGCATTTCCAATATTCCAGAATGGAAGAGCAATTCCAAGTGATATGTCACTTCTAATTTTTGAAAAGTTATACCTGCCATACTAACAAATCTCTGCGTGTGCCATTATACTAAGGCTACTGCTTTTCAGCAAATAAAACTATGTAAGCTATATTGCCTATTCAAGCTCAAAATGGACCAACATTTTTTTTTCTAAATTAAAGGTTTCCCTACATCACTAAACAAGACACATTATTTTTAGGAACAAATACAAACATTACAAGGATGTAATTGCCTCAGTGGTTTATGGCAACAAATGAGGAGGTAGTTATTATTGCTCCAGGTGCAAGTGTCAGTGCTCATTCAGCACTTGCATCCAGAGAATTTTAACACTGATGGCACGGCAGGGTAAAAAGTGAAAAAAACATCATGGTGGCACTTTTTTGCACTTTGCACTCTTAATTAGATGTCTAATTTGTGGCAACTACTCCTACCCATATCCGTAGACAATCTTCCACTCAACAGTCTAATTTAATTTCATCATTCAAATGCTTTGATTCCACCCATTTTGTGCCAAATCTGTCCCTGTTCTGTCTCTACTGGTCACATTATTTTTATACCTAATAATATCCTCTTCAGTCAATATCTTTCTTAGAAACACCCAGCAGTGCATTTAGGAGGAGAAAGTGAACCTAGACATCTTCTCTTCACATGTAGGTTCTGCTTCTAACCAGCAGTTAGGGAAGTGCAGTACAGAAGTGCTGGTTTTTACTAGACAATTTACAGACATTGCTGCATGCAATAATGCCAGGATTGCTGGACGAAAGCCATTTTTGCACATGTTCCATGTACACCATCAGGGTCTAATATATTAAGGTATCTCATAAAAAATTGATACATTCTATAGCCTTTACCATTCCAAAGTCCTGGAATGGGTGCAAGTGCAGGGACCGTGTCAGCCTCAGTACCCTTTTGTGATTTCTCTTGTCTTGTGCATCTGGAATTAAGCTAATGGTTGACCTGATTCACCCACGTATGTCCCCATTAATGAACAGTAATTTAATGTACACAAAACTACTAAATGATGGGGAAAATATATATAAGGAAGAGTGGAGCACACCCTACAAAGGCTCAAATGCCTTGGGTGCTGGCAAAATGAGGAAATATAAGGACAGAGAGCCGCACACACAAGGACTTAGCGATTAGTGAAAAAATTAAATACATTTTTTCACTAATCACTAAGTCCTTGTGTGTGCGGCTCTCTGTCCTTATATATATATATATATATATATAGTGAGAAGGGAACAAACCTAATGTAATAGCATTTTTCTATAAAAGCCTATGGGGCTGATTTTGGGGTTTTAAGTGGGTTATTTATTTTGTGCAGCATAGGCATGCCAATCTTCCATGTTTTCTGCACTTTACACCCTGCTCTTTGAAAACCTGTACACCCCTCTTACCCCATGAATACAGCACTGCTTGCATTTGGCAGTCCTATGTGGATTATCCCGCTCAGAAGGAAGCCCCCTGCATGTGTTTAAACTATTAAGAATGCATCCTTAGAAACATTTTTATTGCGACTCAGTTGGCTTGGGAGTGCTACGTTCTTACATCTGATATACCAATATAAGGTGTGGGAGCCCCACATATGCATTTATGGACAAATACAAGAATGTATATTTGTTTGAACCAGTATAACAAAGCCTGGATATTGTGGTTTTGGTATGTTTTTATCTTCGAAATTTTGTATTAATGGCAAGGCCGCACATGAGGTCCTGTTGGACAGTTTGGAAGCAACTACATAGAAACAGTTAATGTGCCATTATATGGGTCTGTCTTCTTCTATCTTTCTTTTTGGCATGTAAAAAAATGTAATGGAGCTCTGTACCTACTCCTGCCCTATAAAAGGCTGTAAGGACAGGCTATCATTTGACCCTGCACTCTGCAACAAGTGCTGGATTTGTAGTCCAGTGATCAGTGTCGGACTGGCCCACCAGTATACCTGGAGAACTCCCAGTGGGCCCAGGTGTCAGTGGGCCCTTATGCTCACCCAGCCATTTGCTTTGTATGCCTATACCACAGTCATTCCTTATTTCTATATGAGAACAAAGAAAAGTAAAGATAGGTAATAATATGTACAGAGACGAGATTAAAAGAATAAAGAAGGCAAGTTAAGAATGAAGGAATTTTGTTTTAAAGAGTGGGCCCACAGTCTAAAGTTTTCTTGTGAGTCCCGTTCACCCCAGTCCGACACTTCCAGTCTTAGGTGCAAAGGGCAGCTAGAACCCAGATGCAACTACTTGCTTTTGAACCTCTTAGTGCTCTTGAACTTGGTTCCAGGGTCAAAGTAAATTACTTCTTACTGCCCTGCTAAAATGCACTGATAGGTCTAAAGGATTTGCAAATGGGTGGTTAGCTTTAAAGGAGATCTAAACCCAAAAAAATAATTGAACCCTTTTGCAATTTACATTAATTTTCTGAGAGATTAGTAGCTTTAGCCTGCTAAGACCAGGCTTTTTGCTCAAAAGTCAATGAGTCAGAAACCCTTTGGTTAACTAACACTCTGACTTTCAAAAAGCGCTGTTGAGCTGAAATCTTGGTGCTAACAGTCTAAGACTATTAATAGCAGAAACTAATTTACAAAAATAGTAAATTAATATAAATTGCATAACTGCTCAGATGGCCACTCTTAGGTTGGTTAAGTTTAGATAAATTAATTTTTTAGATTCCTTTAAAGGACAAGGAAAGGCTAAGTCACTTGGGGGTGCCAAAATGTTAGGCACCTCCAAGTGACTTTAATCGCTTACTTGTACCTTCCCTGTAGAGAAACAGCACCAGGGGGCTGTGGCCCTTCTCTTTGTTACCCCCGGATGATAGAAAAAGACACTTTCTGTTCGGGGGCACTCAGGAAGGGTGCCTAATATTTTGGCATCCCCAAGTGACTTTTCCTTTCCTTCTCTTCTAAGGAGACATGCACTAAACTCTATTTATTAACTTTCACTTTGAGTTGCATAAAAGAATAAAGAGCAATTATCTTCCTGTGCTGGAGTTTTAACTTACTTTCTTTATCTGCAAATGTTTCCTTTTCTAATCTAAAAGCAAGACCAAATAAAAGATGTGAGCTTGTAGGGTTGCTTAAAGACTGTGGTCCTCCAGAAATTCACATTCCTCCTTGGTCTTGTGGAACAGGCCAGAAATCATACCAATATCCAGTTGCTCAGTATAAACATAAATCATTTTCTGAGGTGAGATTTGATCATGCTGTGCTCTCATTCTGGCACCCTTTGTAGCTTGGGTATTTGCCATTTGCAAGGTTTTTGTGCCCATGCTCAGATAATCTAGCCTGGCTCTACCTATCCTTTAAAACTACATTTCAAGTCTAAACAATAACCAGTTTCTCAACCTGACCACACAGCAATATGCAAAACTGATATTTACATCTAACCACAATTTACTAAAAGGGTTACAGAAAGCTTCCTCATTTATTATCCCTGCATTTCATGTTGCACTGAAAGATGAACTAACTGGTCATGATTTATTTTCCAGGGACTTGTTGAGCTGTATAAGCAAAACCTGTTCCCACTTAGTCTTAGAATTTTTAACACAGACCTCAACAACTTTATGTTTGTAAAATAGGACCAAAAGCCATAAAGAAAAAAGGGGTTTCTTTATAATCACATAGCATAGTTATGGTCTTGCAACTTTACGTGCAGTCATTGTGCAAACTGATTTATGTTATGTACTTGCCTCTAGAATCACTTCTTGCACTTCCATATCACTTGGTGGTGCAACTTCCAGCCTGCCTTGTCATGTGAATCATGTGCTGTGCACCTATTGCCACCAGGAAACATGCTTTCAGGTGCAGCTAGCTCCAGGGTTCTCACAGAGAGAGGCACAGACATAAATTGGACCAAATTTAAAGGAGAATGAAAGGCTGCTCAGAAGACCTGAAGCCAAACAGGAAGAAAAAATGCTGAGCTGTGTAAAGAAAGTTCCCATAATGCCTCATTCCTGCACAGACTGCTCAGTTAATAAGACTATGACTCAGCTTCCTGCTGATTGGCTCAGAGCCACATTCCTAAGGGGGCGGTTCTTAGCATTTTTGAGGGAGGGGGAGCAGAAAAGAGCAGAGAGCAGAAACCTACATGTCTCTGGCACAGGAATTACACAACTAATCTTTTTTCAGAGAAGTCAGTGCAGCGTTTCTGTGAGTGCTTATGGCTGTATTTACATAGAACTTTCTGAAAAGCTTACTTTACTTTAGTTTTTACCTTTCTTTCTCCTTTAAGACAGAGGATTTTCAGTACAATTGTGGCCTATGTATGATAAAACATACCTAGAACTGTGCTTGTTTAAACACATCGCCCACAATTGCATCAGATGCCACAATTACACTGGAATTGTAAGGCAAATGCTATTTTGGATAAAATATATGGTGACTCATGAACAAGCCCAAAAGTCTCTTAAAAATATTTTTTCTGGAAATGATGCTAAACCTTAGGAAATACAGTCTAAGGGGCTACTGATACCTGCAACAAAGATTAACTATATGCAATGAACTGTACCAATTTAATGGGGCTGTTGTATAACCCCCCCAGGAATTATAGTCCTATAATACCAAGTATATTCTTAGGACAAAACCCAAACAAGTCGCCAGCGCTCGGTCTAACTCACTATAGAGCTGACCAGCTGCTATAAACGACTAGAGCCACCACCTGCTCATAAAGAGAAAAAGAGAAATAGGAGATAAATTTCCAGCGCTTAGGTTGCCTTTAAAAATAATTTTTACAAAAGATGAGGTGTTAGTACCACACTTTGGCCAAAATATGTAAGCTCACGTGCCACGTCAAGGCCCCTCATTTTACGTGAGTCCTACACTGCCTATTAACAATATAAATCTGTAGTGCAATTAAAATCAAATCCCCCAGTGGACAATGTGACTGAGTAGTAAGACCCTATTGCACCTACCCTTTACCTAAGGGGGTGACACAATTAAATTCAAGTCCCCCAGTGAAAAATGTGACTGAGTAGTAAGACCCCATTGCATCTACCCTTACCTCAGGGGGTGATGCAATTAAATTCAAGTCCCCCAGTGGACAATGTGACTGGGTGGTAAGACCCCATTGCATCTACCCTTACCTCAGGGGGTGATGCAATTAAATTCAAGTCCCCCAGTGGACAATGTGACTGGGTGGTAAGACCCCATTGCACCTACCTTTAACACAAAGGCTCTAGTGAGAGAGCAGGGAGCTTTAAACACACCTGAAAGTGATTCCATATTTAAAGGCTACAGAGCATCTAAAAGCAATACCTAGTGAAAGTTTATACACAAAACCCAAACAAGTCGCCAGCGCTCGGTCTAACTCACTATAGAGCTGACCAGCTGCTATAAACGACTAGAGCCAACCACCAATTATTTTTAAAGACAACCTAAGCGCTGGCAATTTTTCTCCTATATTCTTAGGACAAGACATTAAATGCTTCTGTATCTGCAAGTTACACAAGACACAAAATAATCTTTCTTTAGCACACCACTTACTTGATTCAAATGGGTGGTTACACTTCCAAGCCAAAGCTTGTGCTACTTTTTTCTGCAATAAATTGATTAAAGGTATTTGCAGGCATATGGTGGTGTACTTCTTCCCTACATGTCTTTGTATCCGCAGGCTCGTACAGCAGCCAACTTGTGTATTTAAAACAAATCTTTGTTTTAAACTTCTTTATACATAAAGAAGGTTGAATTCTTTGTTTTCTTTTAGCTGCAATGGGCAAGAGGCTGGAGAGATACCATATACCAGTGAGGGCAGATGGAAGTAGATTGTGTGACTGAGAGTATTGCTAAACAAAATCTGGATCTGTATTTAAATCATGAGTGGAATTTACATTGGTGCATAATTTAATTGCATGTTTAGAGAAAACAGTTAATATTCTTGTTTAAGAGTGAGGGATAAACCCAGTCCAAACCGAAGTACATTGCAGGTAGCGCCCCTGATTAGAATTAAACAAAGGACCCCAGCACTACAAGGAAAAAACTGCAGTATTACTAACTGTATGATCATGCTATTATTGTCTGGGAGTGGGGTTTCATTGCAGCTTGTTCACTGCTGAAATATTTTTTTCTGCTGGATTATCAACTTGCTTTGAAATTATTATATATTTTGGAACCCCATCTGATTTTGGGTTTCAGTAAAAATTGAGTATTAACTGACTACACTGAAAGGACCTTTTATGTTTCACCTACATATTGCTGAGTGTAGAGTTTGTACAAAAGTGAAGTAAATTGAATTTGTATAATACTGCTTACCAATAATTGAATTCTCCTCTCAAATCTCTCTGGACTAAAGTTAAGTGAATCATTTTACAACCTAATAATATGTATCCTGTTTCTAAGCTCTCTTGGTGTCCAGGTTTTAATACTATTTGCAGCACACACACACCCCTTCTTCTGACAAATTGTATGCAGAGGCCCCATATGAGGGAGATTACCAATGAAAAGGACCATGCAAGAAATGGCCAAGTTGGTATTTGGGCAGAATCATTTTAAAGGGACATTGCCATGCTAAGACCAATCCATTTTTAATTTTTAGAGGTATCACAATACTGATTTATATGAGCGATCATTTATCACGTTGTCAGTTTGTAATCTCTTGGGTACTGGGTTCTCATGTCTAATTTTTATTTTGTTAAGGTGGTCATACATGGGCAAATTTAAATTTGGGCCCTTCAGACCGAGATGGCAGCTTATTTGCCTGTGTATGGGTCTGTCCTCACAGCCCCCTAACAGACATCTGACTAAAATTGGCCAGGTATCTATCAGACAGTTTTGAAAATCCCATTGAGGTGGCCCTTTTCCAACAGGCCTGTGAAAGGCTAAACGATTGGATCAGCCCATAGATCTGTTTATTTGGCAACTTTGAGAAGATCTTTATGTGTATGACCACCTTTATACTTGTTTGTTAAATCATGGTGCAGCCCCTAGTTTGTTATAAATTATTGTAATACACTGTGTAACTTGCTGACACTATATAATTCAGTGATCCCCAACCAGTGGCTCCGGGGGAAACATGTTGCTCATCAGTTTCTTGGATGTTGCTCTCAGTTCCCGCTTAGCAGGTAGCTATTTTTGAATTCCTGACTTGGTGGCAAGTTTTGGTTGAATAAAAACAAGATTTCCTACCAAATAAAGCCCCCTGTAAGCTGATAGTGTGCATAGAGGCAAACTTATAAAGAATCATAGCTCTTTTTTGGCACCTACATGAACTTTTATGATGCTTGTGTTGCTCTCCAAGTTTTTTCAATTTTGATTGTGGCTCACGAGTAAGAAAGGTTGGGGATCCCTGATATAATTAAATGATGAAAATGGTGATCAGTGATGATCTGCTAGTTTAGCTCAGTAGCTGTTGGTAAAAATCTTGCTATAGATTAACTATAATTAAAATGGAGATGCACAGGTTATTAACCTCATCACGGATCACCAGATGGAAACTTCACACCTCTCTATTCAGGTGCATAATAGTGAACTTGCAAATAGTGAACTTTTTCTTCCAGTCAATACTGGGTGATGATTCCTGTGTCATTTCCTTGGGTTTTTAGGAGCAGGTCATCAATTTGCATTAAAACACACTTCAGTAATTTACAAACTTTGTTCCTTAGCGCTCAGTTACAGAGTATTTGTGGAAGGGCAGTTTGATGCAGCCGGCATTGCAGCAACAGTACTGCACTGAATTCAGTGCAAGTGGTAAGTATAGGGTTCAGCTACATTCTGAACCTGCTGGTGCTCACTAATTTCTAATTTCTAATGATGTGCAAGTTAGGGGTCCAGTAGGGGTGGAAATTAGGGATGCCTATGTGCCACCTCCAAGCCACCCCTCAGGAAACACAAGCAACTCTGTATTCATGGTAGAAGCAGAGGTCCAATAATGTCCATGCCTATAGTCAGTGTTAACAATGGCATCAGCCTGTCACTTCACATTAAAGGCATGTTTTGCCATAAAATCCACACAGCTTGCCCAGTGATGGATGCAATCGATACCACTGACTAAGGCCAGTGGTGCACACAGTGTTTCTTACACTTATAGAAAAGACTGATCTGCTCCTGTACACCCCATCTTGTGCATGCATGGCACAAGACACAAGCAGATGGGCCGTGTGTGCTACTGGGCAATAAGGCCTCAACGCATAGCAATGCATCTGACATAAGCCTAAATGTGGCTATACATTGTACACCTTCGCCAAATGAGCGGATCCTCAAAACATTTTTTTATACGGAGGACACAAGGAATTAGTATGCATGTTGAAATAAATAAATTTTAATTTTAGTGTTACTTTAAAATTGGGGACAATGAGGAGTAAGGGCGCGATCAGGGTTTAATGATGCATGCTTGTGGGTGTGGCTGAAAATTCTCCCTGGAAGTTGATGTCTCCGCGAAAATAAGGACAGCTGAAAGGAATGGAATAAAAATTCTGTGGGGCGAGTAAACTCTCTATGCCCAAAATACATTTTAGGGATCATTTGCTTAACCGAAAGCAATTTGAAAAGTGCTAAAATCATTTGAAATTGCCCATTTTTTGCACCTTGCATGCTGCCTTCTTGTTTCACTGAATTCGGCTCTGTGCTCCAATTTGCTACCCCCACAAATAGAACACAGCCTGTTATGCAGAGCTGTACTAGTGAGAAGCAGAATTGGGGTGGCACACAGACACAGGTGGTAAGGACAGGGCTGGCCTGCACCATGCTGCTGTTTTCAACTCATGCCACACCACAGCCAGAACAAAGGAAGAAGTCCTTGCTGAATGAACTCTAAGGGGCACACTCTTCCCCTGGTTTACCATAAAGGGTTTGACCCCTTTATGCCCCTTACTAGCATCCTTTAAGTACAGAGATAGACATAATAATATCTAACAGAGTTTAAGGTAACTGACGTACAATTTTATTTTATTATTATTATCATCATCCTCACATTCATTTAAAAAAAAGGTAAACTTACCATATTCTTGCATGATCCTGCTAAAGACATTCATTTTTGCTTATCAAATTGTGTCACTTTATAAGTGAACTCGACATACACCAAAACTGTGTGTGGGTAGGATACAAAAAGGAATAATTTCAGACTGTAAAATAAATACACAAAAATAACTACAGTCACATATGATTTTGTATGTTTCTATAAATAGGTTTGTTTTTAGCCCCATTTAACTGTGTTAGTCACTGGCCTTCCTTAAAATAAAATGAGAGGAGTTGTTGCTCCTAGCAGTTGTAAACAAACCCTGTGAGAGTGTAAAAGGAGGGAAAAAGTGACAGGAGAAGCAGCCAGGAATTCAGCTGTCAGAAGTGGGGGAGGGATGATGTTCATGGTTATACGGAAAGTAACAGACTGAAAACACAAGACAGAGTGAGAGGAACTCCTGGCTGAAAGAGGATCCTATGAAGGAGAGACTGTAGCAGGTGTGAGGCCTAAGGAAGCTGATTCTGTAGGTAAAGCTATGTAATTTGCTGTCTTTTGGGGGTGACAAATAGTAGTGACATCCCTAAACCCCACACATAGCAGGGAGTTGTGAGCAGTAGCAGATGTATTTGATATACTTTAACACATTATACCAGTTGTGCCCAACCTGCAGCCCGACAGTAAAATACACAGCACCCAATGACAGATGCAGGCAAATAGGGTAAATCATTTTTTCATTATTGGTCTGCAAATCCTGCAAAGTGTAAATACTTATTATCAGGTCATATAATGTACAGTTTATCAATCTGATATTTCACTATAAGACAAGGGGGACCCAGTGCAAATTCTCCCATCTTTCAAGTTTAATTTTTTTAAAAGAAAGTTCCTCATTACACAGCAAATGTTTTCATTAGGAAATCCTCTAGATTCTAGACCTCATGTTACAGGGAAAAGCTGATAAGCCAGAAATCCCTCTGAGAAATTGGAGAGGGAACTCACTCTCTCCCCAGCATGGAAACTGCTGTATGCCATGGTATTATTCATTTTCAGGTGGGGATAACCATGAGCAGTTATCCCAGGGGAGGAGACTATAGCTCTTTTATGGAGCCATACATTCTTCCTCTGCTTAAAAAATAGATTTCACATGCATATCTATAAGCAAAAATGTATTTCCCACCAAAAGGAACCTAACAATAATTTTAATTTTATATAAGTATACAGGTATAGGACCCATTATCCAGAATGCTCGGGACCAAGGGTATTCCGGATAAGGGGTCTTTCCATAATTTGGATCTCCATACCTTAAGTCTACTAAAAAATTAATAAAACATTAATTAAACCCAATAGGATTGTTTTGCATCCAATAAGGATTATTTATATCTTAGTTGGGATCAATTACAAGGTTCTGTTTTATTTCTACATAAAAAAAGGGAATCAGTTTTAAAATTCTGAATTATTTGCTTATAATGGAGTCTATGGGAGACGGGCTTTCCGTAATTCGGAGCTTTCTGGATAACGGGTTTCCGGATAAGGGGTCCGATACCTGTATATATATATATATAAATGTGTGCGTGTATTTCTATCATTTTATATACACAACTACATTAAGAGGAATTTCTTCTGTCAAAGAAAGTGGTAACAAGGTCTGTCTCTGAAATCTGGAGATCCTGTGAAATCACTAGGCAGGCCTGGCACTGCATTGGAAACTCTGCACATTATCCACTGACCAGAAGTAAGAGAATGCATACAGATGCATGAAGATATAAAACAGGGGGATAAACAAAATGCATATCCATCCAAGCACATTCTATTCGAGTCACTAAAAAGTGTGTTTTAGGCTTTAATCATAATCTTATTCCACAGAGCTCAAGCATGTCATACCTAAAGGTAAGGTCTCAAACATATAGTGCAGTGCGGTGCCGAGGGCCGGAATTTCTCGTGCATACATGGCGGAGGGCCGCTAATGGAAGCCACTCCCCCTTTTAAACCACACCCACTTCAAACCACACCCATTTTATCGCAATGGTGGTAGTGCAGCAAAAACCCAAATGCTTGGTCCTCACTGCAGGGATATCAACCATCATTCATATGTGAAAGAATTATATTATGTCATATTAAGACACACCCTAAAATCCATATGACTTCTCCTCCCCTGTGGATAGCACAGCAACCCCCAGTACATAATTACACACCTTAGGGACCATATAATGAATATTTCCAACTGCTAACAAACTCCCAGAACAAACCCCTGCCAGGTTCACCTTCCACAGGCAGCATAGGGTAGGCAGAGTATGACACACACAGGCAGCACTCTGCCTGCCCTACGCTACCTTTGTGTGCCATACTCTGCCTGCCCAATGATGCCTGTGTCTGCCATATGCTGCCTGTGTGTGCCATACTCTGCCTGCCCAATGATGCCTGTGTCTGCCATATGCTGCCTGTGTGTGTCATACTCTGCCTGCCCTATGATGCCTGTGTCTGCCCTACCCTGCCTGTGTGTGCCATACTCTGCCCTACCCTGCCTGTGTGTGCCATACTCTACCCTACCCTGCATGTGTGTTCAATACCCTCCCTGTCCTATGCTGCCTGTTTTTGCCATACCCTCCCTGCCCTATGCTGCCTATGTGCCATACTCTGCCTACCCTATGTTGCCTACACACAGGCAGCATAATTTAGGCAGTACATACAATGTCTGAGGTGTGAAGAGACGAACAATATGGGTGATTACAGTCTGAGCCTGAGGTGTGAACACTGCAGGGGGTAAACAATGCATAGATTAAAAGGTGTGAACAGTACAGGGGATTACATATTTCAACAATACAGGGGGATTACAGCCTGAATCTGAGGTGAGAACCATGCAGGGGGGCAGTTAATCTCAGTACTGATACCATTTAAAGTTTACACAAGAGTAAACCATCAAAGCAGCCAGACAGGTGGGGGGCCATACAGAGGGGGGTCGCGGGCCGCCAGTTGGACAGCACGGATATAGTGCATTTGGCACTTGTCATCCTTTATAGCAATGTCAGTGAATAGAGTATATGACTAGAACCTGCCATGCCTACTATATACAAAACAAGGACATGCATTCTCCTATGATGCTTTTAGCTAGATTTCAAGTAAAGAACAGGTATGGGATCTATCCAGAATGCTTGGAATCTGGGGTTGTATGGATAAAGGGATCATTCCTTAATTTGGATCTCCATTCATTGCTTACTAAATAAAAATACATTTTAAATAAATATTAAATTTAAATGAAAATAATTTAAACATTAAATAAACCCAAAGGATTATTTTGCCTCCAATAAGGATTGATTATAGCTTAGTTGGGAACAAGTACAATGTACTGTATTATTATTACAGAAGAATGAAAATAATTTTTAAAAATGTGAATTATGTGAGTCTATGGGACATGGTCTTGTATTTAGGAGCATTCTAGATAAAGGGTTTCCAGTCTGACTTGTCTTCTGCTTCTTGTTGTAGATAGAAGGTGAATAAGTTGAAAGTGATTTTTAGACAAGAAATAAATAATAAAATGGGTGTTAGTTTAAATACAGACATCATTTCACGAGCTTTAGCCATTCACTTACTGATAATTCTAATTTTGCTTCTCCAGAAGAAGGTAGAGAGACCTTGGTAAAGCCCTTTCAGTTTACGCAGCTGATGAAAATCCCATACTGCCAGTTAATTACAATATAACATCATTACACTGTATATTAAATATTATTACAGACAGACGCTCTGTACCCTTCACCTTTTCAGTGCCCTGCAGCAGCCCACATACCGTAGCAAGAACCCTCATGCTAAGAAAAAGTCAACAGGCAGATATTAAAACCACTGAAAATATAAATCTACTTAAGAAATGCATCTTTAGTTTGCACTTTTTTAATCAAGTATTTTAAACTATATAGAGGTGTATATACTGATGAAATATCCCTACTACAGATATTAAACCAACAGGTCTGTAATCATTAGGGCAGACTGTGTACCCATTTTGAAAATCTGAAATAAACCAGCCTTCCTGCGTTTTCAGAATTCTAGA
Organism: Xenopus tropicalis; assembly: GCF_000004195.4. Classification (NCBI taxonomy): domain Eukaryota; kingdom Metazoa; phylum Chordata; class Amphibia; order Anura; family Pipidae; genus Xenopus; species Xenopus tropicalis. Next base: position 97,536,727 of record NC_030682.2, on the reverse strand, counting down.
AAAAACGCAAAAAAAAAAATAAATGTACTCGAGAATATTTTTAAAGCCTATGAATGGTCAGTGGGAATTGTTTTCCCACAAACTCGGATTTTGATAAATCTGCCCCTTAAAATAACTAGGTTAGCTAATACTGATGTATGCTCCGTAAAGTTAGGCAAGGCTTCATGGATGTGTACCCTGAGGCCCTGGTGATTCTAGTATTGATCACAATGCCACAGCAGTCTTTAAATCTGAAACTTGCCCAGTGCAGAAAAGGAAATACTGATGGGATTTTCAAACCTGCCTGATAGATATCTGGCCAATTTTCACAAAATAGAAATTCGGCAAGGCATCAGGACACCTGATCCACCAGATCTTTTTATGATACTATCCCTTAAATGTAACAGTTGTGCAGGAGACAGGAGACTAAAGACATGTATCTAAGTAGGGATTAGATTTGTCCCCAGAATCACACCTGGCTAACCTGACAGCCTGCTCAGAGAAAGTACGAAAGAATAATGGTTGCATTACACACAGATATCTGTATAAACACTCACACACTGGGGTCCTGATTCATATATACTAGCACTGTTATTGCATGAAGTATACTCAGAAACAAGTATAGTTATAGCAACAAGTTATTCTTTATTTTGCCTGCAAGGTGTCCACCAGCTATGGGAAGTGCCATCTGCTTAGTAAATACTGTCCTAATGGGGAAGAACCAGAAGAAATACAAAGGGCAAAAATACATATATTAATAATATTTAAGGTTTACCTGATTGTAGATGAAGAGGACAGCAGAAGAGAAGGCAGAGGACAAAACTTGCAGACTGTGTAGAAAAGTGCCTGGGAGCTGGCATAGTGCCATGGTGCTCCAGGCAACGGCATTAAACAGGAGGAAACAGACTGGGGATTCCGTCATTTCAACGGAGAGAGAAGGAAAGGCATTGAGAGCAGGCAGGAAAGCAAGTCAAAATGCAAAAAAGAAAATCCTTTCCCTCTGACATTGCCTCATCAAATGAAAACAAATAAGGCTAGGTGCACTAATGACATGGAATAATCACATTACTAAACACATTCTTTAGAACCTGACAGGGGCTGAGTTATGCTGTCTGGGCACTGTGTCACTGCTGTTCAAACACAGGATATAAGAGAGGGGTCTGACAGGCCAGAGGTCCTAGTGTCCCAATGACTGATTAGTTCCCCCTATGCTATCTATTCATTACCTAGACCAATTTGTCCTTAAAAAACACCATAAACAACACCATCAAAGAACAGTTATTTTTTTGCATTACTCCTAAATAAACATGGTATGAAGAGATACAGTATAATCATATACTAATCCATTACTGACATAAAACAAAAACATTCTCCTAGCCTAAGGGTAATGAAGCACAGAGCGATTTGTAGCCAGTGTTAAAAAATTGCTACTGCTAGCTACAAATTTCACAGAAAATGCCTTGCCATACACTAACATTGGGATTGCCGTGAGTAAAATGTTTTTCTCATGGCAATCCCATGGTAGCCTATGGAAAGCATTTTAGGGGAGATTTGTAGCCAGCGGTAGCAATCTTTTAATGCTGACTAGAAATCTCCGTGTGTCATTGCCCTAACAGTGGAACACCGATGATACATATTAAGCCAAAACACCTTCATGCTTCCAATTTTGTTTGTGTATATGTATATATATATGATCTACATATATTCTTATATTCTATATCTTATTGTTACCTATGCACTTAAACCCCACCTGTTTCTGTTTGTTTCCTTATCCTAATAGATTCTAAGCTCTTCGGGACAGGGACCTCATCTTAACTATGTATTGAACACCTAAGTACTTAAAGGGGAGGTTCACCTTTACCGGACTGACCCTGGCAGCCAAAAACTATTGCTCTGTGAGGCTACAGGTTTATTGTTATTGTTACTTTTTGTAAATTTATTTTCTAGTCGGGCCCTGTCCTATTCATATACCAGTCTCTCATGCAAACCACTCACTGGTTGCTAAGGTTACTTGGACCTAGCAGCCAAATAGCTGCTGAAATTCCAAATGGGAGAGCTGCTGAACTGAAAATGAAATGACTAAAAAACTACAAATAATAAAAATTGAAGATCAATTGCAAACTGTCTCAGAATATTACTCTCTACATCACACTAAAAGTTAACTCAAAGGTGAACATCCCCTTTAAGCATATATTTTTACACTATACCCCTTGTTTGTGTTTATGCTTTGCAAAGCACTGCATACATTGGTGGTGCTATATAAATAAATGAATACAACTAGATATATCTTATCCAGAACCTGCATACATCTTCAAATTATCCACAGGTATGTCGTCCAATACCCCTGTACTGCTAGGACTACCTCATTCTAATTTACTGAAATTAAATTACAACAAAATAGGCGCACTATGGGAGGTATAAGAGAGCTTGTAACCAGGGGGACATTGGCTGCTTAGATAATGCTAAAACTGTAGGACACAACAGAAATTCTATGGGTACATTTCCCCAGCCCTGATTCTATGTCAGTATGATCAGCAAACCTGTTGTAAGCTATTCCTTAAGGTAGAAGATACAGCATTATGTGCCTAATAATACCACGAGAGGAATCACATGTAGTAAAAACAGTGGAACATTATCAGGAACTGCCTCTACATCCCAAGAAGTACAAGATATTTTGCTTTTATTGGGTTCATTTTCAAACCACATGCTGCTGTTGTGCAAAGGATTTATGTATTTTTTTAGACACCAGACCTCTAAACCGCCCTAAAGCTCACATTCTTTCGCTCCGAAATATGCACCTACAGCCTGCCAAGGGCGATTCCAAAGTGGGAACAAATGATTGAATAAGCAATTCACTTTACATATTTTTTTTTTAACCTTTGGTCATCATCTTTTTAAATGATGTTTTCAGCACAGTTAAATGTAGCAATGGTATATTGATACATGAGTGCTTGTTTGGAGTGGGACTGCTTTCTTTGCTTGTTTTTCAACTGAAAGCAATCATATTTGGCCTTGGGTTTTGCTATCTGTTATGTAGGTACCACTATGTGGGGTCAGCCTGTATCCTTAAGGATAAATGAATTAATGCACCCGGCAGTATAGCATACATGGAGAATACTTGCATAAAAAGTACTGCTCTTATGAACAACACAAAGTCCCACCACCCTTGCACACAGAGTCTCCATGTAGCTGCACATAAAAGCAGACGCAAAAGCCAACAAGGCATCCAATTTTGAAGAGGGGTGGGACAAGAGCACACATAGGGGACACACCTGTAGCACTATTAATTCTTTGGGAGGCTTCCCACCTAGCAACACTTGCTGGGAAGGCAAGCCTCCCAAAGGAAATCCCTATGTGGTTCATAAAAACTAAAGACATTTCCCAGAACTGCACTGCAAGACATTGAATTTCTGGCCACTTTTTTCAGATGTCTTTCCTGCCTGTCAGAAAAAGGTTCTCTGTCACTTTCTCCAGAGAAGAGGCATAATTGGTATGCTAGTTTCTCCATTGTTACTCCACTTGTTTTATTATTTAGTTCCAATACTCTTCCAAACTCTAGGCTATAGGCTCTAGTTCTTCCTTACTGGAGTTTATGTACTCAGCTTAACCATCTCTAAGTTAGGGGCTTCCAAAAATCTGAGGATAAGGAGCTCTGCAGCAACCAAAATGCATTCATATGACTCACTGGAGAGACTCCTTCTTCCTGTTTGTGCAGTGCTGGGAATTTTTTTTTCGTTTCCATACACTGCGCAGGGATTTCCTTCAGAAGGCCTACCACTCTACAGTAAGTATCAAACCCTTTCCATAGAGTAAATGAGATTTTCAAATCCTAGATTCCTGCAAATTCTTTTTTACACTGAAGACATATTTTGAATTCAAAACATTGAAATAAGTAGATACAGATATTATTACCAATAATGTGTCTTAATAAAACATTATTTCATATATTTTGGAGTACAGGTATGGGATCCATTATCCGGAAACTTGTTATCCAGAAAGTTTCGAATTACAGAAAGCTTGTCTCCCATAGATTCAATTTTAATTAAAAGTTAAAATTTAGATTTTTAACATTGATTTCCTTTTTCTTTGTAATAATAAAACAGTTCCTTATTTTTGATCCCAACTAAGAAATAATCAATCCTTATTGAAGGCAAAACAATCCTATTGGGTTTATTTAATGTTTTATTGATTTTTTTGAAGATTGAAGATCCAAATTATGGAAAGACCCTTTATCCAGAATACCCTTGGACCCGAGCATTCTGGATAATGGGTCCTATACCTATATTTATAATAAGCAAACCTATTAGTTTACTACTAAGTAAAACTGGGGTAGACATTTTAAAAAGCATGCCAAGTCCTATAAAAGCTGTACCAATGCTTTTAGTCACTTGTGTTTGTATCATACACACAGAAGGAATAATCAAAGATTATTTTTAATTTACCCAGCAGACGAGTACTGCACAAAAGAAAAATCCGGAAGACCTAATACTTGATAAAGATAATTATATCTTTGTCAGACAGTTATATTTTAAACTCAAAAGGCATCTAACGGCATCTATACCACACAATGTATACCCCAAATCGGTTGCCTCAGCTGTAATATGCAAATACACAAAATGTTTCACAGTTACATCTATCATGCAAAGTGTTATGTGCATCTTAGCATATATGGCTTTCTATAACTGTTCGTAAAGTTTGTAAGGCTTTTATATGCTCTGTGCAACACATTGTCCCCTTAGACAAACTTTTGGCATTTTTAAAAGAGTCAAAAGCACACGTGAACATTGTGGGATACAATTTACTAATAGAATGTGCAAGCAATAAGATAATAAGTAAAACATAATTTAAAGAAACACACATTTTGACTCCTTTAAACACTGAATGTATAACAGCAGTAATTTATATAATCATGCCAAACACTGGTTAGTTATGCATTTGGGCTGTTTAATGGGATGCTTATATATAAGCTTTACTCTTGGTCCAGCTAGGGATATCTAATGACTCATGAAGATAATTAAAAATATATTAGTGTGCTAATTATTTTTTACTAATGGCAGGTAAGTCTAAAGGTCCCTATACACGGACAGAGGATCTTCTCCCGATATCTCCCACCTACTGGTGGGCGATATTAGGAGAATCCAGGGTAATTATAATTATAATGACGGGCATAGTCGGGCCGATGCGGTCACCGATCCGACTAGATTTTCTAACCTGCCCAATCGAGATCTGGCCGATTTCAAGCCAGATATCGGTCGGGCAGGCCCGTCGGGAGTGCCCATACAAGGGCTGATTAGCTGCCGAATCGGTCCAAGGGACCTTAAGGGCTGTCACACACGGGGAGATTAGTCGCCGCGTGACAAATCTTCCTTGTCGCAGGTGACTAATCTCCCTGAAATGCCATGCCACCAGCTAGAATGTAAATCGCCGGGGGGATGGCATACACGGTGGCGTGATTTGCCGAAGTCACCGTAGTTTTCTCTGAAGGCGACTTCAGCAAATCGCATCGCCGCTTATGTCATCCCATCGGCAATTTACATTCTAGCCGGCGGGATGGCATTTCAGGGAGATTAGGCGCCCGCGACAAGGGAGATTTGTCGCGCGGCGACTAATCTCCCCGTGTGTCACATCCCTAAGGGCTCTGGCACACGGGGAGATTAGTCGCCCGCGACAAAACTCCCTGTTCGCGGGCGACTAATCTCCCCGAGTTGCCATGACCCGCCATCCCACTGGCGAACATGTAAGTCGCCGGCGGGATGGCACACGCGGCGGCGCGATTTCCCGAAATCGCCAAAAAAGACTCGCTGTGTGCTCTATTAATTTTATCCTAAGCAAAACAACAGTGTCTAATCAAAGATCATTTATTAAATGGACAGTGTGAATGACCCTAGATAAGCAACTAGCAGATAAACAATAACTGCTGAGGGAACTAAATGTGGCCACACACAAGCAGATTTTGTTCTGTAAACGATTTTAGTACAATCCTATAAAATTGTCTACATTGTTCCAACAGTCAATTAGCACTGAATTTCAGTTGATAATACAAATAAATAGAAGGCACATTTATTAAGTTTAATTAATTATTTAGCCGTACCTTGTGGCCATAAAAATATAAAAATAAATAAAACACAAAACAAGTACTGTAATGCACAGCAACACATACTTGGATATACATTTTTTATTTTAAAAAAATCCACTGAAAGAGCAGAACACCAAAGCATAGCAAAAATCATTTCAAATTATGATACCTTTTTACATGGTCATTTTCTGTCGATGGCATATCTTATGGTCAAAACAATTATCAAACAACCTTTTAACAAAAAAACTGAGAACAATAAAATCTGCCTGTGTATAGCCATCTTGAAAAAAGAGTATTAAGGCATTGACACACAGGAGAGAGGTAATTTATAAAATTCACGCAGTGCAGAATTATTCGCATAGTGAATACACTGGCCTGCCCATGTTTATATTTATAAAGACTGGTGCATTCACCGTGCAATAATTGCAAATTTTTTATTCAGAGCAAAAGTTTTTAAATACGGTATATTCGCAAATTGTGTATATTTATGGGCATACTCTTCGTCCTAATTATGCCACAACTTTGGTGGCACAAAAAATGTGTCTTCTCTTTGCTTTAGATTAGAAAGCTGCTTTAAATCAAATAGCTGAACATGGGAAAAAAAGTCAGATTATCATGACCACTCAAAAAAAAACATTTACAAAAAGGTCACAATATTTTTGTGTTAAAAGCTCTAAGAACAATTACCATGATGAAGGGGAACTCACTTCCTAATTCCAGTATATAGGTTACAAACAGAATAGAGCCTTGATATTCCCTTTGGAAGATACTGGAATAAATGTTCACTGCCAGGTACACCACAGTACAAACACTTTGTAAAAAAATATCTCTAACTACTATTTCCATCACTAAGTAGATACACCATAGAATAAAATTAGTGCAGATTCTAAGAGTTGGCTTGCTGTGCTGGGCACCATGTGTCTTAAATATAATTTTCATAATTATAAAAGGTTAAAGCTAATGGTACATGGGCATTTTAGACCGGTGCAGTACTATTACAGAAAACCACAGTGATCAATAACATCTGTGTTCTATAGCAATTACTTCTCATTCATCTCAATGGAAAACATGTCTGTGATAGACCCTTCTCTACATACTGCAGGAAGGGAAGGCTTGGCAATGTTCCCTTACACGCTGACACACGTAACAGATCTGTAAACAACATTTTCTGTGAGTGTCAGACTTTGTTGTGTGCTCTAGCACAACATCGTGTGTGTGTGTGTGTGCTAAGACACAAGCAAACAGCTTAGTGGGAACATTGGCCCATGTCTCTCTGCAGACTTTCTGAGGGTTACAGAAGATGCTTGATGGAGGTAGCAAAACTTTGTGATTTTTATAAACAGCTAATGATATATTCAACATGACCAACCACAATGTACTGTATATAGTGTATGATACCTTGCAATAACCAAAAAGTTAAGAGAACATCATTCACTTATTTCTTGCTGATCAGTTAGATATTGACATTTTATATTTTTATACACAGATATGACTAGAAAGGGGAACTATCATGAGAATAAAAATGTTCTCATGAAAATAAGAAACATATTTATTAAAAATATTACCCGGTACAATTTCTGAAACAATCATGTTACTTTTCAGTATCTTCCTTTCACTAATCTCTTTCTATTCATGCAGGAGTCAGATTTTGATTGACAGTTAGGTCAAATACATTAGTGTGTGCTCCTCTTGCGTAGACATCTAGCAATGAATGACACTGGTCTGTTTGGCTTTTCTAAAAAATTTGCCAAACCATGGAAAAAAAATTATTTTTGCAATGGTTCCCCTTTAAGATGTGTTTACATTATAAGATTTTTTTTTTTTTTAGCAAGCCTCAGCTTAAATAAATTTAAACATAAAGACGTGTATTCTGTAAGGTATGCCCATTTCCAAGCAGCAAGAAAATTTTGCATGAAGACATTAATTGACAGTTTAATTTTGTTAGCCCCCTAAGAAATGTAGTTCTACCTAAACTCTCTACTAAAATGCAAGTTATGAATGAGCAAAAGGTGCATTTGCCCATTGCCCACCAGGATAGGGGGGCCCACTAGCACACCTTTCATCTGGGATATATTTTGGCAAAAGCATCATACACAGATGGCAGACCCCTCTAATTTTAATCATTTCTTTTGTGGTCTTTTTTTTGTGGCATCACCATTTTGTCATTTTTCTGCTCCCAGAGCTGCTGGTCAAGGAAGGTTCACCTGCGAATCATACCTACTTCAGTAAATGCAGGCCATCTCTTCACTGTCTGCCTTACTATAAAGAATTTTTTGGGGTAGTGGGTGGCCCACAAATGAAATTTTTCATTTTAAAGCAGCCCCGAAGTTATCTTTTCTTCTAGCTTGTCTCCTATATAACTCTGTCAGATTCCTGTAATGGTACTTTGCATAATACTCTGAGATTTATCATCTTAATGCTGGCATGACCCCTAAATTAGCAACTCTCACCATATCGATTTTACCTGCACTTTCATCTATTCAGTCTGCCTCTTTTGTGGTCTGGTCATTAACAATCTACACTGGCTCATATTCTGTTGCATGGCAACTGTACAAGTGGCCATATATGTTAGTGACCACCTTTCTATTGTTCTGTTTGCCTGGGTCAAGAGCCCACATGATCTGAACTTCAGTACATAAAGAGGAGCTGTAATTGCTTCTCACTGCCTTATCTGCCGACGCAGTATTCAGTAATGACATGGATGCATCCGCAAAAAAAGTTTACAAACCATGCCAATCAACTAATCATTCTCTTAGGGCTCTGGCACACGGGGAGATTAGTCGCCCGTGACTAATCTCCCTGTTCGCGGGCGATTAATCCCCCCGAAATGCCATCCCACCGGCGAAAATGTAAATCACGGGTGGGATGGCATAGGTGGCGGCACGATTTCCCTGAAATCGCGGAAGTTGCCTTGAGAGGAAACTTCTGCGATTTCAGGGAAATCGCGCCGCCGCGTATGCCATCCCACCGGCGATTTACATTGTCGCCGGTGGGATGGCATTTCGGGGAGATTAGTCGCCCTTGAACAGGGAGATTTATTGCGGGCAACTAATATCCCCGTGTGCCAGAGCCCTTAAAAACTGGTTTCAAATCAACCACAATCAAAGCAATAAAAATGGGAGTTAATCCTACCACTGAGTGACCCGCATTTGCAAGCCAATGAAACAGTCCATCAAAGCACAATAGTCACTTGCAAGCCTAAAAAAGAAGTTACTAAATATATCATTCACCTTCAATAATAAGCACACACCTGTTTTTTTAAGGTCATATGACATACAAATCAATGTATGAGCAGCATGCCAATAGACAGGTGTGAGCATGCCTTTAGGAAATAATTATCACCATAACTTCCAATAACATTTTACTACAAAACACAGTTATATTACACTGCAAGGTACTGGCTGTCATGCAGACATCTGGTTCACCTTCAAGTTAACTTTTAGTATGTTGTGTAGTACAGGGGTCCCCAACCTTTTTGACCCATGAGCCACATTCAAATATAAAAAAGTTGGAGAGCAACACAATCATGCAAAAAGTTCCTGGGTGCCAGTAAAGGCTGTAATTGGCTATTTGGTAGCAGCTATGTCAACGGCAGCCTACAGGAGGCTCTGCTTGTCAGAAAACCTGGTTTTACAACCAAAACTTGCCTTCAAGCCATGAATTCAAAAAATAACCACCACTGGGACAACATCCATGGGGTTGGTGAGCAACATCTTGCTTGCAAGCCACTGGTTCGGGATTACTGTTGTAGTATATCATATTCCTAGCAACTTAACAATTGGTCTTCACTATTTATTTTTTATAGCTTTTGAATTAGTTGCCTACCTCTTTTGCCTATCTCCAGCTTTCAAATGGGGGTCAATGACCCCAGCAGTTAATAATCATTGCTCTGTAAGTCTACAATTTTATTTTTATTGTTACTTTTTATTACTTTTCATATTCCAGTTATTCATTCAAACTGCTGCCAAGTTGCTAGGATAAATAAGACACAAGCAGCCAATAGTTTTGAACACCAAACTGGAGGGCTTCTAAACAAAAAACTGAAAAACCACAAAAAAATAAAGGCAAATCAGAATATCACCATCTCACACTAAAAGGTGAACTAATCCTTTTAAGTGGTGCTGTTTCCCTGGTGCTTTTCAGCATGTTCACTAGCTCTGCTCATTTTTGTAATTAGAAGTATATGTACATAAAATAAACCTTGTCTTGAACCATATGGTATACAGACCACCTAGAAGCTCTGATAACTTCATGTAGCATCACCTTACTCTGCCATGTGTCTTAAAAAAAATTGTGTGCCAGTTAACATTTGGGTCATTATTCTCCAATCTGGGTTATTTTTCTTTTCTGCTTCTATTTGTTCAATTTGCAGTACTGTAAGCTTGCAATGTGATACACATATTGTTTACTCTCTATAACTAAAACTAAACATATTTGTATATACAAGGGTAAAATAAATCACAATTATTTTATTTAGCAACGTGTATCATCAACCAGACATATCATAAAAGCATATAGTATATTTGTGATTATGCTTTTAATGTAGATGGTTGGGGTTGTTGTCAGTTTGGAGTCTTTGCATGTTTTGGACTTCTGGTAACTACATTGTATTACTCCTGGTAAGTCCTGTTAAGTAAAAGGTAACTACAAACAGGAAAAACAGTTTCTAATAACACCTTTCAGATGAAGGTCCAGGACCTTCACTATTATGGACATCACCGTCTTCTTTTGAGAAATGCTCCTCAATATTTCAGAAGTCTTCTCCTTATAGTCTGCCAGCATGTCAGTGCTGTCTTGGAAGATTGTGCGTTGGACCAGCTCTTGATTGCCTCAAGTTCTAATAATTTGGCCCAAGTACCAGTTCTCTCTTAAAGGAACAGTAACACTAAAAAATAAAAATGTTTTAAAATAATTAAAATATAATGTACTGTTGCCCTGCACTGGTAAAAGTTGTGTGTTTGCTTCAGAAAGCCTACTATAGTTAATAGAAATAGCTGTTGTGTAGCCATGGGGGCAGCCATTTAAATTGAAAAAAGGAGAAAAGGCACAGGTTACATAAGAAGATAACAGATAACTGAAGAATACAATGGGAATCTATGCTACTTATCTGTTATCTGCTTAGTAACCTGTGCCTTTTCTCCTTTTTTCAATTTAAATGGCTGCCCCCATGGCTACACAGCAGGGTATTTATATAAACTGTAGTAGTGTTTATGAAGCAAACACACAACTTTTACCAGTGCAGGGCAATAGTACATAATATATTAATTATTTTTATACACTTTCATTTTTTGGTGTTACTGTTCCTTTAACAGGAGACAGTAATCAAGCCAGCATGTTTATAAGAAGTAAAAACAAGCATTAATTAAAATTATTACCATAAGTTAGCTGAATGAAAATTTTAAAATGGCCTTAGAGTTGCACTGTGTTACATGAGTCCTTGGAAGAAGCCTCAATGATGTATTTTCATGAAGGTAATGATGTAATTTCATGAAGGTCCTGTAAGTCATATTAAGACCAAAAGTGAAGTGGTTGTCAGATTGATAATTTTTTAAAATAAACTTGCCAACCATACAGGCAACCATTCTAAGAAACCAGCATCCAATGCATTGGGATTGAGCTGTGTCTCTCAAGTGAACAATCAGATCAATGCAGTTTGGCCATCTACACAAGAGTCTGTATCAAATATGTTCTAATTGCTTGGTAACTAGGCCAACCCATGTATTTAATGTTCTACAGCTTTGTAGTTAGGAATCTTACCTATTGCCTTATTACTAAGGTTACATGTAACTAATGAACAAGACAGCAGTCTGAATAATAGCTAGTAATATAAATAAGAGATAACCTGAATTAAAAGATATGTAAATTTAAAATGTAATAAGAATACCAATCTAGCCTCATAATGAACTGCTTTTTGGCTATACTGACAAAAATAGACAAAGGCCATATGTAAATTGATTCAGAAAATCACTGTCTGCATCATACCAACAGTTAATTAAGAATGCAACCGTGTACACCTCTCACTTTAAAACAGCAAGTGCCTGGAAAATCCTCTTATAAGGACTGTGCTTAGGCTTAAAGGACAATGAAAGGTTAATATAAATTAAAAGTAAGTCTAAAGGCATTCTTTTTATGTACTTACTGCATATCTAAATTCCCAGACCCCTGCTTGCTTCTCTGAGATATGGTGCTGGCAGCCTACAGCAGTGTGAAGCCTACAGTGACATCACTGAAATCTCTCTGTCCTTCCTGTAGGCTGCCAGCGGCAGCCTTCCTATTCTCTGAGCATGTGTGTAACTTAATCCTGTCTCCTGTTCTGAGCTACACATGCCCACCAGCCAATCAGAAGCGGATCTGCCAGAGGAGGGGGGGAGGGAATGAAAGACGTGCAGTATGAAGCAAAAAGGGAAAGGAAGGGAGAATACCTTTTTAGAGATGGCTGCCTGTTCTAGAAAATGTGAAGTAAATGTGACTTTGTAAATATTTGATTAGGTGAGCCAAAAGTGTGGCGTTTTTACTAAACAATAGGAGGACTTTTGGGCAGTATGCTTTTTAAATTTTGACTTGCATTCTCCTTTAATACAAAATGCCTACCAAAATAAATGTTTGTATCTGTTTCCTAGATAATCAATTAAAGTGCCTGATCAACAGCTCAACTCTGTAAGATTTCACAATGAAATTCTAAAGTGCTGTTAGATTTATATACAACAAACCTCAGATTGTAAAACCACAGTCTTCTAAAAAGAGCTTTCCATTTAGGCAGAATAGAGAGTGCATCCCTTTAATGATCAGGTTTTTCACTCTAAAAATATCCAATGCATCACAACTGCATTTGCTGATACTTAATAGGTGAGTTTCACAGTCACAATTACATTTACTCCCTATTCTTTAGGCAAATGCCACACAAGGCATTTTTTCCTTCTGGAGGGAAAAGGCTGGTGGAGAAAGGTCAATAATACCTGATGCCCCCCATGTCTTTGAAACTATTGCTGTTTTCTTTGCAAACCTAATCTGTTATTAGCTTTAATCTTTCTAAAGCAGTGTGCTAATTATTTAATGAAAAGACAGATTAGAAAAAAAGACAATATATGCAACTTTGTTGTTTTATATGATGAAGAATGGGAATGCATTAGGGGTCTGATGTCCATTCTTGTATTGGTTATGTCAGTGTTTTCCTTGTAAATTATGGCAACATTAAATAAAAAAATGACAGCAATCTATTGTGGAGTCACATCTTGAATTATTATTTAACCAACTAAGAGGGCAACCCTCAGTACTTGGCCCTTGAGCCTCACACACTAAAGGTGGCCATACACGTAGCAATTTTTGATCTTTCGCACAAAAGATCGTTCCCACCCTCCACAGACGTTCAGGGCTGAATCGTCAGATATGGAGATAGAAACAATAGAAATTCTACCTCTTTCTGCCGATCTAGCCCTGAACGTAGATTTTGCTTGGGTGCCTTCAATGGCACTCAATCAAAATATTTTAACCTGGTCGATCGATGAGTTGACCGATATCTGCAGCATTTTGCAATCGTTTGCCTCGTCAAGCCACCATACATGCGCCGAATATTGTATGAAACAAGGTTGTACAATATCATTGGTGCGTGTATGGCCAGCTTAAGGGGCAGATTTATCAACATTCAAATTAGAGTTTTTACCACAATTAGTTTTTGAGCTAAAACTTACAAACTCTAATTAGAGTTTCCGAAAATCGAATGTTCTGGATTTATTAAGGGTAAAAAAACTATGGCATCTAAAAGCTGAGAAGTTCATGTTGTGCTAGCAAAATATAAGCAATTTTTTCAATTCAAGTTTTCAAATTCCAATTTTTATAAAAGTTGGTAGACTCATTGAAAATGATGAGTAGAATATGATTTTACTATATTCAAGTTTCTTTAATGCTTTTAAACAATCAAGTTTCAAAATTCCAGATTTTTAATAAATAAATACACATTTGAGTTTGGCGAGTTCAATTTTCTTTAATTTTAAAAACTTATATCAAGATATAAACCTGTTAGGTAATTCTGTGGCAATAAATACTGTATTTCTTTTATGGCAAGGTCTGACCAAGATAATGGTTATGGTTATAATGGTTATGTGAATGGCTGTATGGGAAAGCTAAAAAGCCATTCTAGCATTAAACCTCTGAAATATAAGTACTGCTCCCCCAGGGTCTAACTTACAGTGGCAGAATAATACCAAGAAACCAATCTGGAGCATATTTCCAAATGAAAATAAAAACAATGAAATTGAGCTTCCTGTAAAGTTCACAAGGTACAAATAATTTCATAACCACAAACTGATGTCTTGGTTCACTGGGGACACAAGACAGGTATAGCAGTCAATTTCTTAAAGCAAATGTATAACAAAACAAGTCAGCTTTGCAGAAATAGCTGGCCTTTGCTTTACTTACACTGCATTTATGAATTGTACAGTGGAAGTTATATATGATTTACTGTAGCCATACATTGTTGGGCTTGGGCATTAACAAAATATGTTTTAAATGAAACCTCGTACTCACAAACAGACTGTTGTACAACAAGGCAGACATTCAGGAAATGTTTTGTCTGACCTAGTGAGGGGTGTCACCCAAAAAGTTACCATACTGCTTGTCATGGAGCACAGCTGTGCATTAGTGATAGCTTGTTTAAATTGCATTATAAATGTTGCAGTGCTTCCCCTTATAATTTGAATTTTGTCTGGAGTTTGTATGGAGGCACAGAATAATTATGAAGTCTGCTGCATGGTGTACAAGCTTTTTTGTTTTAGTCTCTGTTGGAAATGGCATATTAGCCTAGCCAGTGTCCATAACATCAGGACTGTCAGTGTCAGCAACTCCTGGGGATTAACTGAGCACACGCCTGCACAAAGCTTCAGCAACCACGTGTGTCAGATCCTTAGCATTTAATAACTCTTATGAACACAGAATCTGTATACTCAAATTCTCTACCTGGCTTGGTGCATAGTGACTGGTATGTGCAGTACTGTGCAGTATCTTCTGTTAGATTTATGACTTCCAGTAAACTAGCTTTTAACCGCTGTAATAGTTACTCTGCAATTATTTGAACAGAAGGAAAGGGTGAAGAAATGCCATCCTCAAATATCCCTCATAATGGAAAGCTGTCCTATACCAATAGACCATCTGTAATTAGCATTATTATTTAATATACAGAATATGCTATTATATAGAAAGATGATTACACATGTGTAAGATGCAAGAGCATAGGAGGAAGATGCCAAATGGACTTCGAGAGCTATGGCCATGCTCCTTTATTTATATATTGCTGGCAGGTTCAGTAGCTCTATACAGCCATATTACATAAAGAATTAGAATGAAATAGGAGGATTAAAGGACCCTGCTTGCAAGAGCTCATTATTAAATGATGTACCTTCATTCTATACAACAATTTAGACTTTTTATAGAGAGGCTTTAGGCCAGGGGTCCCCAAACTTTTTCACTTATAGCCACATTCAAATACAAAGCATTAGGGAGAAACAAGCATACATTTTTAGGGGTGCAAAATAAAGACTGTTATTGGCTATTTGGTATCCCTTATTATTATTATTAACATTTATTTATAAAGCGCCAACATATTCCGCAGCGCTGTACAATAAGTGGGTTTCATACATTGGACATACAGAGTAACATATAAAGCAATCAATAACCGATACAAGAGGTGAAGAGAGTCCTGCCCAAAAGAGCTTACAATCTACAAGGAGAAAGGGCTGAGACACAAGGTGTGGGAATGGGCATGACCAGAGTTGTGAGAGAGTTGGTTATATTAAACTAGATTACCTTATGAGGACTGGCAGCCAACATAAGGCTCTGTTTGGCAGTACACCTGGGTTTTATGCACCAAAAACTTGCTCCAAGCAAGGAATTTAAAAATAAGCACCTGCTTTGAGGTCATTTTAATAAAATGTATATAATTGCTGTCAAAAGCAGACAAAGACTGATTTATCTCTGACATTGAAAAAAAATGAAGAAGCCTAGATTAGGCAGAGATACATAATCAACCTTTAAAACGTGTAAAAATATGAAATCCAAGCCTTTAATATGACAGAAAATAACATCATACTATTGTGTGTTAGTAATTAAACTATATTCAAAAAAATAAGTATCCCTTAAAGTTTAAGTCTTTCTATTCTGGTGCCAAATAAGCACGAGAAAAGCTTTATTTATTATTATTATTATCATGTATTTCAAAACTTGCACTTCTGGATAGCAGATAACTCAATTCAGATTAAGCGGCAGTGGTGAGTATAGCGAGAGACACTAGTAAGACATAAACAGAATAATAACAAATTTCAGCGCCTGAAATGAAATCCACTAAATCTGTAAGTAATTTAGCAGAATGGGATTTTCCTTTCTCTAGCCTGCCAGTTTCTCTTCTTATCCAAATTTCCACAGCGGGGGAAGCCTATGACTTACCTAATGACTTTAACATGCAGGATTTATTTATATATATATTTAGATATATTTTCCATTAGAGGTGCCTAGCTTCTTACTGTAGATATTGAATAACAGGGAAGTGGCTCTCTCATTTAGTTAATTGTAAGGCCTATAAACATCAAGGTGCCTTTGGAATCTGTGAGATGCAAGAATAATTAATTGTGTTTTTTGGGAACAAACCTTTTTAGTGTTTTAAATTTGGATTTAGTGAATTTGGCAGCGACTAGCACTTGGAATGGGCACCATGTCCCATCATTGGGTTTTATTAAGGATGCAAGCTCCATTTCCAGTTCCCTTTTTGCATTGGAGTACTGAAGGATTTAATCCTTATTAACTCTCCAACTACATTCCATGGTTGAATGAAAGTGGAAGAAGAAGTTTCGCACATTCTATTTAGTTGCATTGAATGTAATATAGAGTTAAAAAATAGCATTCTCAATTTGAATACAGGGTGTTGATGCCCCTTTAACTTGCAAGGACAAAGTTTGGCAACATGACACCATCATCGCCAATAATAATTTATAGCACTGCTGACACTGCGCAAAATCAAAACACTGAGAGATATGTACATGTGAATAGCTCCCAACCATCTCAGTGCCACTCCTTGTGCGGGTGCCAGCTCATTCTTTAAGCCCTACACACTGACATCACACAGCACTTCTCTGCTATGCCTGACACGGTCAGTTTCTAAGGATTCAGAGATACATTTCTTGCAAATGACTCATCTTGGAGCAGTTTCAACAGCATCCACATGTCCACCTTTTATTAAGGCCTAAAATCCTGATCCATCAAATATCACTGGACCCATTCCAGAAGGAAATTTTATTTGAAAATTGACCACCACTAGCAGCATAAGTGGGAAGCTTTGCCAAACTGGATGCAATTGCCATGTTCTTTGATTAGCCTAAGAATCTGGTTATCCCACTACATAGTAGATGAGGGTTAAACCAGACACACCTCCAAGTTCAGCCTTTTGTCCCAGTAAACCTGTCCAGGGAGGAGAGTTACATTTTTGTTTGTGGTGGCTACCAATAAAAGGGTTCCACTGGAGGACTCATATATGAATACATAACAGTTGGTCATCATTATTCTCAGCCTATATACCTTCCTTGCCAGGGTCTGAACTATTGGCATGCAGGGTATGCAGATGCCTTGGACATAACTGGGTGGGGATTGCAATTCTTAAAAAAACAAAAACATTTTGCACAGTTCCAATCAGCTCCCATCACGTCTTTTCTAAGAAAAAAAAAAGTAATTCTGCACTTCTTGTGTAGAAGAATGCATTTGTGCTCTATTTACAAGCAATCCTACCCCCTGCCCTGGTACAAATGCAAGAACTAAATGCCAGTTTGGAGGTTCTTTGCTTGCCAAAAGCAAGCCCTTGAAGAGGGGGCAGAAAGGCCAGTTGGACCATACACTAGATTAATTTTGTAATAAAAAACAGTTTAGTGCCAAGCTTTTTTTTAACACCCTTTGAGCTGCATTGCTGAAACCCAGTGTAGGTGTAAGATTCCACCTCTACACACTTTGGACAAAAAATTTCTACCCACAGTTTGAAGGTAAAAGATTTTCTCATTCAGGCACTGTAGGCACTGAAAAATGGCACAACCAGATGATCCAGCTGTTTAACAAAACTGTGTCTTCCAGCATTCTTACATCAATAGGGTAATTTTACAAGATCCCTGGTTTGCTGTTTTTGTCTAAACTAAGTAACAAAACGGTACAAGCACATTTCAGTAGCAGAAGAGAAGAGGGTCAGATGCAACAATGAGTGTAACAATAAAGATGGCATACACCACTACTGAACAGGGGCCTGAGAGCATACAGGTCCCAGTGTGGCTCAGTGTATGTGTGTGAAACAGATTATCTTCCTTAATGTTTTAAAATGGGGGTCTGGAATACTAATTATGCCCCTTCTTATAAACTCTAGCTCCTATATATAGAGCGATTTGCTTGTGGATATCGTGACTGCTTCCTGTATTTGAGTATTGGTTTTATGTGACAGTACAAGGTATATGTTTGTGTTATGCTGTTAAATGGATAAAGTTTTCAGTCCATCGGTTTATTTTACTTACTTGACCACTGATATAGGACCAAGGCAGGCTTTTGCTTATATAACCCCATACTGTTTAGCACAGATAAGCAGTTATCAGTAAAACTATTGATGGTGAGAAAATACAGGGCTAATATAGAATATTTTGTGGCCTTACAGAAACAGTCAGACTAAAGTAACAGGATAGTTTTCGCTTGTATATCTTTTAGCCAGACTATACAGGCAATTTGAATATATGTAAAATTACATCAAAGCTAGCCATGATACAGCCCTGAAAAAAGAAGCAACAACAATACATGCACCGAATGATTAAAATAGGTATAAGGCACAATCTGCACTGAAGAGCTGGCAATCTACTTAAGTGCTTATCTAGGCATGGGTATTTTTAGAGCTCTGAATGTAAAGGAAGAGGCGCACTGCTAGATAAACTCATTCCAGTAACTCCACACATTGGCACTTGGGACATTAGCTACAGTGATGCTACAGCTGAAATCCTTGAATTTTCTTATGAACAGGGCTCCAAGGGAGAAATTAAGGTGACTAGGTCTATAGGTCTCCCACCCATTAGCCCACAGTTTGCTTGCAGAGACACAGTCCCAGGACCCAGTCTCATACAGCTTCCAACAGGCAGAAGAGCAGTAGCAGGTCCAGAGACGTCACTGCCCTATGGGCGGGGGGGGGAGGTGCAGAAAGAAGGGAAGGGGAGGGGAAGGACGGAGGGAGGAAGGTAGTGTGTGTATGTGTAGGGGGTGTTTTCCAGCTTTAAAAAGGCAGCAGGTCTGCGTCAGAGAGAGACTTTGAGACTACTTAACTCCCAGCTTAACACAAACAGCTAGAAAGAGGAAAAGAGAAGTCACTTACTCCCTAAACCCCTCACTCATTCACATGCTAAGTGCGAGCACAGCCAGACACACTATACCAGACAGACTATTATACCATTCACTGACACACATGCGCCTGTGCTCCTGTCAGAGGGCAGCACCACCAGACAGTGCCTAACCCCGCTGTCACACACACTCACACACACTCACTCACACACATAGTATCTCATTTAGCAGCAGCCCGGACATCTATAGCTGAGTGAGTGCTGTGCTCTACTGCGGGACAGCGCATTCCAAACTTCACTTACTCGGGACGTGTAACAGCAGCAGAGCAAAAAGTAGGCTAGTGTGTAACCTAGTTCCACTGACTGTAGCTAAGCCACACTCACATCTCCTTCCCTCTCACACCTCAGCCCACTGCTATACACAGCCAGCAAATAAACTGCTTGGATCGCCGAGTGAATGCCACGCACTAGTGTAGCGGCTGCAGTTCCTTCCAGTCTTCCCCTCGGTCCGCTGTATCCAGCCTGCGTCACAGACACTGTGGATTTCCAGCCCTTCTTCCCATTCATCATGAAGTCAGCGGAGGAAGGTACTGTGTCCCCTGGATCTCCGGGCCATGTGTTTGTGTGTATGGGGTGACTGAGTTTGTGTGGGTGCTTGGGAGCTAACTACTTCGTGCTTAGATGTATATAGGAATAAACTGCTGCTGGGAAAAGTTGGTTGAAGTTGAATTTAAGGAGCAGTATATATTATATATAGTATTTTATATCTTTCATAACTGTAAACTTCTTTTTGTTAATACCTAGAGTCTGTGGAAATATCCTACTTCTATGGGATTTAGCAAAGTGGTATTTAAGGCATATGCGAGTTCTTAATATATATATTTTAGTGCACTTCGCAATTTCGCCCACTGATATTTTCCCCGGGAAGGCGATTTGCTATTCTCCGTTTCTATAAATGTGCAGAACTTTCCTATGTAGCCTAGCACATAAATTGTCTTGTAACCAACAGGGGTGACATTCATGATGATGTCCGTGGCCAGTGACCTTCCAGCTGGTGGGACTGGTAGTAGGGGAATATTTTATTTTAATATTATTGGGCTGGCATTACTAGAGTAAGCTGATACCTGCCACATTGTTAGTTGCTGTAGGATGGATGTAGTAAAGTGACCGGTGTGACAATGGCTCGTTAGCCACCCCAGCCTCGCCCTCCTGTCCCCAGTTGGCAGGTGATGTTATTGGTGCCGTTTAGCGTGAAATTGAATAGAGATGATAACCCAGCTTTATATGTGTCCTTTTATTTTCTGCAGCACGCTAATTGGAAGATCGTGTAGCTACTGCATGTTTGTTTATTTTACATTAAGTGAATTAGATGAGGTTGATTAGTGAGGAACAGGTGCAAATCAGAGCCCAAAGCCAACATAAAGAGCAGAATCAGAGCAGAGTTGCATAGAGATTTCTCTTGGTTTCCTTGATCTTATTTCGCTCCCTTTTTGCTCCAGGAAATGTGCCCTGATTTGTGTAGCTTATCACACAATAACACAAACAATAGTTTTTGTCTTTTTTCTTTGGTGGGGGCAGCTGGCATTATGTGTGGGAGACTTCTGCCTGTACTTGGCATAAAGGTCCATGATCATGATGAGTACTTTGTTTGTGCCGAGCTGCTGTTGAACTGCGATTTCCACCATGCTCTGCCAATCGAGCTTGTAGTTAGTGAGGGCTACAGGCTGAGCTGTTTTTCCTGAGGATCTAAGGATCCCTTGGTGTTAGGGAAGTTCCCAGAGTCTGGCTGATACATTAAACTTTAGATGTTGATTATATTTAGCACAGAGCTGGCCTTTCAGACATGATACCGGCCAGTAGCAGCAGCAGCAGAGTAAATCATGATGAAACAGTAAATAGCACTGTTTGGGCGCACCCATAATTAAAACCATTCGCAAAACCTTTAAGTCCAAAATAGATTGGAGAATTGTGGCCAATTAAGGAATTCCATATTTTTTCAGGTTAAATACTTAGCTACCCTTCCATTTTCAGAAGAGGGGGTTGAAGCTGGTCATTTGGCTTTTGTACACGTGTCAAAAGAAAGAGTAATTCTCAATGCTGGGTTATAATGGCACAGGCAATGATAATCATATATGGATATATATGTCTCCTGATTGGTAGTCGCATGGGGTAATGGGTCCAAATAGGCGATAAGTATTGCAGTCAAATTTCACAAAGTCACTAGAATTCGAATTAAAGAGAAAAAAACTTCATTTAATATGGCCTTAAACTTGCGCACTGAACCGTCACACAGAAAGCCCTATAGTGGGTCAATGTTTACAGCACATGGTTATTACACCGTGATGTGCCATCTTTCCAGGGCACTGACTAAGCGCCACTACTGAAGTGATAATGGTAGTTATGCTTGTAGCCCATGCCACGCATACATGGGTCTTCTGGACTTAGTGCTTAACACATGGCACCTGCAGAATGGTCTGGACCCACCTAGGCATTCTGATTTTTATGTAGTGTGGATTACTTAGCATCCTGAAAAAGCTCAGACTGTAGGGGGACAGCTTGTGCACTTCAGCTACTCAGTATAATGCCACTGGGGCTCGCTTGCTGAACAATTCATTTTTGCAGGCGCCTGTGCCGCAGGACTTGTCAGGTCAGCCTGCTAAAAACTAGTGGGTTGATTTAACAGATCAAACCGTGGCTTCACTAAAACTGATTTACCTGGCACACCCAGGTGACAAAATCTGGCTTGGTACAGAATCAGAGTGCTTGCCGCACTTCTGAGTGCCAGGAGCTTGCTGAAATGATTAGCTGTGAAACCAAAGTCCCAGAAGCGACAATCCAGCGTTTTGCCTACCCTGAATAGCCAGAGCTCAAGCATAACTTGATGCCCAGCGCTGTTAAACGTCCACGAAATGAAAGTACCACATGGGCAAGTACCACAAGCTTGCACCTTGGCTTGCTAAACCACCAAACGCCTTGCTAAATAATACGCCTTTGTGTGGGTGCCACAGGGCATGAGGAATAGTACACCAGGTATCTATAGGTGTTATAGTCTTTTTTCAGAATTCTTTATGTTGGGCACTAGGGATTTCTTTAACCACCATACCTACTATTATGTATTACTAAGAGCTGATCCTACACATTATTTTACCAGATTAGTGTAGTTATGTTAACCAAAGTGCTAGTATTTTCCTATCTACAGAGCCACTTGTTGAGGTGCCGCGAAACCCCGGGAGCTCATTTTCTGCTTGATCAGTTTGCAAGGCTACCTGGATGGCAAGCCACATGTTAATATGCAGCAGCCAAATGGGAGAACGCTTTGGAAAACATAACGCGCTACGGTATCATGATACCAGACCTAGAAGGTTGTACACCAGAGAAGAGGGCCAATACGGCGTTCCTTATCACTATATCGCTGCATGCTGTCTTTTGTGCCTGTAGCCCTAACTGCTTCATTATTAAATTTGGCACCCCCTCCATAGGAATTGGCAGCATGGCTTGTAAATATCTTGACTTTTGTAAATTATTACCTTAATCCTATCTTCCGCCATTAAATCCTTTAAACGGTAATCCAAGAAAATCTGAGAATTTAGTCCAGACATCAGACCAGACATCAACAATTCCCCACTTGAACAACTAGTTTGCCCATCATTACAAGATAGGAAACGCATATTGGGTGATTACTCAATAGCATTTATCCCATATTTACTTTTCGAAAAAGGGCGTCATCCCAAGAATTGCTAATGATAGAAAATATAATACCAAATTAAAAATTGTAAGTGATTTTAAATGTTATTCATAAATGTAATTGCTACTGAAGGTATTTTCTGCCTGTCTCTTTCAGCTATTTGCGCTGGTAGCTCTGACTCCTGAAACAATGTAGGAGCAGCCAGAACTGTCTTGGCTGCTACATTGTTTTAAATTTGGAAACAAGGATACAGAAAGGGACAGACAAATACTGGTTTTAAACCCCCTACTTTTTGGCCCCACTTCGTTATTCTGTGGCTGCGCTGTACGGTTTGGGAGAGATGTGTATGATCTGCAGTGGGGGCCCCAGTACGCAGTAATAAATGTGTTTAATAGCAGTGGAGGGTCACTGTAATTTCCCTTTGCATATTAAAATGAAAGTATTAATTTGCCAGGGATAGTGGCTGCCTTGTTAGCCAGGACACATGAGTGCCAAAGCAGGAGGCAGGGGAATGAAAGCAAGCTTTATCTCTAGTAAGGAACACAGAACGTGGGTTTCTACATTTCTGTGGTTTATTAGAGTGGGCCAATATATACCAACATTTACTGGGAAGTTTAGAGAACTGTTACTGTTGATATTTAGATAAAGGGTATGATGCTGAGAGTATGAAAGTAGGCCGGTTAACTCATCTTATTTACCAGGGGCGCAGAGGCAGATCTATGCGGATTTTAGCGCAGGAATAGTGATCATGTGGCAGAGCAGGCACTTGCAGTTATGAAACAGCTGGAAAGCCACTGGTTGCATTTCTAAGGTCAGGCACTGCAAGACTACTACATAATGTCGTTTGGCATTGCAGTGAGCCTGTGCATTGCATTATTTTGTGTGGATAACTGAGGTTTGGGTATTATTGCGCAGAACAGAGCCCATATATACCTAATCTGCACCTACAAGCGAATAGGAGTATCATTGGCCTTTGCCAGGCATTACTTCTTAGCGCTGCTCCAGCTAGTGGACCAAGTTATTCTCTAATACTTAACGGACGGCAGTGCAGATAGGATGCCATATGTGGCGGCTGTGTGAATAGGAGTTAGCACTAGTGGGTGCTGCAACTAAACACAAACACTTGCTGGGGACACAACATCAACACATCCCTGTGTCAGTCTGAAGCTCTAGCAAACACTGAGCTCCACTTGGAGTTTCCTTTGGGACAAGGATTTATTTGCTGGCGACGAGTCGCGTGTTTGCCACATGCGCTGCGCCAGCCACTTTAATGATACATCGCGCAGGTACAGCAGTGTGACAGGCAGGCGGGGGAACTGCGCAATCTGATCCTCATTCGCACTGCGGGGCACAGGGACCTTTTGACACCCTGATAACCTCTTTATGAGCTGTGTGAGAATTCCGCGGAGACAGGGCAGCCTTGAGGGGGAAGAGATTAGGCCCTGGGGCTGGAGTGAGAGGGAATTAGCCTGATCCTCCAGGGGAGCTAACAGTGTGTTTATACGGACCCGGAAACAAGCGCACACACAAGCATGGAGACTGCCAGTCCGGGCTTATTCCCTCCACCAGAACCTGACTGCTGTATCAGTCACAAGCAACGGGCTCAGGATGTGCCCATCCCATACCAGTCTGCCATCCCACAGAGAGCACAGGGGAGGGCTTTGCATCATCACCGAAAGAGATGAAGCCATTCTTGCCTTCAAATATGAGGGACACGAGGATGCCATAGAGGTGCCCATATGCAGCTGAACCAACACATTATACAGCTAGGCGGTAAAGTCCTGGGCCCCAGGCTGCCGGCACAGGTCGCTGTTAGAGGCAGAGTAGCGCCGGAGAGAGTGGCAGACACCCGATAGGTGAGGAGAAGGGGGAGGGTGGAGCGGCTGCTGGCACTGCCAGTCACAGCAGCGGAGACACAACGAGACCTCCAGTGGGGCAGCTTTGAAGTTGACTTTATTTAAACAGAGGAGGAAGCCTCAGTAGTGACAGGGCAGGGGGAGGGGCCGGAGCTTCAGCGGCGGCAGCAGCAGCAGCAGCAACAGGTCCCTGAGATGAGGCGGAGCTGCGGGACACGCTCACTGCCCTGACTGGCAGCCTGACACACAGCGGCACGGGGGGACAAGCGAGCCATGAGCGCCCCACGGGAAGAGCCCGAGCTGGACTTCGACTATCTGTTCGAGTATGAGTACAACAAGGGCGAGCAGCTGGGCGGGACAGACAGAGGTGAGTTCGGTGGGAGGTGGGACTGGGTGCGAGCGGACACTTTCCACACGGGGCGATCCCGGGGTAGCAGCCTTCCGCCAACTTGTGCCGCTATGGCAGAGCGCTGTCATTCCGCTAGTGAGCGCCCCGCTAATAACGCCGGTTCGCACATATTTCCTGCTCTGTGCGTTCCACATCCTGTTCCAAGCGCTGGAACAAACATATAAACACTCGCTCATCTCCAACCTGCGGCGCTCCAGCTGTTGTCGCATTTCAACTCCCAGCATTTCATGCCCAGCCCGGTGGGGTCGTTTGTAGTTCTAAACAACGGGCTGAGGGCCGCTGGCTAGATATCACTAGATATAAGGGGAGGGGGTCTTTTTTGCTCAACTTCTACAGTTCCTGATAAACGGCAGCTCCCAGTATCCTCCAGCAGCGGCTCCAGTATGGCGGTGAAAGTTGTAGTTTGACAACAGCTGGAGAGCCTTAGATGTGTGAGTTAGTGTTACTGCTACAGTATGTACAGGGCATTGTCATGGGGGGAGGAACGTCACGTCTCACTTACACTGGAGGCTTCTCTCCAAGGACCTATAGGCGTGCAGTTCTCATCACTCGGGGACACAATCACATGGGTAACCCTTTCACTTCCAGCCTGCAGCTCTTTACAATATACTTAGAGATTTATTTTAAGCTGTACACACTGGAACCTTTGTGTTTTGCTGTTTTATTTTCTGTGGGGCGAGGGGGGGGGGGGGTGGTGGTAGTATGCATAGTTACAGAGAGCTAGAATTCAGTTAGCAGTAGTCATGTAAACTGTAGCCATACAATTACAGGATCAAGAATTAGCTGGCATATGTTGTGCCATAGACACTACATATTTAATAACATAAAATTAATATATGTCTAATTAACATTTTGAAAAATATTAAACAACTCCTATTAGTTTGTAGAGCAGTATTTCGTACTTTTAAAAATTTTACATAAAGAAACTCTACAAATATAATCTGTTATTTAGCACAGTTACGAATACCCCCCTCCCACCCCCTTAGCTTTGAAAGGTGACAGCCTTGATATAGAACAGGAGAGGCTCTGCAGTAGAGAGAGTACAACTAGCATTGGGGGATATGCCTAAAGTACAATTATAATATATTATGCAACACGGATAATATTCCTTAGTAATGATTCTAAATACATATTGTTTTCTAGCTCACTAACTTTTTCCTTTCAAGGCGACTTTGGAAAGCTAAAGAAACTTTTATGTTTTACCACCAGGCATTTACTTTATAGCTGGTGGGTAAGTTTTGTGGTAGCACAGATTTAAACACAGGTGACATTTCCCTGCCCTGTATACCATCACCCTTAATGTTACATGGCTGTTTGCAGTCTAAGGGCTCTGGCACACGGGGAGACTAGTCGCCCGCGACAAAGAAGATCGAAATGCCATCCCAACGGCGAGAATGTAAATCTCTGGTGGGATGGCATACGCGGCTCCTTGATTTCCCCAAAATCGCGAAAGTTTCCTCTCAAGAGACTGGAACAGATGATACAGAAGACTAAACAATTATTTGGTGATAGTGTATCCCGACAGTAGCAACTTGATATACAAAGTAAATTGGGACTTTTTTTTTTAGGTTTGGAATAGTTATTTAGTTAGTTAACATTAAGAAAAAGCAAAAGGTGTGTTGGTAAACTGGTTTATTAGTTATTAGTTAGCTTGGTTTAATCTGATATTTAGATGTGCCTTCCTAAGATAGTGCCAACTTAAAGGTCCAACAACACCAAACAATTAAAGAATAATATTAAAAAAATCAAGAACTTTGGAATAGAATTGCTTTTTTGTACCTATGTGACTTTCCCTTCTATTTGTGTATAGACATCCTTGAATGACATTTGACGCCGCACCCATTTGTTATTTAGTAAATAGTTGTATTCTAATTAGGTTGTCAGCTATTTGCTCTACAAATTGAGCTCTGGAGCTCTGTGTGGTTATTTTAATAATTGCCCTGCAAATGATTTCTACATCAGATATTATAGCCTTTAAATAGAGATAACATTTTCCCAAGTGCAACTAAGTCTTCAGTAGCCCAAAGTGACTCTGTAGCAGTCCAAAATATCTCACATTACATTATCATGGGTTAAAGCCAACATTTGAGTGTCTCAGTTACAAAGATTTTGCTTGAAGAACACATGCCATTAAGAACACTACTGCATTTTTGATGACATTTTCCTGGATTGTCATGCAGTGTGACCTTTGGGCAGATTTAGTTCTATGAGAAAAGATTACAGTGGATTTATGAGATAAACCATAGTCATAAATGCACTTCCACTGAGTGATCCCAGTTGGCCTATAGGCTTGTTGATCCAATCACTGATGACTGACTATAGATCTGCAGGACAGTTGATCATATATGCCTTCTCTCACATTGTGCACAGTTAGCATGCATTCTAGTTACATTTTTATGAATGTCTGTTCATGTCACTGCTATGCTGCCCTATTGCACTTTGCTTTTAGTTCTTGGGGACTGAGATGAAAAAAAAATGTCATTTAGCAGCCTTAATCATTATTATATTGAAACACAGCATTTCATCTCAGACTGTTCACATGTATTTAGTTAATTACTATTATCTGTTTATTTGCTGAGTCTGTGTGGCCTGCTGTAAACTACACATATATGTGTATACATTTTATGGACTTGCAGAGAAAAATACCTGGTAACTCGTCTGTGTTTTAAAACAAAAATAATGTTGGTTACACAACCACAATAAATTAAGGAAAGTTTGCATGCAAAGTGGTACTGATCACTTAGCACTGTGCTGTTTTTACTACTAATGTCAAGCTCGAAATAGCTGCAGTGGAAAGTTGCAAAGATGTCTGTGAGGAAGAACAGGCAGACAGCAAATGTCTTTTGTTCTTTTATTTTATGAGATATACGAGCTTTAGGCATGCATTCATACAGGAGGGTTACAGCAATTAAAGGCATTTTGAAAATAGCATGTACCATTAAAGCACTCCCACTACTGCAGATTTCTGCTTCTAAATATCTTTACAAGGTTTATGATGCAACATGTGCTCCTTTATCATGTGTCAGAAAATCAAAGAAGTGCACCTTCATTTATACACACCACAATCCCACTCGAAATGAAAGGGACATCATTGTAATCCCAACTAGAACTACATTTCCTGGTAACCAGAGTCATAGATCATAAGTAGTCCATTTAAAATATTGTCCATGGATTTTACAATCATTGCTTTCATCTGATATTGTAAAAAAAACTGGGAAACTACTTGACTTGTCTATCCTTGGGGCAAGCCTTACCTAGAGTTTGCATCAAACTATTATATATTTAAGTTACATACCTACCATAGCTTTACTTCCACATATTTTGCTATACCTACAGTGAACAAAATTAATGGCAAGAGTTTTGTACATCACATCTAGCTGGGTAAGAAATACAACATAATTACGTACAGATTAAAAAGTCACAAAAAGCATTTCATACTCCGTGCTTTATTAATTCCTCTAGGTACGAGACATTATACTTTTTAAATCCATTTTGCTTCTGCCATAAGTTTCTATGCCTGTACCCCTCCCCTTGGTGGTTTATTTCTTAATGTTATTTTAAGTTTAAAGTTCAAACCTTTTCACAGGAACAGCTCGTCTCGGGGGGGGGGGGGGGGGGGGAGGGGGTTGCTGACTCTCTAAAAAACCAGTGCTCTCCTACTTAATACCTGTAGTAGGCCGATTTTTTTCTCATATGGCATGACTGGGGGCCATAAAAATCCTTTAGAGGGCCACTTCTGGCCCTGCTCTAAACTGTTAAAACTTGATACATTTCTTGCAGTTACTCCATCTTCTATAGAGCATTCTCTATGAACTTGCTATTGCAATCAATGCATTAGTTGCTATAATCAGTGTAGTAAATTTCAACTTTTGGCAACTTGGCTTACTGAGCTTCTGTTGGGAAACAGTGGATGAAATAAAGCAAATTCATTTTTAAAATAGAAAAATGATATAGAATCAAAAGTGGTTTTAAAAAAAGGCATGATTTCTGTTGTACTATCCACAAAGCTCACCCCAGCCCATAACCTCAGCTGCATCCACCTGAACCCCACTGTGCTATTTGCCATTGAATCCAGCAGTAGTGGAAAGCAGGGAGATCTGTTGCACCATAGTTTACAGAGTGTCCAGAACTAGGGAAAGCAGGCAGAAGAGGTATGTGTGAGCATTCCCCCACCGCACCCTCGAGCCAGGTCACTTACCTGCAAGTAGTTTGTATGTCCTCTTAGTGCCTTGTTACCTTCTTGCAAAGATCCTCCCACAGAAATATACAGGTGGGTTCCTGATAAAACTGTCCATACTGATAATTTATATAAATTAGTACAAGTAAATGCTGTTTAGGGTATAGTGTAGGTTTTATTTTTCTTAGCCAGAGGCACATGAAGTAGATTATCCTCTTTCCTCTGTCTGCATTTTGTTCTCTGGCAGAGGAAAGTGGATCTACTGTCATTCACTCCTTCTTATAGCTCCATTGGTGTTGGTTGTGTGGGGCTATGCTACACTAAGCAGATATCGGTGGAAAAAATGCACACTTTCACATTTCCGCACCAATAGCTGCAGATATTAATGGAACTACAGGAAAAAGTGCATAACAGCAGATTGTCTTTTCTCCACCTGACTACAAAAAACACAGAAGAAAGTTGATGATCCAATCTGTGTCCCCATAGCCCAAAGGACAAGGAAAATAAAATTCACTTGGAGGTGTCAATTTGTTAAATACCCCCTTTCACCCGTCAATTAGGATGATACGTTTGGCACTATTCTGCCATGTTTCTTACATCTTTTTTCTACTTTTTTGCAAGAACAGTACATTTTTTTGCAAACTGTCTCAATATGCTCCTGATACTAAATTTTAATGCAACATGAACTGCCTTTGTAAAACCTCTATTCCTCTGGCAGAGTCTACCGTAATTAATATTTGTTGCAGGGCTAGCAGTACAGGGGCTCAACACATGTGCAGGAGGCCTCTCCATACAGATGCTACAGTGTAAAGACTCTTTCCAGTCACTGCATGTCAGCTGAAAAGGAAAGGAAAAGTATCCCCATTCAACCACAAATTTTCTTCTAATTGCCAGCAGACGTTTTGCCCATAGAGATCAGGCCATGTCATGATATGACAATAGCCAAAGAGTAACTGTGTTTTCTAGTTAAATTTAAACTATGTGGTGTTTTCACAAATACTGACAAGTCTTACCTCATAATTGGTCTTTCTTGACTTTGAGTTAGTTTTTATCTTCTTATACCACCAATTACTTTCTTAATTGCTGTATAGATACTTTCTTATCTTGTATTTTACATTTGAATCATTGTTGCAATTCTGCTACTCATAACTGGATGCTGATTTAGGTCACCAAATGGCATGTGGCTTAGTAGTTGTTCCACAGTGGGATGCTGCCATCTGCCATTAACACCCCTGGCAAGCTGAGGACCGCATGTACTGAATGGAAGGAACTCCTGGCGCACAGGACTTGAAATGCATTTACACAAAGCTAGAACTCTAATTATAGTCTATTTACAGGGCATTCACATTGGGGCCTTCTACTCTTTTTGTAAAATGAAGAGAAGACAAATATACGGCTTAAAGCTATTTCATTGCCAGGAAGTTTCTGTTTGGAATATGAATCCAATATATGCTGTTACAAAAAATGTAAAAACACAAATGACATATGATTTCAAAGGAACACATTAAAACAAGATTGGAAGATGCCATAACACAATATTCTGATTTTCATCGACCAGTTCTGCTGCTCTTACACTTGGCTCTATAAAGACTACGGGGATATTAAAGGGGAAGTTCACCTGTATATTACCTTTTAGTATCCTTAAGTGCTTATACTAAGCACCTTCCAATTTCTCTTCCCTATCACTTTTATAGTTTGTCAATATTAGCATTTCTGTGACAGAAAATTCCCTCTGGTTATCAGTGGCACTGACCACCGGGACCATAAAACAGCTCAACTTTGAGGGTAACATTGTATTATTTTTAATTTTAAAGGACTAGTTTACCTTTAAAGTAGCCTTTAGTATGATGTAGACTGTGATATTCTGATATAATTTCCAGTTGGTCTTAATCTTTTATTCTTTATGGTTTTTCAGCTAGCTTTCTGTTCAGCAGTTCTTCAGTTTGGCATTTCAGCAACAATCTAGTTGTTAGGGTCTTATCTACCCTAGCAACCAGGCAGCGTTTTGAATGCAAGACTGGAATATGAAAAGGCGAGAGCCTGAACAAAAAGATGAGCCTCACAGACCAATAGTTTTTGGCTGCTGATGTCAGTGACCCCCATTTAAAAGACAAAGAAGAGGAAGTCAAATAATTTAAAAACTATAAAAAATAGACCAACTGCAAAGTTGCTAGAAATATGACATTCTATAACATACTAAAGGATAACTTAAAGATGAACCACTCTTTTTATTGGTTATATTTCTTTTCAGGACCTCTGTTAACATATTTTGACATTCTGATATCCAAACCCTGTCAACCAGTTAGCAGCTGAAAAATGTAAAAACCTACAAAAAACATAGAGGCTAATTGTAAATTGTCTTAATGTACTGCAGTCTACATTATACTGAAAGTTAATTTTACTGATCCTTTAAGCTTGTTGTCCTTTCAAAAACCTCAGTTTAACCTTTGTTGCTTTTAAAATAAATCTTCACCATTTATGTCTGCTATGGCTTTTTTGATAGAACTGTTTATTTGTATATGCTAATTTCTCATGGGATACTTTATTTAGAAACAGTGATATTGTTTGGTTCTGATAGAAAGTTCAAGTCAGTAATCTGAATTATTTAGGGATTAATGGAGCAGAGTATAAAATAATGACACCTCTAATAAAAAGAAAGACATTCATCGTGCCACTCATAGGAAGAACCTGGGCATTCCCTTGTATGCCCTTTGCTAGCACATTAAACCCCATATGTAATAATAGGCACTAAGTTTGCCCAGTAGCATTAATCCCTAGCAACCAATAAGATCTTTGCTTTTAAAAAGTAAATTCTACCTGCTGATCGGTTGATATGGGCACCTGCTCCTTTTATTACATAACCCCTAATTATAATGTGCAATGGGAAGAGTGCAATGATGTGCCATTATTAAAGTAGGAGCAAACTGGTACAAGGGTAGAGAGCACAGCTGCTTTGTCAGTGGTAAGTGTGTTGCACACTGATGGGCACAACTTTTCTCCCATTACCATGGAAAGCGCTTGCTCCTAGCATTGGTTAATAGGCCCTCTGTAGTTTTCATTGCATACAGTATATATTTCATTAACTAAAGGCAAAATAAATTCTGTGCATGGATTTCCAGGTAATTATTTCTTTATTTTCATACATATATATGTAGCGAAAGAGATGCACATATAAAAAAGTATATTAAAAAAATATGCCAACAAAGACAACACTCTGCCTTATAAAATGAATGCTTTTTTATATGATATGATTATTATATATGTTTTAAATTTGTATGTACATCTGATGTTTCCATCCTCCAAAATGTCAGTTGCGCATACAAAGTATAATATCTA
The DNA here is from genome assembly GCF_000004195.4 of Xenopus tropicalis. Taxonomy (NCBI): domain Eukaryota; kingdom Metazoa; phylum Chordata; class Amphibia; order Anura; family Pipidae; genus Xenopus; species Xenopus tropicalis. The sequence continues at coordinate 97,503,875 of NC_030682.2, read as the reverse complement.
TTTTTTTGTATAAAGGGGTCAGCCCGATGGTTTGGGAGCCACCCCTTAAAATGACCCTTGCCTCTGTACTTCCTAAATGTCACTTTATTGTAGCTGTCATTAAGGCTGAGACTTGAATTATGGGTTGTTTGTTGGCAATAGTTTGCTTTGGAAGATTATTAGATATGTATTTATTCAGAGAACACAACAGTAATTACATCACCAAACACTGAAAAGGTAAAATATGGTGTAACTTTGGGCAAGCCCACCAGTCAGCCCATGCCAGCTTATGTAATACTGCACCATATAAATCTTTTATCTTTTATTTAGGTTTAAGGATTATTGAGTTGTGCAAACAGAAATATTGTAATAAAAGTAATGCACAGCTACTAGTGGTAAATATTAGGAAACCATCTCCATTTTCCATGCCCTCTTAACCTATGAGCCAAATTCTAGCTATTGTTTTTGTTCACCAGCAATACAGATCACCATGCAAAATTGAAAAAACAGCAATCTATTCTGCATGGATTAATTTGCTTTAAACAACCAATAGAACAATTTATTCATTTTGGAAAATTCTGGGTAGCTCACTTATTGAAATGCTTATTTAGGAAAGGGATCTGTATTGTTCATGTCTCCGTTTCTCCATCTGGAACATTTTGATACATAACCATTAATTTGTCACATCTGTCACATAAAGAAATGTCAAAAGCCAATACTGTTTCATATATCCAATTACAGTAATTCAATAAATTTAGTGCAGACTTTAGAGTGCCATTGTGTGAAACAATGCATCCAACCCGGCAGCAGGCCAGTTCCCAGCAGATTTTGACACATTTGTATACTTTTGTTTCGGCTCAGCTGACGCTTTTATAAAAAATAATGCATACTGGCACATATTCCGAGATCAGCAGTTCTGTTCTGTGGCTGCTACTACACCACAGGCAAACTTGGTGGCTGTATACTGAATGTCCAGCCACTGGTGTGACTTCAGAAAAACTAATTTGCAAGATTAGTTTAAAAATACAGCATACTGTGGATGCTTGCTGAGAGTATAGCCGCAGCTAGGGGTTACTGGTGGGAATATATATATATAAATCTCAATGAAAGCAGCATAAATTAATTTTAAACTATTGTCACGGTGCCTCCCAACATGGAACAGAACTGGTGGTCACATTTGAGAACCACCAACATTTATGTCATTATGTTAAGATACATTTGTAGAGTATGGGTATTTAGCAATATTAGAGGGTTTGGAAAGCATCTTTTTATAGTAGTACATACCTGTTTAAGAGATAATTCAGACTAGCTTTTAGTATACTGTACACTATGGTATTCTAAGACAAAGCAATTATTCCTTATTAGTCTTTGAATTATTTAACTTTTTGTTCTACAGTCCTCTAGTTAGAAATTTACATTATTTTTTGTTTGCAAGGATCCTACCAACCAGGCAGTTGTTTGAAAGCCAGAAGGAAAGATAAGACAAAAAAAAAGTAGCCTTTCAGAAAAACAGTTTTCACTGGGGTCAGTGGCCACTACAATTCATTTACACTGTAAGATGGAAAGAGACACAATAGGAAGGAAATATAAAAGTATAGGCTACAGTTAAACCTCATAGGGTCATGGTACATGTGTCATAACACAGTAGCAGACAAAATGCCCTTGCCATTACTTGGCAGCACTGAATGAAAAGAGTCATATTGGGCATAAGATCACCCTGTCTCCATTCCATGTGCATCTAGTATGGCGCTTTTCATTCAGATCTGTGACAGGCAGAGTTTCTTTTGTCTGACACTGTCTATGCCAGTAGACTTATTGTAGTGTCTTATTGAAAGCAATTTAATACTTAAAAGATATAATATTTAAAATTTAATGTTAAGATTTATCTGACCATTCTTCAAGCATATTCAACAGCACACTGGCTTTTCTTCCTTGACTACAAGAATTTATTCTGTATGACTGATGCACCGACTGACCCCTAGTAAAATTTGGTGTTATTCACTTGCATTGCATCTGAGGTTCAAATATATTCTATTTAACTTACATAAATAGGGATCTCTGTACTGTATTCTGTTTATTTTTATCATTGTGCAGCTCACTAGTGCAAGCATTTTTTTTTTACCATTCTCATGCACTTTGCCGCTCGCTGTATCATATTACTTTTATTAAAAGAGTTAAAATGAAAAAAAAAGACTTGTGATTTTATTTCTATTTTTACTAACATCTATTGTCATAATTTTTTTTTCAGAGCACTTTAACTATGCATCTTCCAATTTAAGTGCCAGTCTGTCACTGGGTGTGACGAATTCTTCATTATCCAACCCATGCCATGGCCTTCAGTCATCAAACCCAGTCATTTCCATTATTCCATCTTCAAGTCATCCGCCTGGATATGGAGGGAATCTAGACAGTGAGGCCACTGGATATTATCTTTCTCCTAGCATAAGACCTGTTGGACCCCCAGCATTAGAAAGTCCCAGAATTGAGATCACATCATGCTTAGCAATGCATCCTAACCATAACCAGTTTTTTAATGAACCAGATATTGAGGAAGCCATACCACAAGCAAAGAGAATACATTCTACAGCAACTCTGAACTTGCCAAATGTTGACACTTACCGAGATCCATCTTGCTTAAGTCCTGCAAGCAGTTTGTCTTCCAGAAGCTGTAATTCTGAGGCTTCTTCTTTTGAATCAAATTACTCTTATCCATTTACTTCCCCGCAGACCTCTCCATGGCAGTCACCATGTGTCTCTCCCAAAACCACTGATCCTGAGGAAGGATACCAGAGGAGTATGGTAACCTGCACTTTGCTTAGCTCACCTAGGCATTCTCCATCTACATCACCCAGGACAAGCATTTCAGAGGAAAATTGGTTAAATGCCCCAAGTTCACGCCCCTCTTCTCCATGCATCAAAAGAAAATACAGCCTAAATGGTCGTCAGACATCATACTCACCACACCACTCACCAACTCCATCTCCTCATAATTCCCCACGTGTTAGTGTAACAGATGAAACCTGGTTGGGAAACACTCATCAGTATACCAGTTCTGCTATAGTTGCAGCAATCAATGCCCTTACAACTGACCCAACAGACATGAATGATGGCATTCCAATAAAATCTAGAAAAACAGCAGCAGATCATACACCCAACATGTCTCTTAAGACAGAGCCTGTTTGTGATGACCATAGCACGATGTCATCAACTAATGACTTATCACCAGATGACTATTCTGGATTTCATCACATAAGGAAAGGAAATTTCTGTGATCAATATTTATCTGTTCCACAGCAATCCTATCAGTGGGCCAAACCAAAGAATATATCTCCAACATCCTATCTGAGGTAAGACAATTACATAACAACTTGAGACATACATTTCTTTCATATATAGCTATAAATGTTCTTTCCAGCCAAAGATCAGTTTGCTTATTTTCTCTTTGTGTGAGAGGTCTGTAGATCACATTAAATGTATAGATAAATGCAAATATGCTCAGTTTTACATAATATAGAATACAGTTGGAAAACCAGTCAGTCTTGGGGATGTTAGCAATTTTGTTCTCTTGACAAATGTGATAAACATCTATGGAAATTTGCATTTGAATTATAAAGGTAGTATCATGGCAGGTGAAACTCTTAAAGGAAAAGTAACACTAAAATTTTTTAAGTAAAAAAAGCTATTCTACCCTGCACCAATAATTGCCCTATCCTGCAGACCACTTAATATTTTAAATGTTTTAATAGAAAATACCTGCTAAAACTTGGCTTCCTGTCAATTGAACTACGGCGATAATGCGAAGGAAGGAGCTGCATCCACTATGCAACGATCGGTTGATCGAGCCTAGCCTGACTCCTTCCTATACAGAAAGAAGGCTAGGATCGTTCAATCGATCGTCGCATAGTGCGAATGCGTCCGATTGCGTTTTTTTCGTAATGATCGGTATTTGGTGATTTTTTCGGAAAATTATCGCAACTTTTTCGTTGTCATCCGAATGTTGCGCAAAAACTGGCGATTTTTTCGTAGGGTTAAAACTTGCGCGAAAAGTCGCGCCTTTTTCGTAGCCATTCCGAAAGTTGCGCAAAATGTTGCGATTTTTTCGTAGTGTTCGGATTCATTCAAGCTTCAGTATGGTGACTTTTCTTGGGCCAGGTTGGAGCTGCAGGGTGCCATTGAGTCCTATGGGAGGCTTCCAAAATCATGCTAAGTCTGAAAGTTTCGGCCGCCGCTTACGAGCGCTCAATACGAAAAAGTCGCGACAAGATACGAGCGAATCGTAATGGCTACGAAAAACTCGCGTTTTTTCGCGAAAAACGTATTGGTAAAGAAAAAGTCGCGACAATTTCCGAAAAGTCGTAAAGGCGCCGAAAAAAATCGCAAAAAATACGAAAAAGTCGCAAAATGTTCGTTTTCCAATCGGAATTTTTCCAATTCGGATTCGAATTCGTGTCTTAGTAAATCAGCCCCTTGGTGTTTAAAAAGTTGCAGTTGTATGATTTTTTGCTGATGAATTCATTAGAACATTGTTACACTGTATCATTAAAGTGGAGTGTTCGCTTTTGTCGTGCTGCACCAGATATCAAAATGAGCATTTTGGCAAGAGGACTTTATTAAAAGTAATAATTTCTGTGTATTTTTACAGCATTGTTGTGATGTATGCCCCCACATTCAGAAATTTAATGCAATTAATCGTATTTGTGGGGTATGAGGAGTAGCGATTGCAGCTCAAATCCCTACTGCTGAAATGCTTATTGTGCTAATAGGGACAGCATGCAAAGTAGGTCCTCAAAAGTGTGCTTAACTACTCTTTGTTTGTCAGTAAGTTTAAAGATTAAGTCAAAGATATATGTTGTTTGAAAACATATGACATTTTCTATAAAGGTGTATTTCACAGAATGGTCCTAACATCAGCCCAAACCATGTCATGGAATTCTGCAATGCATATGCAAACCGAGCACCAGAGTTATTTAGGGTTTACAATTTAGTGGATTTTATAAATATAAGCCAGCTGAATACATTTTTCTACCTTTGATTTTCTGTAGGTCAAGGAAAACATTCAAAGTCTGTGTACTTATATATATATTGCGTATGCTCTGAAGCGATATGTCTTTTGACCCAGCACCACAAAAAAAAACCCTAAACTTGTCTCATCACTAACTTTTTGACTTTCCTGTCAGCCAAGGTGCATATATATTTATCTAGTAATCCTTATTTTTATAATAAAATAGGAAAAGTCCTGACATTTATTTTACAGAGGCCTTGAATTGGATGGAAAGTTGATGTTAACCTTTTCCCTGCTAGAAGATTTCATACCTCCTTTACTGGCAAACAATTTTTTAAACGGTTGGGCTCTTTCACTTTAGGAGCATTTCCTGGGGGGTGGGGGCTTTTTTTTAGGACAGGCTAAGCTTTTATAGGCTGCTGAAATGTTTCTGTAATTTTACTTCTGTAACAACTTTAGACTTCTAAATGCCTAAAGAAAATTTATATTTTTCATAGTATAGATATAGAAATCTGCATACGTTTTCAGGCCAAAAATTTCAAAATATAAAAAATTCCACTAATCGTAGGTTTACCCTAGGAAACCATAAACTTTTGGAAAAAACACATTCTTATGAATGCAAAATAAGTAAATTTTTCTCCTAACTAATCAACTGCAAAGCAATGCTAAAAAAAAAAGTAACATACAATAAAAGTCACAAAAATCAAATTATGCAAACAAGATAATTGACCTGGCAGCATGACTAGTGGTCAAATTACCTGATTCGCTAGTCATGTTGTGAAATAAACAGTTTTTAGGGGGAAAAAACAATAGACCAAATTGTGTGCCTGTGTATATTTGTGTATGCTTCTAAAATGCATGTGTACTCAACTACAAGTGTGCAAAACAAAAAAACCTCTGTGAAATGTGTGTGTGTCTAAATGTGTGTATTACCAGTTTTGGAGCAGGAGGGCCACTGTCAACGATGGAGGATCCCCACAAATAACTTCTTACACAGCAGGAAGTGTGTTGGTTGTCACATGCCTGCTGTTCAGCTGTACATATTTTTTACAAATATATTTTCATAAATATATTTAACAAAAATATTGTTTTGAAAATTCTTGTTCACTTTGACTATGAGGATTTTCATTCATCCAGGTCATGGTATATCTAGTATAAATAAATCTAAAGCAACTGGACTTGTTAAGTAATCTTTGAAGACGTTTCACTACTCATCTGAGTAGCTTCTTCAGTTGTTCACTTTGTATACTTGTTATATACCATCTTATATATCATGCTTGGTTTATGAAATGTATTAAGCATTTCCTTGCCAAAGTTGTGTAACAATATATATCAATATCAATTTTCTGGAGATGCAGAAACAGTTAAAATGCGCAAAGTTAAAGGAGAAGAAAAGGCCAAGTCACTGGGGGGTGCTAACATTTGGCAACCCCAGTGATTTTTACCTTTCCTTCTCCTTTAAGATGGGTGTGAGTGTCCATATGTGTAGTAACTGGCATTTTATACCTTTCTTATATTTAACTTGTGCCAGTTTGCAGTGGGTTCTGGGATCTAGGAATAATGTTGCATTTCATGTTTTCCTCATTTTGTAATTAATGTCTGTAGTGTTCTAAAAAAAGATATCAGTTGAAAAAAGATATAATCATCTGGAAGACATGTTAAATTATGTACTTAGAAGTGCCAAGTGGAAACCCAGCAAACAAAAAAAAAATGTGATAGTTTGGAAAGTTATATTTTCAACGGTATTTTTGTAAGTGAATAGTGTAGCTATTTTACCAAGATATTGAGGGTAATAATCAATAAAATGCAGAGGCATTGTGCCCTTGAGTGGCATTAGTGTTAAGGTTCAGAGCACCAGTCTTTATACCAATTAATAGGTCAATGAAACTTAGTTCCAAGGACACCATAATGACATCACTTCACTTTCCTTTAGAGCCACTTAATGAATGAGGGTTACTTACACTGGAAATGCAGAAATACTACATTTATTTGGTAGTTCTTTTTTTTTTAAATAGGGAAAATATTTCTAGTGCAAAATACAAATTGAACAGACAGGGAATATTACCATGGCTAATTGACTTGTAAATCTAAATGACTTTGCATGTTCAAACCAGAACAAAGAGATCTACAGTAACTATGCATTGCCAAATAGTTGTTACAATAACAGTATTTAAATCATATTAACTAGGAATAAAATCTACAGCTTAATCCATGTTTAATATACACGAAAAAGAAGAGGAAATAAAAATAGCTAAAGGAAATCACCATTACAATTTTTAGACAATCATTCTGTTTACATTGGTTTAATGAAATAAAATCACAAAAATAACGTAAATCATAGTGGAAGGATCCATTTCTAATTGCAGTATAAGGTACTGTGTTTCACCTTTGTGGGAAGTCCCCCTCATGGTCCATCCTAATAGAAAGGCTATAGTACTTTTAATTTATTTGTCTACATTTCAAGAAGACTATACATGAAAAAATACATTTTGGTCCCAAATCTCACAGTAACTGGCTATCAAGTAGAGCCCCCCAGTAACAGTCAACAGTTTGGGTAATATGGTTTGTGGGTAATTACTATAGGTTAATATTGTTGAGGTTTTCTGAGCTCTACTAAGATCAAAATGATTTTCTAATCATCAGATAAGGATTTGCTGCGTGTGCTGCACCTTGCCAAAGATTTTTTTGGGATCCGGCACCCAATAGTACCACAGCTCTCTACAAATAACTACATCAATGATTAGGTTTGATTATAATACAGATATGAGTAGTTTCTCTTCTTTTATTATTAATGGCAGTGGCATATAGTGCTGCTTGGTCCTGAGGATTTGCCACCTCTATTCTGTTGAATTTAGTTAGCTGGTTATTCCCATGGGGTCTCTTGAAAAACAAAATAGAGTCAAAGCACTATCTGCTGTTATTAGTGATTTCTTTACAACTCTGTAGCTATCTGATTATGAATTCAGTTATTCAACAACATAATTGCTTTAAATTATTACTGTACTCATCATTGGTTTATTTGGCATTATTAACATTGGTTTATTTAAGTATGCATGTTATATTTGTACCATAGAACAATGTGTAATGCATTTTTTTCCCTTAACATTAGAGAAGTGTTAAAAAAAATCTGTTTCCAATGCTAAACATTAGAGTCACTTTTTCTGCCTGACTCATTCTCTGTTCTAAAGATTTCTAGCATCCCATGACAGGGTGGGAAGGGGCAGTCACATGAATGTTATATATATATATATATATATAAACTTTTTAAAATATTTTTTTAATCACAGACTATAATGTGAGTTTGGCTAGTGTTACATTTATAATTAAAGTCTGTAACTGGTGGTGATTGACCTGGAAAATAAAAGTGTGGTGCAACACATTGTACTAGAATTGCTAGATAGCCCACATGCAAGCTTAGCAGGATGGAATCCTCAGCTGACCTCTTGTGCTTTATTCTATACTACATTATATCATACCGATATATATTAGGAAGTCCTTTGAAACCAAGATGGTTTAAAAGGGGAAACAGAGATTATGGAGAATGGGACTTTGCCAGCCTACAACAGGACAGATTCCAGTCAGAATTCCTGAAGGCTGTTGGCACATGGCAATCCTGTGCCATAAAGTGCCCAAATCATACTGTGAAGCATTTCTTTAGCTTTAATCATAAAAAAAACATCTGTCACCAGCAGAAATCTGAAAACGCAGAAATCTGAAAAGCTGAATCTGAAAGTTAGCCTTCCTGTATATTCGGAAAGCATGGGTACAGGCTGGAACACCCAGAAATAACGCATGCAAGCACGCAGAGAACATACAAGCTTTCAAATTGTGCCCTGGCTGGAATCAAATTAAGAGAGCAATATTAACCATTTCACCATCATGCTGTTTGTCTTTAGCACTTTAACTTGTTCTCTACATGATGCAGATAGAACATTTTGTCATTTTATTGTCCATAGATTTGTCACAATAGTGCAAACTTCACCAGGTCCAAAATAGAGTCATTCCTAGTAAGTTCTTGAACCGCCTGAAATAAAAAGTTGTCATTTAGCATATTTACAAACCTACTAGCTTTTTCTGACTTAGCCACCCCATTACTCCAGTCAATGTCCAGATAATTAAAGTCCCCCATAAAAACAACTTGACCCAGTTTTGAAGCCTCCTCCATTTGCAACAATAGCTGGGCCTCATCCCCTTCATCTATTCGGGGTGGTTTATAGCATACACCAATGATCATTTTCTTTGTGACCTTCAGCCCTACTGAAATTTCTACCCAATGTGATTCAACGTTTTCATTGGTAATGTCTATATTACATGGCTTTAAATCTGACTTTACATAAAGACAAACCCCTCCACCCTTTTTAATCTCTCTGTCCCTCCTAAAAAGTGTATAACCAATTAAATTCACAGCCCAGTCGCATTTATCATCCCACCAGGTCTCAGTGATACCAATTAAATCATAATTTTCAATACATGCAAAAGCTTGCAGCTCCCCTAATTTACCCGCATGCAGCGGAGATTTCTACTTCTCCCTCTGATGTTTACATTAGCTAACGGAGAGTTAGTTTAACTAAATATTTGTTTAGAATTGAGAAAGTTAAGTATTTTTAGAGTGAATATGTTAAAGGAATACTGTCACGGAAAAACATGTCTTTTTCAAAATGCATCTGTTAATAGAAATTCTCCTGCAGAATCCTGCATTGAAATTCATTTTTCAAAAACGCAAACAGCCTTTTTTATATTTAATTTTGAAATTTCTCATGGGGCTATTCATATTCTTCATTTCCCAGGGTGCCACAGCCATGTGACCTGTACTCTGATAAACTTCAGTCACACTTTACTGCTGTGCTGCAAGTTGGAGTGATATCACCCCCCTCCCAGCAGCCGATCATCAGAACAATGGGAAGGTAGCAAGATAGCAGCTCCCAGTAGATATCAGAATAGCACTCAATAGTAAGAAATCCAAGTCTGGTTTGGGACTATTCCAGTTACAAGGCAATAAGAAAAACAATAGGTTATCTGAAAGCAGTCCTAATGTATAGTGCTGGCTTCTGAAAGCTCACAGGCACAATGCAGTGAGGCGGCTGCCTACACACCAATATTACTTATTGATATCAGCAGCTCCCAGTATTTTATTTACAAATAAAAAAAAAATACATTTGTTGGTTCAAGAATAAAATTTTAAATAGTAGAGTGAATTATTTGCTACGTAAACAGTGTAATTTAGAAATAAAAAGTACACCATAAAAATTATGACAGAAACCCTTGTGTCCAACAAATTAACAAATCAGTTTTACCTTGATTTGTTACCTTTTACTTTTATAATGTTTTTATTAGTACTGTAGTACTTATATAGAAATCCTTTAATGGTGTATCTTCTACACATAGTATTTATATGTAATATTAGTAGTTTTATGGATGAGGTGTAGCACAGAATACAAGTCATTGGTGGCAAATATATTTCTGTTAAATTATGTTAAATTTTAGTTTAACAATTACATTTGGAAGAAAAACATATTTTAACTGTTTTAATATAGTTCAGAAAGGGCATTTTTTCCCATGGTATTAATGTTACTATTTATTGTCGGGTTGTTGCCAGTAAGATACAGAGATTTATTTATCAACACATGGCAACTTTGCACTTGGGCAGCTACCTAAAGCAACCAGTTGGTTATTACCTTTTATTTCTGCCAGCTGCAGGTAGAACATTTAAAGATAAAAATTAATTTATCGTTATGATTGGCTATTATGAGATTTCACTGCCATCTTGCAGGAGCCAGATTGGCATTTGAAGTTATTTATAGTGGGTATTGATTTGCCACTGAAATTACCTATTTAATGCACATATTTTGGATGCCTGAGAATGTTATATATAGAGTATTGGGCAACTTTGCGCAAAGATGATTAGTGCATCCCAGAATCATGGCTGATACCTTATGGATCTTGTGGTGCACAAGTTTTAACCAAGTGCAATTTTATCTCTTAATAAATGAATGCATTTGCCACTATTGTTTTACACATATCTCCTTTCATTTTATTTCCTGCAACCTAATTTTCATTTGTTTTTAATTATTCAAGAAGAAATAGTCCTGGTCTCATTTTGCCATTAAAAATATCACATAGCAGAAATCATTGTTTCATTCATTTTCATTGAGACGGAAAATATTGAATGTTTTGTTAAACTGGGAAAAAATAAAGTTGCTTGAAATACCTATTGACTTCTATATATTTATTTTATATTAGCAGCTGTTACTTGGCAACTTTTTTTTGCATATTTATGGGAGTTCATTAATAAATTGCAACTATTCAAATTTTTAAAAACATTCTAGAGTATATTCTCATTCACATATTTCTCTGCATGTTTTTCTCAAGCTTGTTTTTCTAGTATATTCTTAAACTAATCCTGAACAACACAACTACAACTTTCTCTTTTGACAATGACAACAGATACCTAACACAATAAAAGTGTTAAATGAGAGGGCCTGGGAAGTCATTACAAGAGCCATGTAAACTGATACCAACTATTTGTAGTCCCTGGACTGAAGGTCAGGAAATTACCTTGTGTCTTTCTTGCTTATATACGAGCAGCAGTCTATTCAACAGCCTGTGGGTGAATTAGGCCTCTTTCCTTCTCAGTGTTTAGATATATACATGTATTTAGACATGTATATATGTATGCATACATGTATATATGTAGATATAACATATATATGTTTTACTGTGCAAATTTGTTATCTCCAAATGGTATTTAAGCTTTATAGGTGACATATGCCATTGAGATAGTTAAGACTTCTGGGCTAAGTATACTGGAAACTGTAGTTTAGGACAGATTTGAAAAAAAAAACACTTGGTTTTTTTCAAGACACTTGGTTACTTGAAATAACAGTTCCTACTGTTACTACGAGAAAGCTACTTCTTTTCCACAGGCTACAATAGAACAGCGTTGCAGGCTGACATTTGTATTAATGTATTCTGGAATCTGAATGGGGGCATTTAATACATGCAGTATGAAAGTGACCTGCAGAGTTCCCTTATGGCTGTAGAAGAGTAGTAGCCACTCAAGCAAATAGGTAGTCTCTAAGGAACAGTGTGGGTATTACTCCTGTTTGTTGTTAAGGGACAACTGAGGTGCAAAATCATCACTGAATATCATATTTGAAAGCTTTGACTGAATAGTAATATCTAGAGCTTCAGCCTTTTAAAGTAAGCCTTCCTTCAAGTGCCCTATGCATGCCCATTCTCTGTGCTCAGCAGCACCGAAGAATATTAAATGTGTAAAACAGAATAACATTTGAACATAGCATGTCTCATAATTATAAAAAAAGTATAAATAAATAATAAAGTACATTTTTCATAAATAATTGTATGTAGTTCCCCTAGATATTTAGTTATCTGAATTTTTTTGGTACTGAAATGTCTGAAATAACCCCATGTGCCATTACCCTTAAACAACACTAAGAATTCAGATGGAGGATCCATTACTTCTATAGTTTATACTCATGAGCAGCAAAGTTGTTTGACACATTGGTAGCATGAAACATATATTTCCATGAAAACCCTATAATTAACTTATTTCTTTTACTAAATAAAAGTATATTACTTTTTCCTAACACAATTTTATGAGTATTTTAAAGCACATGTGAGATGGGGTAGCTGTGTATCAAGGAAGTATAAACTGTTTGAATAGTTTTTTGGTTCTGCTGAATATACATGGGAAAGCTATTTTACAAATAGTTTAATGCGTTAAAAAAGTGACAAGAGACCAGGTGGTTATCTGATCATGAGGTATACAAGCTCTATCTGTGGGGTCAAGGCACTGTTCCAGGCAGCATTGGAATTACCCATTTAAAGAAATAATTAGTAACAAAGGCTAAAACATGTTGTAATGTCAAATAAAACAAAATAATTCTAGAGAAAAACAGTTCTCCGGAAGACAGCAGGCCTGTATTCCTTCTTAGGGCAATACAGACCTGCCCCAACTGTTACCGGCCCACGCTGGCATCACCACCTTGTCACCAATTCAAAAGGTGGCAACCCTAAATGTAATCCCATTGTCTGTTCAGGTTCCCTATGGGCATTATACTTTTTCTTACATACCAAAAAAACAGTTAACTGGCTGCTGATAATATGGACCAGTGTATGAATGTTATATGAAAGCTTACACTGTAATGATGATTAACAGTATTTCTAAAGTTCTGCATGAATTTGCCAGCACCAATAAATAAAGGACAGTAATAATATAGGTAATATAGGTAGGTAGTTCTGCTCTGGTCCTGTAGGTAATGGAAATTTATCAGAATGTTTGCCTTAAATATTCTCTATATAAACCAAATAATAGTTATCTACTTTTAACCTGTTAAAGCTAACCTGTTGCAAAGCTAACCATGCATGGGTAGCTCAATCAGGTATTATGTACTTTATCCACGCACAGATGTCAAAATCACCTAGATTCGACTGATTAGTTGAAGTACTCCCATGCTGTTCCATTGACCAGATCCACATTGCAAGAGGGGGTCCTTTGCAGCAGGGTTCTTTGCCAACCTGTTGTGCCATAAAACCATATGTTGATGTCACAATATTTGCTTTGTATGCTCTGTAATAGTTAATTGTAAGTTATATTAATACAGCTTTTCCTCCAGCAATAGATTTCACTGATTAGATTATGCTTGACAGACAGGATCTTTAACATATTTGTGTTTTAGGAACATTCTAGCAGTATTTAAAAGTTGTGTAATAAAAAAAAAAAACTTTTCACTGCTTTGGCCACAATATGTTTCCTGCTCCCATGTAATGGGTGTTTCCATCCAAACCTTCTAATGTTTGTTCTGGGACATTATTGCAAAGAAATTTAGTTTTTTTTGCTAATTATGTATTTTAAGCAAACTTCCTTCCACAGCAAGGGCCCATCAACATTATAAGTTTGCTGCAAATTTCTAACAGATAACAAATGTCACTGAGGTCAAAGATTATACAATGGAACAGTTTCCACTGTGTTTCAGATATTGGGTTTGTTTCCATCCGATACACATGGATACTCTTTGATTGACTGGTATTTTATCTGCCCATTACATCAGGGGACAGTGATTTTATTGAGTCTGGTTAAATTAAAAACATGATGCTTACTGCCACTGAGACTATTAAATAGTGTAGTATTTTTCCTTCTATTTGGTGGGACACCCTCTGTGATATCACACTTTGAATTAAAGGTGTGTCATAGACGTAATCTCATCATTGCCACAACACCGACAATTCATTCAGATGGTGGTTAATAGTCCTTTGAAACTGATGTAGATTAAATATAAACCTTATGCGATAGCCATAAAGTGTATATATAATCTACATCGGTTTAAAGAGAATATTAACCATTCTGGACTCTCTCAGGGAGAGAACTACAGGAATCCTAGAAAATTGAACTTCTTGTTGACTGTCACTAAGCAAAATGTGCTATTTACTGTTGCTGGTAGTGTAAAAGGGGGGTTCCCCATTATAACAAGGCAGCACAATCCTATCAGAGAATGAGAATGCAATCCAAACCTCATAGATTCATTTTTCAAGTGTTGCCTGCACCAAAATGAGAAATCAGTGAACTATTCCTTCCACAACTACATTTACTTGCTCTGTCTCTTATGCAAAGCTTGCCCAAGGGTAATAAGCTAGACAGGTGACCAGTAAATGTTACTTGCTGATTGGTTTTTATCTTTGAATTAAATCTCATCAGAGATTTGTGCCAAGAAATACAGGGGGCTTTGAACATCAGTTTAAACAATGGGGCTTTTGCTCAACATACTTTTTGCCAATAGTTTTAATTAAAGCTGGCCATACACGTACCGATAACATTGTACCAAAACAAGTTTCATATGATTTTCTAACCGTGTGTGGGCTCCGAATTATTGGCCCAATAATATTCATACCATGGCAATTGCCCGTTTAGTCGATTGGCCAGGTTAGAAATTTCAGTCAGATAAAGATAAAATCTGCGCATTTATTGTGTATCTGACAATATCCTTGGGGGACTTACCATGGAAGTCACTTTCATACGATTGGTGTCTGCCAACTATTTCATGTTCAGAACATCCTCCGATTTTGTATTTTAAGGGCTTTATCCTACAATTTCGGTCTGAATGTTAGTTTCAGAACATTGCATTTAAACATACGACTGATATCCAAACGTTCGTCAGAAGACCTTAAGAATTGGGAGGAAAATGAGGATCACTCTAAGAGTCCTTTAGACTACATTATTTGATAGCTCAAGAAAATGTTTTTAGGGGTCTGGCCCACTTTACAGTAGTTTTCGTTGAATTATAGTCACATTCTCTCTTCACAGCTCAAGTCAGTGACTCACAAAGCCCAGTAAATCCCCTCGAAACACTTATAGTTTAATGGTTCTGGGGGAGCTGTTTCTCTTAACACCTTTTATTTTACAATTCAGTTTTATTCATCTCAGGTGTTTGCTCTCATTCATTATTTTATGGACATGGCACCAACAGTTTGGACAAAAAGTGAAAAGCTACAATAAAAACAAAATATACTGAAGGACAAAAAGTTATATTATTGTGCCTTTTGTATTAAAGACTTAATTTTTATGGTGGACGCTGCACATTAGTCAACTTTTTGTCCATCTATGAATTCAACAGATCTTTATATTGTGTTTTGTCTTTGCTCCTTTCTAAACCCTACTGTGGTGTGTGGAATTAGAAAAACGCATAAGATGTGCTTTTATTAGGGCTGTTGTGGTTGTTTGTTTACCAAAACCATTTTGATTTTAACTGTTTATTTATATATCTTTATATAAACATAGATTTAATTCTCCAAACTGTATAGGTCCTTTATTAAAAAAGCTGTTTGTAGCATTCATAGTTTTAGAGAAAATGAGTTTAGTTGTGGTTTCAAAAACCTCTTAAACCACAAAAATGAGAATGTTGATAAATGGGCCTCTCATAATGAAGCTAGTTGCTGCTTACTCATAAAATATCAATTTTAAAAAACCTCTTTGGTGAACTGCATATAAGGAAGTATTGAGGGTGGTAGATACAGACTCACAATGTCACACTGCATTCACTGTCCTATAAAGTGAGAATGTTCAAGGATCAATATTATTGTTATCTGTCTGATAACTCATTATGAATAGAGCATACATATAATTATTAACATTTTAATAAGGTACATGAGGTTAAAATATAAATGTTGAGATGGTTGTGTTCGCTCTTTGCATGGGTTGCTGGTGTGTTGCTGACCTAACTTCTGCTTCATTCTTTTCTACCTTCTATTTCATAATTTCTGGTGTCTGTACTGTGTGTTATAAGTTTTAAAGTGCTTTCAGATTTAATTTTTTATTGTGCCTGTAGTGTTAATTTGCAAAGTTGTTTTTTTACCTGTTATCCCTCTATTTTTATAGTTTTTGGGACGTTATCATGTAGCAGAAAAAACATGATTTACATCTCAAAGCAAAGTTTAATATTGAGCTTACTAAATGTTATCATTATAAAATGATTTATGTTATGTACAAGCTATCCTACATCTTTCACCTAATGGGAAAGGTGCAGGTCTTTATGCTCCATTCTGAAAAACAAAAGACAACTTCCTAAGGACGCAACATGACCCACAGTTCATAAATGAGGCCCAGTGTCTCTTCAGTAACCTGTTCCTTAAAATGCTGAATTCAAATTTCTCTTTACCTAAAAGGCAATGGTACTCAAATTAATTCACTGACTAATTTCTCATGATAGCTTCACTGTAGGCTGTCTGAAAGTTATTTTCAAGAGCCTTAGTGAGTACAAAGTTAACACTTATCCACTCTGATATTTAGTCAACTTTTGTATTCTACATAAAAATATAGAAATTATTCTGTCAACATCCAGCATTGGCTGCCAAGCGGAAAGACAGTGCTTGTCCCTTACATCTTTTTGTTTTATTTAACATATAGTATACGTTAACTTTGATATTATGCTTCTCTATGCACTCTAATGAAATGTCAGGTGTTCCACTGTTTTTGAGAAACTTCTATATAAATCTCTCTCTGTTTTGCTGTTTGGTTGGTGTAGGATATACAAGCTCACTTGCTTTTATATAAAAAGTACTTACATTTGCTTAGATAACAAAACACAATATGTTACATTAACATTGCTCTTGCTTACATTGCAAATTAAAATGAGAAAATTATAGTGTTGCTACTAAACTAATAATAAATTGCAGTGAAATAATTTACCTGAAATATTTCACTGATTTTGTAAAGTACCCTTTCTAAACATATTTTTAATGAGGTTGCTGATTGTATAGTAGAAGATGTGGCATTGAAGAGAATGAACAGACTAAAAACAGAAATATGTAACGTGAAAAAGTTTTGTTCTATCCATGTCTTCAGTCTGCTACTGGGAAGCTTACAAGGGGGTTACCATAAATGCCTTTCCAAATTACTTGCTAAAATGATTGCTACTTGGTATCACCTTAAGATACTCTAACCATAAAATGTCCTTGTAAAATTTTGCCTTATATTTAGTGTCTTCTGTCTCTGTACATTTTATTAGGAAATGTGTGTGTGATTTTCTTTTTCCAGTGCCTCTCTGTTAATGTTTGTCTCTTCAGTTCTGGCAGCACCCCAAGTAGTGTGAGGTATAACCCCCAGGCTGCTCTCTAATGTATTTGATTATCTGAAAATAATAACAGGAGACAGAACAGCAGTGCTCTGGGATGACATGAGAGGGGATTATGGGAGACAGGCAGCACAACTGTTAGATATTTAGAATGTAAAGTGATCATAGAATTATAAACCTGAAACTATACAGTATGCTTATGCAATTTAAATGTCAAGAATTATTTATATTTTTTTTCCATTTTCAGACAAATAAAATCAATACAAGGAAATTTAGGGTAAAAAAACTGATGCATACAGTTTCCATTTAGTTAAGAAGTGAAGCATCAGCAAGTCTATAGCCATTCATCTTCATAAAGAGAAAAGAGGTTTTGTCAGCTTTTAAATTACTTATGTCATGGCATTAGACCTATTGATAACATTTTAAATGTTAGATAGTGAAGGATGAACTGCTAATCATGGTCTCCAAAGTAATAGTGCCAAATTCCTGTGGTGCGGGTTGATATTCTTTGTATAAATATTTAATTGCTATTCTTTTCCATTATAGCCCCTCTCTGCCTGCCCTTGACTGGCATTTGCCATCCCAATCAGGGCCATACGAACTTAGGATTGAAGTGCAGCCCAAATCCCACCACAGAGCTCATTATGAGACGGAAGGAAGTCGAGGGGCTGTGAAGGCATCCACAGGAGGACATCCCATTGTGCAGGTAATCATGTTACTAGTCATAGTGTATTCTGTTATTTTTGGCATGAAATAGAACACTAATTATGCTCTGTGTGGTGACTGGGGTATACAAGCATATTTTCCAAAAATCTTATTCAGCAATTGATATAATTAGTATTTTAAATGGAAATTAACTAATTTCTGTAAAATAATTTGTATTATTAATCACAGATATTAAACTCTATTCATGTATACCAGTGTTGAATGGTTTAGTTGGCTTGAACATATTCACATATTCAAAAGTTTCAGATGTGAAGTAATTTCTAATGCTGAAAGCAGTATATTGAGCAATGATATAAATACCCATAGGACATAGAAAAAACTGTATTGCATTCCCTTGTATTTTATCTCTCTTTTGTTGCGCATTGATAATGGATCTTTGGGAACTAGGGATGCACCAAATCCACTTTTTTGGATTCTGCCGAACCCCTGAATCCACCCTGAAGGATTCTGCCGAATCCCGACCCGAATCTTATTGAATCCTATTAAGTAGATAGTAAAACATTTACTAAAGCTACAGAAAACATTGGAAACATATGTAGAGCAGGGCTAGGGTATTACAGAAAGCAAACCTTTGCCTACAGCTTATTTAATTATTGTAATATATGGTAAACACTTTTTAGTTGCCAAAAAAATAAAAATGTATGTGACTAACTGTAACTGAAATTGATTGTAATTTTTTATTGTGCTATACTTTAAAAAATAAAATAAAAAAGAGAGATGTTTGATGTGTTACTGCTATTGATTGAGGAGTTAAGAAGACATACTGGATTGAAAAAGTCCAGAATTCACATGCCATACTGAGTTGAAGACTAGACTGTTGATACTGTTCTAATAAAGGCATCAAGCATAATGAAATACTAGTAATACTATACTAGTAGTAGTCACTTAGTACAAGGAAAGCTTTGCCATTATGTGCAAATCAACATCATCATTTATACATTAAAAGCACTAAAACTTTCAAAGGGTTTATTACATTGCATTTTTGCAAGCTTGAATATGTGGAATTCCTCCTGGTAGTGGCAAGTTAGCAACCTGAACTAATGATAACTAACTTAGTGACACTCTAGTAGTCTATGTCATAAACTTAAACCTAAAAATAATCATGTTCACATCACTAACACCAATTAACAATTCACCAGTGTAACAATTCACATATACATGTATACAAGTACAGCAACCAATAAATAAATATAAATTAGATCATAAAGCATTAAAGTTTAACAAAGGTTCAACAGCACCTTTGAGGCACTGATTAAGTTAAAAGAAAGTAAAAAAATCAAATGCATACTTGCAGAGATTATACTGTACTATATTGTACTGACCTATCCTATACACTCACATACATAAACCATATATACAAACATTAATATTAACTGTAGATATTAGTATCACAATAGCCTTGGATACTATGCTTGTTCAAAAACTCATCCAAGCCCCTCTTAAAGGCATTAACAGAATCTGCCATTACCACATCACTAGGAAGGGCATTCCCCAACCTCACTGTGAAAACCCCCTACTGTACATTGCTGCAAATGAAAGTTAATAGTGATGGTGGCGCGGCGGGAAAGATCTGTATATGTATTTATTTGGCACCAAGGCAATTCCACATAAAGTAAATAATTCAAATAGCATTAGCAAATAGCACATCTCCTGCCCCCTTACTGAGTAAATCTACCAGGTAGCACCTATCACTGCAGCCCAGCATAAAAGAGGGAATAACACTGGTAGGAATAGGATTTACACTAGTAGTGACAATGGGAATGTACAAGCTGAAGGTACAAGGTTACATTTGCTTTGTATCTATAGGTTTTCATCTCTATAGAAGTTGCCATGTAACCTCCAGTATAAGACCCCTCTGTTCAGCTATACCAGCAAAATGGAAACCTGACTTCATTTACTTTAACCTTCTCATCTGTGCAGTTGGCACTTTAACTGTGTTTGGTATAGATTGTAAAACCTCCAAGTGACTGATTGAATTTGAAATGCGGTGCGCATGTCATAATTGTCAAAAGTGGATTCAGCTGTGCGTCCATGGCTGCCCATGGTGGCAGGGCCGCCATCAGAAATCACGGGGCCCCTCACAACAAAATTATCTGGGCCCCCCTCCCCCAGGGCCCCTCCCATCAGTACAGGACACACAGACATAAAAAGAATTAGGGCCCCCCTACCACAGTGCCCCACAACACTATGCTGGCCAGGCCCCCCTAACGCTATGCTGGCTATGGCCCCCCATACAATTGTCCCATAGAAAGTACCCCCATACACAGTGCCCCCAATTGCCCCATACACAGTACCCCCCAAAGACCTTGCCCCCCACAGAAAGTGCCCCCATACACAGTGCCCCAATTGCCCCCATAGACAGTCCCCCCCACACACAGTGCCCCCAATTGCCCTTAGACAGTGCCCCCAATAGAAAGTGCCCCCATACACAGTGCCCCAATTGCTCCCATAGACAGTACCCCCCAAAGATTTTGCCCCCATAGAAAGTGCCCCCATAGACAGTGCCCCAATTTCCCCCATAGACAGTGCCCCCAATTGCCCCATAGATAGTACCCCCATACACAGTGCCCCCATAGACAGCCCCTCCACACACGGTGCCCCCAATTGCCCTTAGACAGTGCCCCCATAAACAGTGCCCCAATTGCCCCCGTAAGCAGTGCCCCCAATTGCCCCATAGACAGTACCCCCAATAGACAGTACCCCCCACACACTGACAGTACCCCCACACCCAGACAGGGCCCCCAATTGCCCCCATAGAAAGTACCCGCAACAGACCAAGTCATCGTCAGCGGCTCCCTCTCTCTTATGCGGCGGCAACAGGCCCTTCTATAAGGTTGCGCCTCGTTGCTGACGCGTGACATCATACACATGGGTGCAACTTTATAAAAGGGCCTGTCGCTGCCGCATAAGAGAGAAGGAGCCACCGACGATGACTTGGTCTGTTGCGGGTACTTTCTATGGGGTGGGTATACTCTATGGGGGCAATTGGGGGGGCACGGCACGGTCTATTGGGGGTACTTTCTATGGGGGGGTACTCTCTATGGGGCAATTGGGGGCACTTCCGGATTCAGATTCAGTTCGGCTCAGGGCAAGGATTCGGCTGAAACCGAATAACTTGAAAAACCCTTGGATTCGGCCCGAATCACGAACCGAATCCGCCCGAATCCCGAACCGAAATTTGCTTCTCATAAAATTGATACAATGTATTTTCAGGTCAAAAACTGCCTGTAACCAGAGGAATCCTAGCCCCTTTCGACTACTTAAATGTCCTTAAATAAAAGCCCTTTAACAGTGACCCTGAAATTCCCCAGTAGCTTCCTATCATCTTTTCTCCTAATTCACAGCATGTGCTCTGGGCTGCTGTCAGTTACCTGAGCTAGGGACCCCCAACAGTATGCAGTATATAAAAAACATGAAATGCTTGATACATAGCTGATTAGTCATTATTTCAGATTAAATGGCAGTATAGAAACAACAGCCTTAGAATGGATTAATACTCCGCCCTGTAGCATTTCCTTCTATGACAAATGTACCTGTGCTTTCTGCTAATTTTGGAATTATTTCTGACTGTTCCTAAACTCAGCATCTGAAAGGAACAGTAACATCAAAAAATTAAAGTGTTTTAAAGTAATTAAAATATAATGTACTGTTGCTCTGCAAAAAACTGGTGTTTTTACCATAGAAAAGCTACTATATAAATAAGCTGCTTTGTTGCCATGGGGGCAGCCATTCAAGCTGGAAAAAAGGAGAAAAAGCACAGGTTACATAGCAGATAACTAGTAGATAAGACCCATATAATGGGGGTTTATCTGTTATCTGCTAAGTAACCTGTGCCTTTTCTCCTTTGAATGGCTGCCCCCATGGCAACACAGCAGCTTACTTATATAAACTATAATAGTCTTTATGAGGCAAACACACCAGTTGTAGCAATGCAGGGCAACAGTACATTATATTGTAATTATTTTATACACTTTCATATTTGGTGTTACTGTTCCTTTAACAACTGTCACTAAAGAACTATTATAAAGAATATAGATTAGTATTTTATTTATACATTTTTGTGGTATCAGTGGGTGTCTGATCTTGAATAGTGTTTTGTTACATTTTCACAAGTGCATACTATATTGATTAATATTAATAAACATCATAGGACAATTTTGAATGTACATGCTTACGGCCATGTCTAAATGTGGTACGTTCCAGCCCCCCACATGTGAAGATCCAAGTACATAAAGATAGACAATAGGAAATTTAGTATACTTATGTCAAGTCATGCAACAAAAAACACATTTTATCAAACGTATAAAAAAAAAATGTCTTTCTTAATAAAAACCAAAATGAAGGCATTTTCATGCTTCACTAAGATGATAAATTCCTTTTGAATTCTGCGTGGGCTGCAAACAGAAATGTATATCACACATTTTTGAGGTCTGAATTTGTTAAGAACAGGAAATGTTCTATCTCATCTGATAACATTTATAAAAAATGTGAAAGCTGGCAAGATGTTTGTTTTAAAAGTATAAGTGTGTAGTGCAGATGCTGATGGGTTGTTCTAGTTTGATTAGTGACATAATATACTAGTATTTAACCTGCTTCTAATGTGATTTACCTATATAAGTGGTGGGAAGGAGTTTTTAGAATAACTGAGATTATTAGGACCTTTTTTTGTGTGAGGCTTCTTACATCTCAGTGATTAGAGAAAGAAAAAACCACCCATCCTATGTTTATCAAAGAGCCACAGCTCTTTTCATGTAAATACTATTTAACTATTAAACAATATTTTGACACTCTAACATTATTAATAAATATCCCACTGCATATAACGCAGCAAAATATTGTGGGAAATCAAATTATATTTATGATTGATGGGTTAAATTTCATATTGGTGAGTTCGTAGAAAAACCATAAGTTTGTGTGGGCGTAAATATGTGCCACTGTGTGCGTGTGTGTATTTTCTGTGAGAATCCTAGTCAAGTTCTGTTTGCCAGTGTTATATGAACACTGAAGTGCAAAACCTCTATTGGACCCTCTCCTAAGGTCCCCAACTCCTAAGGAATTTGTGGGACTTGTAGTTATACAACTACTGTTGCTTGGCTGCCATTGAATTAAAGGGATAGTTCTCCTAAAGTTAACTTATAGTATTGTGTAAAAAGTAACAGTCTAAGTCTATCTGAAATTAGTCTTCATTTTCATATCTTTTCTTGTTTTTGTTTTTTTTTATTAAAAAATTTGTGCAGCTGTCAGGTTTGAAATACGTCCATCTATAACATGCTAAAAGTTTATTTAAAGATCATCTTTCTCTCTAAATTAAAAAGTATAATTTATTGTTCCATTAATTCTCTGCTTATTTAGATTTATACATCATAATGGTAGCTCATAACATTGTTTGCCTTTCCTCAAAGCGTGTGATAGAAAAGTAGCCCTATAATTATGGGGCATTCTTTTTGGATATGTTTAACATTTCTGCCATTTTCCTTATCTGAAAGCCCATTTACTTTAGGGTGTCATCCCCTTAGCCCTTTGTCAATCCTAAGGTTGTGTGGTGGTCTCACTTTTCATATAAAGCTGGAGACTGTATGAAGAACTTTGGTAGACTGAATTACACATGTAAGCAGTAACTTCAGCCCTTTGAATTTGGGTTCTTGTAATGGAATGTGGAGAGATGCTTTAGCTTTAGTTAAGTAAATGATTACCTCCAAAGCTTAAAAATGTAAATGTGATGTGTCATTCACTCCAGCTATAAAGCTTAGAAATGTTACACACCTCAGGGTTTAATGGGGCTTTTTAGACACACACACAGTGAGCATAAATGCTACCCTTTTCTCTGGTTCAAGGTTCTGAGATTGGGTGCATTGTATTCCATTTCTTCAATTTCCAGGGATTTTGTCCACAGACTTGGATTAGGTACATCCACAGTATACCAATTATTTGAAGTCATATAGTACTAAGCATTCTCCCACCTCAAACCCACACAAGGCATTTCCACTCCAAAAAAGGCTCCATTTATATATTGGACTATTTATATATTAGTTCATAGTGCTTGGCAATGTAAAATGATAGTAAATTGATTGTGTTGAACCCCTTGAGGAAAGTCATTTTTGTTTTAGAGCTGTAGAACATGCGTTTTCTTTTATCTTCATTGTCTTGCTATACCTGATGCATCATATGAAAAATATTTTTAGATTTTTTCATGTTATATTTATGTTATTATGTCATTTATACAAAGCATTATGTGTTAAGACTTTAATTATAATGTTAATGTTAATTGGGAAGTCTGACTTTTGAATGTAATATTTCCATAGCTGCAAGAAAAGAGGGCTTTCAAATTGCCAAACAACCATTTTTTATAATCATTGTCTGTTAATTTATGTAGAGATAATGCAAACATTTTACCACTGTGGTAAATGTACCCCTCCCAAATTTCCCTTCGCATTCACGCCTGTAGGCATTAACTGAAAACACTGGGTCTATTACCCATATGCTGCTATTATGCATCTAAGGTAAAGAAAAAAAATACGACATTAATACACATCTGTGAGCCAGAATACAATTATTACATGTAGTGTAGCCAGGCAAACATACCACAAAGCAGACATTTTATAGCTCAATCATAAACGGCTGGCACATTTTACCAGCAATTCCACATGGGTTATTGGAGTATTCTCATGACTTGCACTTGCCAAATAATACAGTCACACATATTCAGTGTGAAAGAGATTAAAAGTAAATTATTTCATCAGTTTAAAACTGTAAAGTATGTCACTGGGATTATCCCGTTGTCTCCCTGTTTTTAGGTAGGATTGGTTTTATTACTGTGCAAAATGCCTTGAGTTATGTACATTTTTACATCTTTTTCTGTTTGCCTTCCATCTCGAAAACTGCTTTAACTGCATAAAATATAAATCATACTTACAACATGGATTTTCTGCTATTCCACCTTGTTCTCAGTATCCTCATCATCATTTTGCATTTCCAAAACTGGTGTGCACCTATGCAAGTACATTGGTACACAATCTCCATTTTTTTGTCATGCTACATACCTTTTATGCTTTCATTATTTGTGTCAATCCATCTACATTCCTGTATGATAAGCCTCTCAACTAAAGTGAAATCTGCAATAATCATTAATCAGGCAATTTTTATCATATCTGTATCATGAAGCTTTGCACGTAAGTCTAGTGCACAATAAAATAACAAAGAGGTTTTTGTAGGACACATTTAGTAAAATATTATAGTAAAATGATAAATAATTAAAAAAAATATGTATCTTATATACTTATAATGCAATCTGAAACAACTTAACAATCTCGAGGTTCAATACCAGAATTTAGCAGATAAAAAAACTAAAGGATGGTAATATAAATCAATAAATAACCTATGGGTCACCATACTGTTCTAAATTAATCAAAATAGTTCCCCCTTCTAACAGTGTTTACTGCAATAATAATACAGGATGTATCACAGGTATACAATAGTAATTATAAGGTAACAATTGTAGGCAAGATCAAATGCTAAATAAAAAAAAACCCATACACAGTTTCAAGACAAAATTGTTTCTTAAACCTATACTATCGACAAAATTAAACCTTCAATTCCAGCTGTGGGGTGATTTTGACATAATGTAGGTAGAGGAGACATGCACTCAAGTATATCGTATACACATTAGGTATAGTCTGGTGCCATTTCTTCTTTCAATGAGCCTTTCATGCAGTAATGGTGTAAGCTGTGTCAAGCAGACAGGAACCCTTGCACGTCATATATTTTGAAGAGGTGTGAACTATTTTTGTGTGTGCATGTAAAAAATCCCTTAAAATAAAGCAAAACGAACAAAGAACAGATGTCTTCTGCACAAAGGACATACAGTTTTTATCACTCGGTCCGTTTATTTTGGTTACAAGTAAAAGGGATCCATATGAAATCTATACAGCAAAACAAGTGCAGCTGACCCCTCACATTAATGCATGCTGACGTTTGCTATATAGATCGGCTCAGCCTGTAACCAGACACACCATTCTTTTGAGCTTACCTTCCAAAACCTGGGTATACAACATGAGGCAAGTGATATATTTTTATATGTCTATATGTCTGGTTAGAACCAAACATCTGGAGTTTATTCTAAACATAATAGATTGGTATAGGTGGCTGTGAGCTTTCTAGTACTATTGCTACGGTTCATTTGCATGAAAGTGTGTTATTAATTATTTCTGAAGTGATAAAAAAAAAAAATATAGTGAAAATAAAAAGGAACATTTAGCCACAAGCATAGAAAAGAAAGGCAACAGTTGGACATGCACAGGTTCTTGTTTTCAATGGAAATTATATGCTTTTAAAATTTCATTAAAATATGACAGGCTTCTATCCTATGTTGATTTGCTTGATACTTTAAAGGAACAGTAACACCAAAAAATTAAAGAGTTTTAAAGTAAATGAAATATAATGTACTGTTGCCCTGCACTGGTAAAAGTTGTGTGTTTGCTACAGTAACTCTACTATAGTTTACATATAATAAGCTGCTGTTTAGCCTCGGAGGCAGCCATTCAAGCTGGAAAAAAGGAGAAAAGGCACAGGTTACATAGCAGATAACTAATAAGCTCTGTAGAATACAATAGTGTTTTATATGTTATCTGCTAAGTGCCTGTGCCTTTTCTCCTTTGAATGGCTGCCCCCATGGCTACATAGCTGCATTCTTTATATAAACCATAGTAGTGTTTCTGAGACAAACATACCAGTTGTACCAGTGTAGGACAGCAGTGCATTATATTGGAATTTCTTTCATACACTTGAATTTTTTGGTGTTACTGTTCCTTTAAGGTCCCTATACCTTCCTTCCTTCGGCCCTGACTGTGATCAGGTGTTACAAATACATTTTAAGCTTGCAGGTTTAACCTTGCCTAAGATATTTTCTTGGTTGCTTAAAGTGATGCTGACATTAGAAAACTACTCTTCAAAATGTTACTGTATATTAGTAGTTACCTATAGGTCATGTTGACGATTGTTTACTTATAGGACTGCTTTTGTAAGTAATTGTTACTTAAAGTTCCTAAACCTAACTGTTTAGCCAACCTAAGGCTAATGCCACACCATGCGTATGGCGTATATTTTTGGCAATTCGAAAAACGCTTGCCGAAAATATGCGCCATACACACCATATTCTCCTACCTGTGCGTGCACCCAAATAAATGGCATACGCTTGGTGTAGGCACATGTAGCTGAAGTCTGCACAAAAACGCGTGAGAATGCAAAGTTTCACGTTTTTATGCAGATATTATCTACATGTGTGTGCACCTGAGCATATTTCATTCATTCGGATGCAGGCACAGGTAGGAGCATATGGCGCATATTATCGGCAAGTGTTTTTCGGCTTGCCGAAAATATATGCCATACGCATGGTGTGGCATTAGCCTACCTGTTTCTTCTCAACCTGTCAGTTATAGTTTCTAATGCAAATGGACTACCACTACACAACTATGGCAGCCCCCTCTTTAAGGAACATGGGGATCAGATAGGTGACATAAAACTATCGGGCACATACTTTTAAGGTAAAATTATAAATAGCATGGAGTCAGTATCTCTTTAAAACATTACTTATCACTTCCCATAGACTGTCTATTGTGTTATAATTCCTTATAATCCAAACAAGGTTTGCTCACAACCTGTAAAGAGAAAATGCTAGTATAGGTATTCCCCCATACCAAGTGACATTCTGCAGGATAATTCCCCTGTAAAAAACATCACTTTCTCTGGTTTAAAAGGAACAGATTTTCTGTTTATAAATAATTCTTTTCTTACCTGTTTTACCCTAGGCACTGATAACACTATAGACAGTGTCAGACAGCACATCTGATTCTTGCAGCATGGATCTGGATTTGACTGAATCCAACAGTTCTTAACAAAACTGCATATGGGAACTGTTGGATTTGACAGAATCCAACAGTTCTCTCATGCTGTTTTGTTAAGATTCAGTCCTTTTTAATCAGCAATAGTGGCTATTGGAATCTAGTATACCAGATTTGCTGCACACAGTGCACAGCCATTTTTACTCCTCTGTCTTCCCCGCCTTTATCTGGTTTGGAACTGCACAGGCTAGGCATGCACTTACATAGGTAATTTCATTGGATCAGTGCATTGTAGCCATTTACAGGTGGGGTCGGATATCAAGCAGACTAGCCAAAATTACTCAAAGCAGGAGCTCAATTGCACAAAACTGTTGCATGAACAAGAATGGTAACTTATTTGGGCACACTGAGCAAACATTCTTTCAAATTTGCATATAATTTGACTTATTTGTGAAAGGGTGAGTTTTCCTGAAGTTTTCTAGAGTAACAACAGTAATACTGGTCTTAAATTGATGATGTAAATGTTATTATTTATGGAAATTTTATACCTACCTCATAAGCTGCACAAACTCATCTAATACCATTAAATGGGAAGCTGTAATGGAATGTCAAATGATCTGCATAGAACTATGTGATATCCAGCATATGAACAAGCAAAAAAATCATTAAGCCTGATTGTGCTGAGTGATGAGATTGTGTATCATGCCTCCACTCTTGTGCGTTCTTTGGCTTGCCTTCTTGTTTTGCTACTTGTTTGGAAGCATGAATGATATCATTATGAATCTGGCAGTTATGACTGCTGCTTGCAGTTAGCAGAGAATCATCATTCAAGCTGTTATATTGTGGAGATGAAAAAAAATTGCCAGTGTTCCAGAAGGTAACATGGCACATGGCATAAATAAATCATACAAGCAACATGTTACCTTGTTTTTATTCTTAAAAGCTTTGTACAAAAAATGACCAAAGCAAGTGGCATATTCCAGCTTGCATGATTAAAATACATGTTTTCTAGTCAGTGTTAAGAGTAAAGTTGTATGGATATATGCACTGTTCTCGGTAAATGCTTCACCAAGCTAAATAAACTAATAAAGTATGCAATTATTATCATTATTTTCTATAGGGAGCTGTACTTATCTGCATGATACTGCTTTGCTGGTAGGATAAGAGAACACTGGCCATGCACGTGCATGACTAAATTACAGATATTCACTTGTTTGGTCCACCAGACTGATAAACTTGTTCAGAACAGAGGTCTTTCCTTAAATAAGCACTGATAAGCACCATTTGATCACAGATACTCTTCATTCAGTCCAACTGGTATCTAATGGGATTATATAGCAATCTGTCAAAGATGCTTTCAAAAATAGACAAACTGAAGCTGGCCATACGCGTGGCGATCCGCCACACACCATTCAGGGCTGAATCGGCAGGTATGGAGGTAGAAACAATAGAATTTCTACCTCCTTCTGCCGATTCAGCGCTGAAGGGAGATTTTGGTCAGTTCTATGGCGCCCGATCAAAATTTTCAAACTGGTCTGATCGGCGAGTCGGCCGATATCAGCAGCTTCCTGCGATATTGGTCGACTCGCCGACATACCATACATGCACCGAATATCGTACAAAATGAGGTTTCGTACGATATTATCGGTGCATGTATGGCCACCTTGAGATACACATGAATTGTCTGAACCATTTTGCTTTGTTGTAAGGTTGTGTTTGAATCCGATGATTTTTTCAGTTTTTGCTACTGGAATTGCTAATTTTGGGTTTGTTAATAAGAAGTTAAAGCTCGGTAAAAATAATTCTCCTTTTTTCCTAATGAATAGCTTTAATTCCAAAGGGCTGTTTGTTGGTTATAATGTGATTATTTTAATGCAAGTTTCCACTGGTAATCCAGTTTATACTTTCAAACACGGTCTTCATTTTCACAAGTAGATTCATGTAAAAAAAATGAAGTCATTTGTGACTAAATAGATATACCTCTCCTCTAATCTCTGTTCTCTATTTTGCTCACCTATAACCTAACAATCTTTTCACAGCCAGTACATTTACAGTAAGCCTGTAAGAACATTGACAAAAATTCAAATGAAAGCACTGAAATATTGATACAAAGCAACAGAAAGCTGGCACGCAAAGCAAGTGCAAGCAGGGCAAGCCCTTGCGATTTTTATTGCAGAAGTGCAATGTTTTGGGGTGGATGCCCCTTGCATGATTTTAGTTACTTGGAATTTGAGGTGGAATCCATGAGCTATGTCCTTTTTGCTTACCTAGATGTTTTTGGAACTATTGCAAAATGGCTAATACACTAGGGGGAGCTGACAAAAAATGTAAGGGCCTCAACTGAGCTTTATAATAATAATAATAATAAATCTGTCCCTAAGGGTAATAGCATACTGTAAGTGCTCTTTGGTACTTTAACCATTGCATTTACTAATGTAATTGTCTGAAGAGATTCAAGCACTTGTCAGGCATTAGTAGCCCTAAAACCTAGACTTCCACATTTCCAGGCCTACATCACCTTCAATGTAAGTAGGATGCATTTTTTGGTACTTTGGTGTTATATTGTTCAGCTGCTTAATAATGCAGCCCCCAGATTGCCCTAAAGCTGTCTATGTGGTCTTACCCTACAAGGATCACCTGATCCTTGAAAGGGAAGAAAAGTGGGGAGCTACTACAAGTATCTGGCCTTTGTATTTGCTGTAAGCATTAATAATAGTGGAACTTGTTTTGTGGTACAGGGACTATTATATATTATGCATATAATGTAGTGGTCTGAATTAATACACAAGTTGTTTGATGACTGCCTTGGAGGGCCTTAACTGGCCCATCGACTTATACGAACAGCCATAGTATTAATTGTATCATTTAATGCATTCTAAAATAATTTTGCAGGCTTACCGGTATTTTGTTTTTAAATAAAGAAACGTTTAAGTGAAAACTGTCTAGCTGATTGTGTTAGTTTATTCCATGTATTCCATATCACTGATTCACAGAGACCCTCATAAGAGGGTGAATGGTTAAGGTAATGGCATAAAAAGATGAGATTTAGCTTGACTGCCTCAGGTCACTGAAATAATGAGACATTTTTCTGACTTACACCTTTTTTATTACACCAATATTGCCAGGCAAACCTATGGCCTAACACTCAGCACCTGTCCTAAATTCTTTCCCCCTCCTTAAAATCACAGCCCCTGTTACAAAAGGCTTAATTGATTCCAAGCATTTATACGTGTGTGATTTTAAGCCTTCTGTTCTCTTGCCAGCTACACGGTTACTTAGAAAATGAGCCGCTCACTATCCAGCTGTTCATCGGTACTGCAGACGATCGCCTGCTGCGGCCCCATGCTTTCTACCAGGTCCATCGCATCACCGGCAAGACCGTTTCCACCACAAGC
The DNA here is from genome assembly GCF_000004195.4 of Xenopus tropicalis. Classification (NCBI taxonomy): domain Eukaryota; kingdom Metazoa; phylum Chordata; class Amphibia; order Anura; family Pipidae; genus Xenopus; species Xenopus tropicalis. Next base: position 97,472,350 of record NC_030682.2, on the reverse strand, counting down.
CATGAAACAATCATCTCCAACACCAAGGTCTTGGAAATCCCACTCCTGCCTGAGAACAATATGAGAGCCATGTAAGCCTACCACCTGCTTGCCAGGCGCTTTATCTGAAGCACTGCCCATTAGGGATTTCAATATGTGCTAATTTTGTTTTGCAAATCCCATAAATAATCCAGCTTTTCCCAATCAACTCTTCAAAATACGTTTGAAGTACCTCTCCTCATTTTACCACCTTAATAAACCTTAAAAATACTTCTGACAACTGATTGCTTTTGGTTCTAATGTTTCAGCCCGTGCGGCTGTTGCTTTTTATAAAACATGTCTCAGTTACAGAGCTGTAAATATCTTCCACTTCAGCCTTAGTGTACAGTTTATGGCAAGACACTTATTGGATCTTGTTTTCTGAAGTGCTGTGCTTTTTCAAATGAAAGATTATAAGTTTTTCTTGGGAATTTAAAAGAGAAAGATGGTACAGGCCTTTTTAAACACATATATATTTGCTGAAAGAGGACCTAACAGGGATGCTTCTCAGTTACCCATACCATTCTTTGGGTGAATTTAGAAATAGAAAAATGTAAAAGAAAAAATAAACTTCTTCAATAAAAACATATTCTAAAGTCGAGAAAAAAGTAGAGCAGCACCATATGATTAGAAAGCATGTATATAGTTTAACCTTGCATGCACAAATATAAATATATGTTATATATTATGCACACACATCAGCACTTCCCAAAATATCATTATGCATAATTCTAAATAAATGCAGCAGAAGATGAAACACGTGAGGCTCAAGTGTTCTGGCATGGAAAGTTGGGCATTTTATTACAGTCTGTAGTAAGTTTCTACACTTGAGTGCTGGTGATCATCTTGGGGATTCATAGATATATTTTCTTACAATTGTAAAAGGGCTGTTCTACTTCAGGTTTCAAAAGGAGTTCAGTGAGTACTTTCAGTAAGAACAAGATCTCTTGTTGTCTAAACAGTATTGATTGTGCTGGGATTCTGAAGCTTCGCAATTCAGACATCGAACTAAGAAAAGGTGAAACAGATATTGGAAGGAAGAATACAAGAGTCCGCTTAGTGTTCCGTGTTCACATTCCACAAGCCAATGGGAGAACTCTTACTCTGCAAGTGGCATCAAACCCAATAGAATGTTGTAAGTAATTACCAGGCATGCCTTAAGGTAAAATAGCAATGCCTGAATTTTTTTAAAAAAATGATGTGATTGTGCATGTGAAAATATGCTAGTAGTCTTAATACCATATGGATATGGAAAGGCAGAAAGCAGAGGACTGATGCTATATGTTATACATGTACATATATTCTTCCCTGTAAGGGTTACAGATTTATGTTGAGGGAATATTGTAAATATTTGTAGGACTGTTGGTGATTCTGTGTCATCACATTCCTTTGCAAATATATTTGGCTCTGCATCCCTTACATAGGTCTTTCTGCTCAGTTATGTACCACCCACTCTTTCCCATGGTTAACACCATTTAGAACAGGAAACAAACAAAAGTGCTCAGAGCTGACATCTAGAAGAAAAAAAAAAAAGCTAAGTTTTTTATACAGTTCAGGTGAAATGCTTAAGTGTCAGTATTAAGAAAGAAGAAAAAAGGATATATGATATGATATTACACAGATTTGCAAAGGCAGGAATAAGCTAAAAAACATCCTTCTCATACAAGCACACTTTATATTAACACTAACACTAAAAATAAGTAATTTGGGTTTACACTTGCTAAACTCAACAGCTTCTAACTGAGAATAAGCAGTGTTGGGCTCTTTTTTTTACTTTTATGTGGATTCATTGTTTCCTTCCCATTTTCCCTTTATATAGGGAAGAGAACCAAGACCCTTCTAGTGTCACAATATTTTGTGTAGCAGAAGTCCCTTCACTAAAGAGAGGTGTATAAAGGGAGACAGGTGTAGATACAAAAACCTAAATCAATGAATTGTCAGATATTATTTGTTTTTGAGACATAGGGGCAGATTTATCAAAATGTGAGTTTAGAGCTTGGTATATAAAAGCTCACCCGTATTCTTCCTATGGATTTTTTAGAATGGTGAGTTATTACTTTTACCCATTGCTAAATATATTTATAAAAATCCCATAGGAATGAATGGAACATGGGTAAGTTTTTATGTATTCAGCTCTAAAGTATGTATGTATGTATATCTTTATTTATAAAGCACTACTTATGTATGCAGCGCTGTACAGTAGAATACATTAATACAAACAGGGGGTTATTATATTATTATATTAATAATAATAATAATAATAATAATAATAATAATAGTATTATTATTATTATTATTATATAAGATAATAGATAAATACAAAGTATTACAATAAACACAAATAAATAAAATATATAGTTGCAATAAGATAAGAGTCAGAGACAAGAGGATGGAGGTCCCTGCCCCTTAGAGCTTACAATCTATATGAAGTAAATTTTCCATATATGTATTTTAGCACAAAAAGCATGAAGAGTGAAGTTTGGGCTTGTAACAATTTTTTCAGAACCTGGTTGTCCCCATTACAGTGCAATTGTCCAGGAAAACAAAGTCAATGAAGTGAAGTGCTTGTTCTTATGAGGTAAAATACAGAATCTTAGCTATAACTGCTCCCAAAAAAAGCACATTGGCCTGTTTCCAGACCATCCATCTACAGACTGTAGCAGTCCAGCTGTTGCTGATCAATGTCTCTTTTGTTGCAATAAGCAGCAGCCGGAGAGCCAGAAGTTATGCCCCAGTATAAAATGATGTTTCCATTTGGTATGGTACAATAAAGCTAACACAGCAGTGAATATAGGTGTGTGCTGGGCTCACTTTATCTACATGAACTACATTGATTGATGTGGCATCAGGGAGTCACACCACCAGGTAAAGATATTTACATTTACAGGGAGTGCTCCCTATTTCAAAAATGTAATTCCTGTATAAAATGAACCAGTTTGTCACTTTTGAATTTTTATTACATAGACAGAGGATTCTGAATGAGACCATATGAGAGTGCATTTGGCTACATCTTAGTCTACTGATATTAAAACATAGAATGTAGCTAAGTTTGCAAACAGTAGTAAAATAAATACTAATCTGATGCCCGGAAGTAAAAAAGATTTTGAAGTGTTGAGCGTAATTCAAGTATGGATGCCCTGTTATTACATAACAACACTAGCATAGACAAGGAATTGTGTTGATTTTACAAAAGAGCGTGTGTGAATATACAGGTTGATGTTTTGATATTATATTTTCCCCTTTAAGCTCAGCGATCTGCTCAGGAATTGCCATTGGTGGAGAAACAGAGCACTGACAACTTTCCAGTGATTGGTGGGAAAAAAATGATATTGAATGGACACAACTTCCATCCAGACTCCAAAGTCATTTTTGTAGAAAAAGCACCAGGTATATATATATATATATATATATATATGTTTTTTATTTATGATTCTTTTTATACACAATACTCATTGGTTATCTACTATGTATGATTTTCTTTGTGGATGAATATCATTTGCATCACATATGATAGAATTAGGGTGCATATTAGTCTGTACAGATAAAAGTCAATTTTGAATCATATTGAGGCATGTATCTTGTTGATGGCATTACATAGCATGTTTGTGTATCAATAGCAATGGCCTAACTTCATTTTTTTATAGTCCAGAGGTATCCAGAGTTTCTAATCAAAATAAGTTGTAGTATAGTGCAAGAATTGAATTTATTATACTCTTGTCTACATCATTTATAATATTTTTTTCTGTTTGAAAGAGGAGGCATAGTTATGATGACTATTTATTGACTTCCTTTTAACATTTTAGCATTTCCAGTGATGTGGTAAAAAAGAGAACACACTATCATCCCAGTTATATAGTTATATAGTGCTTATTTATTAGCAGTCAAGAATCAGGATCAGGTCTGTTCATTTAAAAAATGCAAGTCTTCATCCAGTCTACACTAAAAGACCCAATCCTCTATTGCTAATTAAGAAGTTTCATGGAGGCAGATTTACTAAAACACTCATTTTTTTAAAAAAAAAATTAAAAAGTAAACCTAGAAAAAGTTGTTACTTTTATGGCTAAAAATTCAATTGAAACAATAATCTGACCATTAGTAAATGCCCCCCTTAGTGTTCTTAATGAGAGTTGCTGTCTTTTAAAACATAGGAATGCTGTTTGATCATTGCATTATGATAACACAGAGTAATGGAATGCATGATATTTTCAGCATCTTGCCTTATTAACTTTACCCATTAAAAACACCATTACTGAGAAAAGTGTATGAGAATTGGAATGAATACAATAGCACAGGCAATTAGAATCTCAAAATACATATTAAATTATTTTCAAATCCTAAAGTAATACAGCACATAAAGCGGATTGAAAGAACTTGACAACTGAAGGTAACAAATTTTGTCCACAAAATAATACTAGTTTTGAGTTGTTTTGAGGATAACAGAAAATAAATAAGTAGCATAATAAAAATAAATTAGATATTAATGTGATAAATAGTGAAAGTACTGTAGAGAAGTCAGAATCAAAAATTAAAGTTGGAGAACAGCCACAACTCAGAAATGCTATAGGAGAAAATTAAAAGAATGAAAGTATAAGTGAATGAAAAATTAAGTCCCCCAGCAAATAGTGTGACTGAGTAGTAAGGCCATGTTCTAGAAACAATAAAAAAAAAACATTATTTATGCACAAAAAGGAGAGATTGCCAGCGCTCATTTTACGTTTAAGAATAATTTTTACAAAAAATGAGGGGCCTCGATGTGACATGTGAGCTTACATATTTTGATCATTGTGTGGTACTAACACCTCATTTTTTGTAAAAAATATTTTGAAAGGAAAACTGAACACTGGCAATCTTTCTTCTAATTAGAGTAAACGGATGTCTAACATAATAGCCAGAGTACAACGGCAGAACATACGCAAACTAACAGATGTTTAGTGCAGTAGACACCAGTTTCCAAAAGAAGCAAAGTCTTGTAATGACTAAAGGTTGCTATACAGGGGCAGATTTAAGCTGCAGGTTTGGATTTCAGACCATTTCACTAGCTTAGCCTGACAAAGCTTGCATCTACCCTTTTATTAATAAGTGCCTTAGTATAGTTGAAGCAGAGGAAGCAAATCAACATTACCTTCACAAAAAATATTAAGATGCTATATTTAATCTTACAGAAAATTAAACAGCACTATTTAAGTCTTAGCAATTATTTAAAGAGTACAGAAAGTTGATACATAAAAAAGATGCAATGCACATTTGGTAGAGGCAAACAGGAAGTAAAGATTATATGAAATAAAGGGTATTACAGGTTAACCCTGGAAAGCTATTGCATTTGTGTTATTTCAAAGGAAAGGAAGCTTAAGCATGCAAATTATTTCTTCTTATGCCATCAACAGCGAGATTCTTAATACTAATTCTCTTTAATTATAAATGGCAATTTTAAACCCGATTCTGATCACGGCATGGCTATTAACTGATTTTTGTAAACATATATAGTGAATAATTATATTGTGCTTTAATTAAGCCAACCCACAGTGAAATCGCCTCCCACCTAGCCCACTCATCAGGAGGTGTTCCAGTCCAGAAAAAGCTTGAAGAAAAGACTTCTTTTGCTGAGCCCTTCAGGGCTAGTCTTTTAAGACAATGTCTTTTGTAAAATTATCCTGGACTTAGCTTGTAATAACAATTAATGGTAGACAAAATGCTTGTGTATCCGCTGGTGATGCATCATTCTGAAGCAATGCCTGTTTTAATTGAACTTTGTGCACAACCACTTAAATGCAATTGAAATAAAATATAATAATAGTAATTTTAGTTAATTAGCCAGCTGCAGTGTCTCTGCCAGCAGGTGTTTTCTTCTTACCTTCAAGAGTAAAAACAAGGAAAGCAGGTATCAGACGCCCTGCATATTTCTGCTTGGGGTTCAGCCATTCATTGGTTGACTAAAGAGATTTGTTCTTTGAAAATTAAAATTAACATAAAAGTTAATAACCTTCCTAGTGGGTTTCAGCTAATAGAATTAGAGAAGGCTAGTCATTATTATAAACACCTAAGTAAATTCATACAAAATAATGAATGCCTCCTTAGAAAATCAAATAATCATAGTAGGTTGACTCAAAGGGTTTTCACATTGCTATTTTACAATTCCATAAAAATCAACATTTTAATGGGTAATTATAATCTGTAGCAGCAACATTAAAAGCCAAGCAATAGGGGAGCAATTAGCCAAAATAAAAGGCCAGTAAATGTGGTCAGCTCCACAATTCTTAGTTAACTATTTGTTTCCCTAAATTGTTATACATGTTCCCATACCATGCTGCCTGTTTTGTGAGTTTAATCATTTACCTTGCACTACTGTACACTGATGAAGCAAAGATTGTTAAGAGGTCCAAACACATAGGGGGGAATTCACAAAAGTGGTGATATTGAGACAAAATAAAAGTGGAGATAGATTTGTCGGATTTTCCACCTAATTCACAAACCTCTATCTCCACTTTAGTGAATTTGTCTTTTAAACAGACAGTTTTCAGATTTTTTCATTTTCCCAACATTTTTTTTATGAATTTGCCTTTAGCTGTTAGTAAATCTGTCGGTGCCATCAAACCCAGTCCCACAGCTACAGGAGCCTTGGGATTTTGCATTTCATATGCAATTTGTCATTTCACTTTCGGGGCATTTCCTGAGGGGTAATTTTAGTTTGCCTAGGGAAACTATACATCAAGCTGGGCTTTTTAGTGTTTAATATATTTCTGTGTAATGCCACTTCTGTAACAGAATTAAGGGTCTAAATACCGTCTTCTCTAGCCCCTACTCATTACTGGGCAGCAGCAATCCGGCCCACACACCAACATGCCCGGTGAATATAGGTCCAACAGGAATAGGGCCCACTGGGTTTTTATCCAGTAACCTGTTGGGCCAGTCCAACTCTGTACCCCAATATCCCAGTTTGGGTGCCAGTGTGCATGTGCTGTTTGCTGATCCCCAAGATGGCTGCTGGGAACAGGTGGGGGCCAATGCTGTTAAGCAGCTCTGTAGTTCAAGACATGCTATGGGGGCACAGATAAGTTGGGGCAAATATCAGTGAAGTGATTAAAGAGGGGGCACAATAGTCTGCTAATCCGCATTAATATGTTAATGATCCCCCAATGGGACCCCTACCTTAGGTGTAAAATGGAGACTGGGTGAAACAAAACAGAAGAGCTTAGAATTGATCTAACAGAGTTACACTGAGCTTTACTCCATTTTGAAAATGTCGTTTAAACGACAAATTCACAAAAGTGTCTGTAAACTGTCTTTCTTCCACCAAAAACAGAAAAGTGGTGGTTGAGTCGGAATTTAGGCGGAATTCTGTTTGTGAATCTGGAGAAAGTGTTTTCCACCTGTTTTTCTACTACTTTTACTGCAAAAAAGGACTCCCTCCACTTTTGTGTATGTTTAATTGCAAGATACATTAGAAAATTAGAGCCTGTAACTCTCAAGCTGTATCAGTTGTCTGTTAAATAATATTGGAGTGACCCTGATGAATCACCCTGACCTGTATCTCATTAAAATACATTTGCATATCTAAAAACACTGAAGAGAACATTTCTATTTTGAGTAGTATTTCTTTTGCATTGCTGTTTCATAACCTATGTATAATTGTCTTTATAATATTATGAGCTATAAGTGTGTTCAGTACAATGTTGTGTACTAGTATTAATTAATGCAAATCTTGTGTACCCATTATATGATATTAATCTGTATCACTGAAAATTCACATAGATAGTAGAAATTTCTGCACAGCTGTTATGATAAAAAAAAACCCTGACAAACCTCTTATTAACTTGAGGAAGCACTTTGCATGCGTTTGATGTAACGCTGACACTCCTGCATTGTATTTCATGGTTTGATGGGGTCATTAACAAGGTAGTGTGCAAAGTAAAAAAAAAAAATTGGTGCACTGCTCCTGTTATTTGCACTTAGCACTCTGCTTTCCTGGACTGCAGAATTGCTGCCCCAATGAGTAAAATGCTGCCTGCATTCTTCAGCACTGCTGGGGAGGCAAGCAGGAGTTACCCCTCCTGCCCCTACCTATCCCATACTTGTGTATCTGAATGATGCACAAGTCAGGGGATGGGTAGGGGACAGAGGCCACATGCTATTGTGAGACCCTGTTCTTACTGCCTGTCCTGTGGCAGGAGGAAACAACGGGGCTAAACTTTTTATGTTTTAATTTAGAACAAGTTTAACAGTGCCACTTTCCTCTGGACAGAAGTTCTCCATAGATGACTTGCATCCAAACTAGCTTTTGAAAAGGAACAGTATTTTGACAGAGCTTTCCTTCTGTGTTAAATAAGGAATAAGTTCTCCATAGATGACTTGCATCCAAACTAGCTTTTGAATAGGAACAGTATTTTGACGGAGCTTTCCTTCTGTGTTAAATAAGGACCATGCCTAATGGTTGATTAACCACATAAGTATCCTAACTTTCTTCATGATAACGGACTGGCTTTTTTTTTAATTAGAATACATGGATAAAACTTCCTGTTAGTTCATCAGAGCAAATAATATGGAAACCACATCTTGTATCAGATACAAATGGTACAATTGCATGTCTATAAGATTAAGTGGACATTTTAAGGATATAACAGTGTAACAGGCTCCAACACACATACATTTGCCTTGTGCTAGAGCAGAAATGAGGAAGGAACTTCTTGCTTAAGTGGAGTTTTATTTGTGTCCCTTGGTTGCTGTGCTTTATGAGAAACACTGTTAAAAATCCAGACCTTTTGGTCCAAGAGAAATTATCAACAATACAAAGTCACCTTCTCTGAGAAATTTCAAATAGAGACTGTGGTAAAGATACTGTAGCAGCTATACTGCAAGCTCTTTATAGCTGCAGCTCTGACATTCATTTCAGTGTCTTGTAAGACAAAATCTCAGCTGTTGTAACCTCATGAGGCCTGGCATTATGCTGCCCTCCTTGAATAGGGAGTCTCTACTAACAATGACTCATTCCAAGGGAATCCCAAAAGAACAATCGTGTCAGTACTTGAACTTGAGGGAAAGAGAGCAGAGTTCAGTGTTAACCCACAGTGTTCTGCTTGGGGATAATACACATAAATTCAATACCTGACTTCTTAACCCAAAAGTTTCCAGTGAAGACAAAAATAATTGTTTGTGTTCTCAAATGTTGTCACTGCCTCCATGTTGCAGTTTTAGTTCTTTTTATATTTCAAAGACTCTGGATCGGCTTGCCTTAGACTACTGTATCTAGTTACATTATTGCAATGTTATATTTGTAATTGCATCAACAAGGTGGATTGCTACAGCAGACCTGGGCAACTGGGGTCTCTTTAAATGTTGTTGCGGCTCCAACTGCAAGCATCCCATTTGTTTCAGTGTCATGTGTAATATTGGAGTTGTAGTTCAACAGCATCTGGAACTGCTGAGTTTACAGTAGGGGCATTTTAAGCCAAGCTTGTTATAGTTTTAATCTTACTACACATAAAAAATACATTGCTGTTATAATTTTACTGCTTCTTTCTGAAAAAGAAAATCATTTTTAGCCAGTCTCTGACTATATGTTTCAGAGTGAGACAACATCTTGCTTTGAGATTACTCCATCATTACCCCAGTACATTTTAATTTATTTTTAGAAACATATATGCAATGACATTTTTTCACTGTACCTTCTAACATTGCCATAGTTCTCGTGTAAAACCAAGGGGTAAAAATTACTTTAAAAAAACATAGCTGTAGTTTTGCTTCAGGACAGAAAGCCATAGCAACCAATCCTTCATTTGTGTCTGTTTTTATTCAGCTAACTTCACTAGACCAATGAACACTAAATGAAGGTTACAATGGGTTATGCATTCGTACATAATTCACCAATGTTAGTGACTTTAGCCTCAGGGGATAATTTGTCAAACTGTCAGTCTGAAATTTTTTTTTAAAGGAAAAACATTTTTATGAATGGAAAAGATAAAAAAAATTAAAATATATTTATATTTAACAAAAATATTGCTTACTAAAGTTGTTAACTCAAAAAGTCTTTTTAGAACAAAGGTTATTTCTACAAAAAGATAAAAATACTCCAACTTTTGATGAGAACTCATATTCTTAGGAATAATGAAATTGTAGTTTAACAAAAGTCTTTTTTCCACTAGCAAGTCTGGTCACAAACTATACACTGAAAGAAAAAGTTGTCTTCATTGCACATATTTTACTATTATTGATTTCTTTATCATCCTCCCCCCCCGTTTGTGTAGCCTTATACAGGAGTATGGTCTATTATCTGCCATCTTTGGGACCTGAGGTTTTCAGGATCAGGGATCTTTTCATAATTTGGATCTTCATAACTCACTTTTGTTATAAATAATTTAAACATTATATTAACCCAACAGAATTTTTTTGGCACCAGTAAGCATTTATGGGGCTACAGGTGGCCATACACAAGAAGATTTGAGGTGCTAATTCAGGCCTTTTTAGCCAATTCAGAAATTTATCTACCTATATAAGGGACCCTCCAATGCGCATACCTGACCGATATCTGGCTGAAAAACAGCCTGTATCCCCGTCATCCTGATCTTAGGTGACCTTAAGCGGGCACCGAAAGATCTGCTTATTTGGAAACCTTGCTAAACTAGCAGATTTTATAATGTATGGCCAGCTTTAGTTAGGATCAATTACAAGGTACTGTTTTATCGTTACAGAGAAAAAGAAAATCATTATGAAAAGAGATGGACATCCTGTAATTCTGAGCTTTTTAATAATGTTTTTTTTTGCATATGAAATTCCATATTGCGCTGAAACAGTTCCATGTTGATTCTGTGTATAATTATACATTACTTAGAATGTAAGTTGCCTTATTTTAGAGAGGGTGGTTTCCCTATACCAGAGATGCCCAGCCTGTAGCTCATGTTGTAATAATAGAAAGGATATGATATGTCTCTCTTTATCTATTAATTATCATGTTGCAGTGCACAGACAGCATGAGGGTCCAAGGTTGCTATGTAGAAATATCAATGTGCATTCCAGTTATGTCTGAGGAGTTTATGACTCCTTTTAGCGTTTGCATGGTTACAGTATCACAAGACTGCAATTATCTACTGCATGCAAATGGTGGATTATATGGATCAATATGGATAAATGTCGGAAGAAATGGAAAATGCAAATAAAGGTATGTTATCATTTCATTAAATATTTGTAGTAGTTTGCGAAATTAATTGTGTAGGTTTTGGGTGCTATCAAAAAAATCTAGAAAGTACTCAGCAGCTATTACTCTTTCACATCAGGTTTGGGGTAATCTTTTTGGCAGAGGTGTGATAAATAGGCAACTCCACAGGGAGAAAACAGGTTTTCCAATACAGTTATTTGCAGTCAGATTAGCATTGACAGTTGTCAATGTGTGGGGTTGGGGCATGGCTGATGAAATTAAATATGGTATGATAAGCATAGTTAGAAATGCTGTTGTATGGCCCCTGTGGATTTCAGTTTGGATGCAGTGGGATTTTACCATCCTCCTACTGTCTTTGATTTTTACAGGCCCGGTGAGTAGATTGGTGAAGTGTGGATACTTATGTGAGTAACGTGGCAAGTAAACCATGTGGGCCCAGCTGTAGAATGATTCATGCCTGCTCCATTAGTGTGTGTACTAATGCTTTATGTTACTAGGCCTTCATCACTGTATTTTCAGTGACAATCATTATTTAAATTGGTGCACAAATTCAGTGGGAGGGTTAAGACTGCAAGAGATGTTTTGACAAAGTATGACGCGCAGACTGATGGAGTTGAATCTCAGCCAAGCTCCATTTGGTAAGAGATATTACATTCTTGGAGATCTTTCCACACTGTTTCTAATGCCAGTAGCAGTAACAGTAAGGAGGCTGATGGCCAGAAAAGTGTCATATTTCCACTTGCAATCAAAATGTAATTCATGTAAAGAGAAATACACAAACACTAACATTTAATTCATTAAAGCTGTGTTTTGTCAGCTTTCATAAAATATATTGTAATCGTTTATTTGATCCTGAGATATATATATATCAATGCTGTTGCACTACAGGACTCACAGCTCAGCTTACAAAGCCAATACGTAGGCAAACAGACTTAATGTTGACAGCTGACAACAATGTAGTTTAGACTGGAGACTTTGTCTATGAATATTGGTGTATGGAAGAAGAAGAGGAAGAAGTCTTAGCAAGCAACGAAAAAGCTGTTGTACAACCACTAAATAGACATTTCAATTATTAAATCTTTAAATACTTTGTACTTAAAAGATGACTGGAACATTTGCAAATGGCTCACAGCTCACAATGCTGAAGATTTCTATTGCTCTGTCTAACACTGTTAAAAGGTAAACGTCAATATTCCAAATGATGTCAAGCCATAAAGCTTGCTAGACAACCTATTTGCTGCTTTCTAATATTTATAACTGTGATTACTTCAGGCTTTTACTAGGGCATTCATGCTTGCTGTGGCATTCTTTTAAAAAAATGTTGATTATTTGAGCTAATGCTTATTAAATATATAGATCTGTCAGTATACAGGTTTCTATGAAAATGAATGATGTCAGGGCAGTTCATCGGGCTAGATCCCTAGCTCAGAGGTCTCACAGACTGCTTTTTTTCTAGAATAGGTGCCGGAACAGGCATGCTAGTTTACCAATATTCTCTGGTTGCAATTATTATTCAGGCAATATTCTGATGTAATCTGTGTTTTAGAACACTAGCATGTTATGGATGACGAAAGCAGATCTGCTAAAGTCGACATTCTTTTTTATTTATACATAATTACAAATATGCTTTTAAAATGTCACAGAAGTGATAGTATCAAGGTTGGTTCATTCCAGTCAGGCAGGCCAGCATTTAAATGAGAACACGCTAAACTTTTGTCATGACAGAAATAGCAGACAAGGTTTTATAGATTTATGTTTTTGATCTATATTTGGAACAGCATTTATTGTTCCTGGAGCAGACACAATCAAAGCTATTAATATAATACTCCTAAGAGAAAGATAACTCAAGGGTCTTTTCTTCACAGAAACTTTTCAAACCATTTTTGCCATTTGCTGTGCATTTTGTGGTTACACAATTTTTTCCCTTTCTCCATTAGTTAATATTAAATATTGTATGTTAATATCAGTTATTTTTGTTTTTATATTTTAAAACGATGTACTTAATGACTTTATTTCATTCTGGTATTAAGTTATCAGTGTGCTTTTGCAGGCAATACATTATAGAGTTTGCGCTATTGGTTACATGTTCATGTACAGGCCTCAGGAATTTCTGGTCTGTATAACTGTGTGTCTTGAAATATGCATGGTTATATTTACTCTTGATTTATTTATTTGTATTTATATTGAAATAGGAATCGTTGCCATCATAAAAAGAATGCACTGCTGCAAATGCCATGGTTGATTTATTTTCATTAGGGAAAAAAGGTTAGGTTGAGGAAGCACATTAATGTACAATTTATATTTTTAAAGCCATAGGAAAAAAATTACCACATATTTGTGAAAATGAATTATTAAGCAAAATTTTCCAAGAGTTTACAAGTAGTACTGGGTGGAGGGGATGATATGCATCTTGGGGGAAGGGGGTGATGCTTGAGAGAAAAATTAAAAAGAGAAATTAAAAGGTTGGAATATGGCAGGCTCTGAGGTGACATCTAATATCCTTATATTTTACAACAGGGGGTGCATTGTTTATAATAATACACACGTTCCAGTAAGTCATGTGATGACATCACTAAACACCATTTATAAGGATATAATACTGGATATTCATGGTTCTTGTGTATTATATACAGATAACAGTAAAAATATCCCGTTGGTATTTTTATTGCAGTGCATTTGCTAATGTTTGTTGTGATATTTTATTCAATGTTCAAGCTCTATCATTTCCATACATATATGGGCTTTTTAACTGCAGTTTTTACCAGGGGCTTGTATAAGCTATTATAAAAAGGGTTGTACTCACCACTAATTTTAAACCATTAGGTGTGGGTGCAATGAGGCTGTGACCACAACATTCAAGCACCCATTAATAATATATATATATATATATATATATATATATATAACATTAAGACATTCTGTGCATTAAGGGACAGTAACACCAAAAAATGAAAGTGTATAAAAGTAATTATTATATAATGTAATGCTGCCCTGTACTAGTACAACTGGTGTGTTTTCCTTAGAAAGACTACTATAGTTTATATAATAAAGCTTCTGTGTAGCCACGGGGGCAGCCATTTACAGGAGAAAAGGCACAGGTTACTTAGCAGATAACAGATAAAACCCCATTATATTCTACAAAGCTTATCTGCTATGTGCCTGTGCCTTTTCTCCTTTTTCCCAGCTTCAATTGCTGCCCCCATGTTAACATAGCAGCTCATTTATATAAACTATAGTAGCGTTTCTGTTGCAAACTTACCAGTTTTACCAGTGCAGGGCAACTGTACAATATATTTTAATTACTTTAAAACACTTTCATTTTTTGGTGTTACTGTTCCTTTAAGCCTCAAGGAAATGCCCTTCCCTTTAAACAAAACAGGGATCGTTTATCCATATATTGCAATATATTCAAGATCCCAACTACGTCAGTCATCCCTGGTCTAGCCAGTCCTATATTTCCTTGTAGTTTAATGCACATAATGTCTTAATGTCTTACTGTATTAATTTTGAGGTCACGGTTTCATTGCACTCCCACCTAATGGTTTTAAATTTAGAGGTGAGTACAACTTTCCGTTTTTGCTATAGTTTATACAGGAGCAGTGGCTAGCTCCATGTCTTAGCTTCCACCCTTCCCAACTACAGTCAGGTGATCCCAGTGGTGGTCAATAAAAGGGCAACCATTTGGAAGCAAGCAAGAAAACTTAGTCCCTGTATAAAATGTACAATAAAGCAGTACAATTCTTAATGAATTATATAAAAGTGAGTGTAGGACTGGTGAGACTAGGGATGAATTTGACGAAGTTGGCCAGCTTGAATATATTGCAATATATGGAAAAACAATTCCTGTTTTGTTTAAAGGGAAACTCATTACCTAGTAGAATGTCCTATATATATTGATAATGAGTGCAGAGGACCTCTTGCTTCTGTCTGTATAACTATAGGGGCCTCTCCAGTCGTTATTTTATCCATACTTACTGAGATATTAATTGGATATGAACTCTCCCAATGTGATTTTACCAGCTCCCCATGGGATCCAATCATTTGGAAAACAATTGGATCAGGCTAATTAGCCTTATCACTAGATCCAACAAAACTTAGATCTATTGGAGAATAGCTGTAGTTTAAGTAATTTGACCTAACCTCAAAAGCATATGGTGCAACGTTTGTAAATTGTGTAAATGTGTTGGTGTTGCAAGCTCTTTAGGCTGATGCTGCACGTGAAGATTTTGAATCAGCTAAAAGGTAATCAAAATCGCTCCTTGTTGCCCTTACATTGACTTAAATGTAAAAAGTCAGCGCACTCAGTTTTCACTCTTAAAATTAATTTGGGGATTTAATGGAGCTTTTCCTCTGTCTGAAACATATTTTGTGCGCCATCAGCCATAATCGTGTGGGAATAATGACTATAGCTGTGCAGTATTGCCTTAACAAGACCTCTGAAGTTTATAGCATTATCCTCTTTTATATTTATATTTTATATTTATATTTTGGCTCTCCAGCCAAAATATGCCTTCTTTTTAAGTTTAGTCATTTAAATAAATGTACTTTCATTTTTTGTACTCAATAAATTAAAGTGTAGCTTTTTGAAAATTCACTAGCAGCAGGCACATGTGGCCTGCTTTGCTGGAAAATTCTATGACGTATTGGTCTACAGGCATATCCTAGTGAGAGTGGGTATCCCACTGAGTTTGTGGACTGCAGTGTGTATATAATCTTTGGAACTGAATGCTCTTACTGTTCTGTAGGGTCATTTTCATAAATGGGCCCCCACAAATTACTCTATTCCTCTTTTTTCATCGTATGTGTGCAGCTCTGCAAAACATGTTTACTGTAAGAGGCTGACGTAGTGGGCTAAGGTTTCCCTCCTGGACTTGATCCCAGCTCAAAGGCGTTGAGATTTCCCTGTTGGTTCCCTAGACGTAATATGAGGAATTGTCTACTTTTTTTTTTTTACATCTGTATCATAACAGCTCCTGCTTCTTGTGTTTTTCTTAAATATAATGTCACTATTTCTTAATGAGTAGTCTATTCCTTTTATAACTGCAAAGGTCTGGACATTCTCAGTTGAATTCCTTGCAGAAATGAAAACGATTTTTCTTCTAACCTTCCAGCAGACAGCCAAAAGACTAAACATAGGTCAGATTTTATTTTATATAACACAGTGAATTCAAAGATATGAACTCAGGGTTTTCAGTTTTGGTTCTTTCTGGGTACAGATCTCAGTGGCAAGTTTGGCCCAAATTTATTTTCACAATGTGCACATGTTTCACGTGTAATCCTGTTCAGTTGTGTCTAGAACATAATGTATAATGTCTGAGGGTCACAAGAAAGGCTTGAGTAAGGTGCAATAACTAACTACAAAACATATTGTTTTTACTATTATTTTTTAAGTGGGGTTTTCTTTATCCAACTACAGCCTGGCCTTATGCTCCTAACCTGCTACAGTGCAGGTGACAACATTTCTAAAGCTACCTTGCTACCAGCTTTAAAATATATGCATTGGGTAGTAGCCCAAATTTGTAGTGTAAGACAACTTTGGGGTACTACAAGATGCATATTTATTCCCACCAAAGATTTACAATAATTACTGTAGGAAGTTAACGTTGGGTGTTTTGATGTCCCATTCTGGTGGAGATTAAGAACGGCAAACAAAATGTTCCTTTGCCATCGCACTAGTTAGTGGTTCCGGAGTGCTGGATCTGGCCTCTTGGTGGGGGGCTTGGAGCAGTGGCAGGGCCGTGGCCTCATCCTGAAAACCAGTTAGGGCAGTGCTGTCCAACTGGCGGCCCGCGAACCCCCTCTGTGTGGCCCCCCACCTGTCTGGCTGCTTTGATAACTTACCTTTGTGTAAACTTTAAATGGTATTAGATTAGAGATTAACTGGCCCCCTGCAGGGTTAACACCTTAGATTGTTTAAAAATGTAATCCACTGTGTTGTTCACACCGTTTAATCCTTACATTGTTCATCCCCTGCATTGTTCACACCTCAGGCTCAGGCTGTAATCACCCACATTGTTCACCTGTTCACACAGCAGACTGTAGGAGCAGTAGAAACCCAAAAATAAACCCTGCACACTATAAAAAGAACATATACTGAGGTGGTACTGCAACTAAAAAGTTTTTTTTAATATATAGTTGTTGTGCAGACTTTAGGAGCAGTGGCAGCATTGTGTCACTGTAGGCCGCCTGTGTGTGCGCCATACTCTGCCTGCCCTATGCTGCTTGTGTGTGCCATACACACAGGCAGGGTAGGGAAGGCAGAGTATCGCACACACAGGCAGGGTAAGGAAGGCAGAGTATGGCACACACAGGCAGGGTAGGGAAGGCAGAGTATGGCACACACAGGCAGCATAGGGCAGACAGAGTATGGCACACACAGGCAGGGTATGGCAGGCAGAGTATGGCACACACAGACAGAGTAGGGAAGGCAGAGTATGGCAGGTTTTTGCTGTACTACCACCATTAATATGGCTATGGTCATGTGATAACATGGGTGTGGTTTCAAGTGGGTGTGGTTTTAAAAAGGGGAGTGGTCAAAACTAGCTTCCATTATCGGCCCTCCACCACAGAGGCCGGAAAAATTCCGGCCCTCGGTGCCACAGAAGTTGGACAGCACTGAGTTAGGGTAAGATATGGGGAGAAGCCCTATTTCATCTCCTAGATATATCTGAAAGACCTAGCTTTAAAATTATTAGGGTGAGGTTTAAAATGTTGTTTTTATGTCAAATTGTTTAAAGGCTGATTCTCCAATTTTTTTGGCTGGGAAGTGGGTCCTTTACTTGGGTCTTTCAGCCGGCCCCATCTAACCCAGTCTGACACTGCTAGAAAGAGTACCAAAAATTTGATGCTACATTTTAAAAATAATAGATTAATAATAAAAAAAAAATCAGTTTTGCAAAACATTTTGGCTCATTTTGGGCTCATCTTGAAAGCACTTGTGCCCGTTAGTCTGCTACTTGCTGAAAGACAAAAAATATCTTCTTATAGGCCTGCTATACAGCCTTCTCTGATCAACTGATTTGATTTCGTAACTAAGGTCTTAATGTTCTTCATAGTTCTGGATTTAATGCTATCTTTGCTTAAACATTGGTGAGGTCATTTGAGATTTACTCATTTTAGGTGACTCACATGTACTTATTTGTGTGTAAACCTAATACATGGTCTGGTAAGGCAATTAAGAAAAGGAATAGGACATCCCTAAATCTGTTTAAACTCTGTTTCCTTAAAAACTATGCTGAGTCTGCTCAGATAGGATTTTATGCTCTCTTCTAAACCTAGGCCATAGCACAGAGAGAGATGAAGTATCTCTGTTCACAAAGTATGGGCCTGTAGGAAGAGTTCACATTTTTAGCTGCTTTAAAAATAAAACACATTGAAATTAACTAGGTAGCTGCTTGGTACTGTAATTAATACTGTAGTTCATTTTTCATAGATTAACTAACCACTGATAAAATACATTAATTAGCTTACGTTTTTAATGGGGCAACTTTTTTTTAGTTGTACAGTATTTAGTAAGCCCCACGGATCTCAGAGTGAAAGAGCACAACCCATTCTGCCAATGATTAAAAAGAAAAAAAATTAAACATCTGGTATATAAATTTGAGCAGTGATCCCCAGAAGCCCTTTAAGTTTTCTTCTGTTTAGTTCTGGCAGAGCTAATATAAACTACTGTTAGAAAGATTTGAATACTGGCATGGCATATGCGTTTCCCCCAACCACTGCAAAACCTATTCAACACGTTTTATATGGCTTTGAGACTCTAGCTATGTAGGAGTGTTAAAAAAAAACTGAAATGCAGCACTTCATCACTTATAGGCAACTATCTTTAACTTGGGAACTAAGGAGCAATTTGCCTGAAAATCCAAACGGTTCTGATGTTTCTAAGCTAACACAAATACCTGAATTCTGTTTCAAACAGATTTCTTGACAAAGAGACTTCTGTACACAAAATATGATTATTTCAGACATTTGTAATAAATCAGGTCACTCTGCCTGTGAAACGTCTGTATGTATGGGGCGTGAGAGACCATGCTAAACAAAAAGAACTTTCAGTAACAGCTTTCAGAGAACCTGACCTTTTTTTTATTTAAACATGCAAAAGGCTATATAGTCAGGTTCAAAATGACTAATATTTGTATTGCCCAGCCTCTATGCTGACATACATATTTACAAGGGCTTAACAAATTGGTCTGCAGCTGATATCTCCCGTCAAGACAAATGCAGAAGACGTCAGTCTACACCTTTCAGACTGAGTTAAATTCATTGGTAAGCAGGAATATTTTTCCTCTCTTTCTGTCTGTATAAAATAATTGAGTCATAAAGAAAAAAGTGTTGATTGATTATTAACTGGTGTCTGTGGATGTTGATAGTTGTAGCTCACCAGAGCATTTATATCCCATTTCTTAGGCCTACAAGAGCACTGGCATAATCACATTTTGATAGGCACAGCTTTATCTGTAAGTGGTGTAGCAGATGTCTGTGTGTTTTTATGATAATTGTTATGAGCTGTACATCATATGCTTTTCTCTGGTAGCAAACTTACTTACTTAGAATTTACTGGTCACAGTTTGATTACTGTGGATTTCCCCTAAACAAACTATGCCAAACTGGCAGAATAGACACAGCTGGCTAGAAATAAATTTTATTATTTGCTATAGGACAGTTAGTCTATTATACCTCATAGCAAAGAATTAGATCTACTTTATACCATCTACTGTACAAGTGACCAGAAGAGCTGTGGCCCATATGAATGACCATATAGGTCTAAATTTATGACCAGTGTGGAAAGATATTACATGTACTCACAGTGCTTATACAGACATACTAAGACATCATTTCCACTTGGTCTTCCTTAATCATCAGGTATCTATTTTTTGTGTGCTGTAAAAGAAAGAAGTTCATATCTGATATTAGTAAGAAGGGGAATAAGGGGCTTTTTTGCCTCTTTTATGGTAATAATATTTCTTGCTATTAAAGAAATCTGATCCTTTTCCATGTATTAACCCCCAAGCATTGCTTAATATACACTGTGTGCCATTATTTCTAAATATACTCCACTGGTGATTTCTTAGCTAGATGTCAGATTACACGTGTAAGTTATCTGCCACTCTAGTACTATCGAGCATTCACCCTGTTGGGGTTAGGTACTCGTTAGTTCCCAAGGACATAGCATCTAGCATATCCTTTCATTGGTAATTACTTAATGTAATTACCCAGAGGTTTACTGTGGAGTATACTCTGTTGAGAAAAATGAGGAAATAAATTTATTGAGCTATTGCTAATTAATTCATTATTTCTGTTTGGCTAAAAGGTGAAAAGGAATTCCCAACAAAATTATCTCCTACTGGATATAACTGATGCAAAAAAAGGATAATTTGTGCAGACCAAATCAAATTTGAGATGTCCATGTCCATGTTTTCATTAACTGACCCATATAAATTATATGTAGCAATTTTCCGTGTCTCTATTCTGTCATTTTTTTTTGAGCAAGGAAATCCTTGGTACATATGTTCCCATTGTAATTTATTTATTGTGCAGCAAACTCTATTGGTTGCCTGAAGTAGTATGAACAGGCACTAAGAAGCAGTTGGCCTTTTCTAATTTGGTAGGTTTGGCCGACCAACTCATTGTATAAAACAGGCCTAACAAGAGGAAATTCAGCTGCTTTATTTAGCAAATGTCTGTACTGTGTCATAGCTGAGCAAATCACCAGAAAGTATGCTTTCTTCTCTTGAATTTTAGTATAATTTTTTTTATATAATAGTATATTTCCTAATTCTTGTTTCCCTTATAGATGGCCATCATGTTTGGGAAATGGAGGCAAAAACTGACAAAGAAATGTTTAAGCCGGTAAGTATGCTACAATTTCACAACATATGTTTATGCTTCTGCATTTGAAAAAAATACTGCTGTATCAGCTATATCAACAAACAATGGCATTATCTAGATGGAATTATCTAGAGATAATAAAGGTTACAGGCTAAAATTCCCACTGGCAAACCCTTTCTCCTTCCACAGTACATTCTAGCATTTGTTTATATAGCACTGCCCTAAAACTAGAATATTAGAATATTTATTTTCATCAATATGCATTCTTCAGGTGTATATATTTGAGAATAAACATTTTTCTTAGTCTGTTAGTAGTTGTGTG
Source organism: Xenopus tropicalis (assembly GCF_000004195.4). Classification (NCBI taxonomy): domain Eukaryota; kingdom Metazoa; phylum Chordata; class Amphibia; order Anura; family Pipidae; genus Xenopus; species Xenopus tropicalis. Next base: position 97,451,036 of record NC_030682.2, on the reverse strand, counting down.
GGGGTGAGTTTAACACTTCCAACATTTGACTGCTATTAATTATATTTATTAATAGATTGCTCAATGGAAAGTTATAAAACAGGCGTGCTTAAATTACAATTTAAACTCTGCAATTAGATTAAATAGCAATAAATTCCTTTTTGCTTGCTGTGGTGCGACCAATGCGAGTTTTATGAATCGTCTTAACTGTATTTAATACAAATTGTTAGGGGATAAACCAACTTTTGCAGCCCTGTGGGTGTAGAGCCTTGCTTCTTCATGTGCTATACAGTAATACTGCCTAGTGATGCAGCAGTGTATAATGATGGCATCAGCAATACACCGAACCACCAGTTTTTATTTCCTCTGCATTATTAGTACTGTATATAATTTTGAAATAAATACTTAATTTCTCTTACGTATAATAATTTATACATAAGAAAAAAAGAGAAGAAAAGGGGGAGTTAAACACTGTAATTGTCACAACATTTTCTTTCATACAAGAGCAATATGTGTTTAACCTTTGCTGCTCTTTAATATATACCCTTCTACATACCAAGAGTGTGATCTGACTACTGGGAAACTGTTGCCAAAGTGACTGGAGCAGAATATGTGCAGTGACTCTGGGGAAGTAGCCTTGTAGAATGGAGATTGGAGACCTTTTTAACTCTTGATAGTTCCTTATAGTAAATACAGTGGAATTTAGCTAAAATGCTTTCTTTTTTTAATTTTTTTCTGTCTTTGCTCTGAGTAAGCTGGGCAAGACTTTTTTTTTTTTAAAGAAACTGTGAAGGACACAGGATACTGCAAGAGATAAAAGACAATTGAGCAGTTACTAATTTTAGTAGTACTGTATATGTAGTATTGGGTATAATTTTGAACTAAATACTTAATTCCTTTTACTCATAATTATAAATGAAGAAAAAGGAAAAGAAGAAAAAAAAATAAAAGGAGGAGAGTTAAACATTGTAACTGTCACAAAATTTTCTTTCAAGCAAGAGCAATATATGTTTAAAGGAACAGTAACACCAAGAAATAAAAATGCATCATAGTAATTAAAATATAATGTACTGTTGCCTGCACTGGTAAAAGTTGTGTGTTTGCTTCAGAAACTCTATTATTGTTTCTATAAATAACCTTCTGTGTAGCCATGGGGGCAGCCAATGAAGCTGAAGATAAAACACCATTGTATTCTACAGAACCTATCTGTTATCCTGTCACCTGTGACTTTTCTCCTTTTTTCCAGCTTGAATGGCTGCCCCCATGGCCACACAGTAGGTTATTTATATAAACTATACTAGAGTTTCTGAAGCAAACACACCAGTGTTACCAGTGCAGGGCAACAGTACTCCAAAAGTAAAGCTAAGTTGGATTTTATATAAATTACCTTTTGAGGCCCTTAGAGAAAAAAATACCAACAAACTATATCTATTGAAGGAATGAATAGCTGATGTGTGATGTGCAGCTCCTAGCATCCTTCTCCCTAATTTGTGGTTGCTTAAATTTAGCAGAAGCCATCTTGTGATATTTTAGCTGCTGTGCAATTTTACCCTTCTGCCATGCTTTCCCTACCTGCAGCTAACAGAGGTGATGTTGATTGCCAAAATAAAATGCAGCAGACAGTGCATATGTATGTAGCAGTTTTGCCTGTTATTTCCAGGTAGTATATAAACATTAAATATTTACATGTTAAATCATAATTTAAGTAGGTAATTTTTGTATTCTATAACTTTCACTAAAATGTTGTTCATCTTCTGTTCCTTCCCTCTTTTCCTGATATTTTTATACTCTATCGGGTAGATTTATTAAAATGTGAGTTTAGACCTTGATAATAAAAACTCACATTCTATTCATTTCTATGGGATTTTTAGAAGTGTGTTTATTAAATGGTGAGTTCTAACTTTCACCTATTGATAAATATACTTCTAAAAATCCCCTAGGAATAAATAGAATATGGGTGATTTTTTTATGTATTAAACTTTAAACTCGTTTAAAATTTAAATATTTTAAGAAACCTACCCCTATGTGTTATTTATAGGTTAGGGAAGTCTTGTACTGATCACTTTCTTGCACTTCTCACTTACTTGCTGCATTAAACAAAATACATACTCCTGAAAATATCTATCCTCTTCCTGCTTCAAACTTAACGTGGGAAATTTACACCTGTATTTTTAAATATTACAGTGTTTCCCTTGACCTGAAAGGAATTCCATCTGTAGTGATAAAAACAGCAAAAGTATGTTGCCTATATTTAGAATGGACTATTTTTAGAAAAGATAATGTTAAAGAAAGAAACGCTAATATTTCTTGTGTTTTTTTTTGCAGAATACTCTAGTTGTAGAGATTCCACCTTTCCGCAACCAGAGAATATCCAGTCCAGTTCAAGTAAATTTTTATGTCTGCAATGGGAAGAGGAAAAGAAGCCAGTACCAGATTTTCACCTATCTGCCAGCCAATGGTAACATCCTGCATCATGAACATTTGTCTTTATACACCTAAGATTGTTAACAATACTTGTTACTGAAACACTGTTAAAACCATGACCTGTGGGTGTAAAGGGCAACAACGTGAAATGAATCTTCTGTTTGTTAGAAATGGTGCTTACTTTGTTCTGGCTGATCTGAAATGTACATTATCTGACCATCCCTTTGGCAAACATCCTATTCTTGTGCCAAACTCACACAAACATAACTGCAAAGCCCTACTTCCTTGAGAATTCTCTTCTAATACCTGTTAGAAGGAGCACATTATCTTTAGTGTCATACATGGAATATACAGAAGCAATTCAAAATTAGTGTCAAGAATAAATCTTGGAAAAGCTCTTAACTGCATCAGATTTACTTTAACACATATTTCATGCCTCGAAGGATGCATCTTTAACATCTTGGGTGGGCCACCATAGTCTGGGTGGGGATAGGAAGAAAAGACTCTCCCATATTTTGGCAGTGGTCTTTGCACTTTGCAGTGACAGCTGTTGTTGATTTGGGTGTGGCTATGAACAAAAAAGTTTGAAAGAGACTCATCTTTTATCTCTGCCAGGGCAGAGGTCTAGCAAAATTAAGGAACAGGCAAGTGTTTTATTTTCACATCCCAAATAAATTCAATATTTAATCATTCAGTCCTGTCATTCGGGTCTGAGTTTAATAGCTTCTTATTAAAATGGGGAAGAGGAATGCCAGGTTGACAAAATGTCATTTTCTGCACAACTTCTTTTTAGTGAATGATTTGTAGACAACTTTATCCTGGTGAATGGAAAGATAAACTGCTACAATCAATTATATAATCATATTTCACGCTGACAAGCATAACAAAAATCTTCATTTCTGAATAAGAAAAACCGGCATATTGTAAATCCATGTAATGTTTAATCTTTTCACCTTTGGACCAAATAACCTCACAAGGTCTATGTAAGATACATTGTTTGATATGTGAAATTAATAAAAGCTTTTTTTTTCACCAAATACCTACAGTGAGCTCTTTGCTAATCACAATAATTATTATGTTAATGGCATATCTAAGCGAAATTTAAACCCCAGTTATTAATCACTTGCATGACTGGAGATGCAGACAAGCTTTTTTCTCCAAAATATAACTTTTAACATTGGGTAAATATATAAAAAAAATAATCAAATGTTTAGCAGCACATGAAATGGGACATTCTGTTTTGACAGTAGAGGACAACTGGCATACATTCACATGCGTTCACAGAAATGTAACATTTATTTTATTGCAACCACTTTCAAATAATTATGCTTTTTTAAAGTCACAAAACCTCAAATGTATAAATTATACAACATTATCAATCATGGACATACATTTTCTATATTTATTTACTATTCTTATATTCCTCACACGGAAATATAATTTGCATAGTTTTCCCAAGCAAAATGTTTTAGGCCTTACTAATTCATCAGCTCAGCAGTCCACAAATGCATCTTTTGTTTTCTACTATACAAATTCTAAAAAGCCCAACTATTTGCATGTTTTCACCAGTTGCATATGTTCTGGGTCCTTGTGCCTGTGTTTTAGCTGTGGGGGAAAGAAAGTTTCTTGAATTGAGCATTTCATAGCAATGAGGCAAGTAAAACTTACAAATTGTGTGGATCTTTGTACTGGTATGGGACCTTTTATCCAGAATGCTCGGGACCTGGGGATTTCTGGATAAAGTGTTCTTTCTGTAATTTGGATCACCATACTTAAAGTCTACTAAAAATCATTTAAACATCAATTAAATACAAATGGATTGTTTTGTCTCCAATAAGGATTAATTATATTTTAGTAGGGATCAAGTACAAGGTACTGTTTTATTATTACAGAGAAAAAGGGAATCAATTTTACAAATGTGAATTATTTGATTAAAATGGAGTCTATGGGAGATGGTCTTCCCATAATTTGGAGCTTTCTAGATTCTATATAACAGATCCCATGATCAAAAGGAAGGCATTTATGATATGGGTTCACAGAGTTATCTGTTATCCTGACCTGTTGCTTTGTTCAGACTGTCTGAACACTTACCTTCATCTGACTCGTTCATGCTGTCTCTTTCTAAAATACCTTTCATAATTATTTCTTAATAAATAGTCCTTATTAACACAAATAAAGGACATTCCTATTCAGTCTATTATGATTATTATTAATAATCAGCGCCAGATTTCTTATCTGAGGCGCCCCAAGGCCGTCCCCGTTGCTCCGTATGGCAGCAAAATTTTGGTGTGGTGGTCATGCCGTCCCCAAATTTGTGCCGCCCTAGGCCCAGGCCCTTGTGGCTTTGCCACAAATCCAGGTCAGTTTATAATAAAGTAGTACTTTTTAATGCACAATACAAAATATTCCCATGCTTGGTTGCTGGGATAATAAAAATTGACAAAGAAACCAGATGTTCCATGAAGTCTACTGGTAAAGCTACTGTGCCTCTTCATGTCTTGCTTTGCTTTATTATTATTACAGCATCATGCAGCATCCCTTAAATCCAAAGGAGTTTCACTGGATGTGTAACTAAATTAAATTGCAACCAGTCAGTGCATGTTCAAAAAATAAAAAATAAACAAAACAAAAATAGATTTTTATCATTTACTATTTCCACTAGATAATCGCAAAGGGTACATGGAAAAATGTAAGGTACAGTGACCATCTAATTAACATTAGTGCAATAAATAGGGCTTGTGATAAACATACTTTATGCCCTTTTAAGCAATGTATATGTTATTTGTTATTTCTTACCCTAAAAGGGCAAAATATGATATTCTACTTCCTGGTTTGTAAGTGTACATTCCAAAAAAATCTGCAGTAACCTTCAGTTTAAATAAATCCCTCAATTTCCCCGACTGGAGCCTGTTAGGCTGTTAGATAAGAAGCAGCACATTATAAAGAGGAATTCTACTGATTGGGTATTTGTTTCAATTGTGCTCAGAAGAACAGGAAGTAGAAAGTGTAACAATCATGAAAAATGTTTTTATAATATTGAAAATATAAAGTCTAGACAAGCATTTTGACAATTTATAGCTTTTAAGAATTTTGCATTGTTACAATGGCTAATTATTTAAGCAGCCCCCATCCCCCACCCTCCAGAATCTCTGGCTCCCTGCTCTGTGTCAATGATGCAGAAATGTGTGAGTGATAGAGCAGAGTGAAAGCTGATTTGCTGCGGCATGTCGTGAGGCCACACCCCTTAACAGCAAACATGTGCAAAGGGAAAGTAAGGGAATGGAGCTGGGCTGGGTGCATATAATATTTGTACATATAACAGTAACAGTTACTTCAGTAGCCAGATACAGGTGTAACAAAAGAGTGTATGAAAGAGACTTTCTTCGTGCCACTGACAGTGACACATGAAGTGCAGCAATATTACAGTCCTCTGCACAGGCAACTGTGTATGTACAGGCACATAGACTTCTGTATGTTGGATTCACAGACACCTTTCTATGTCTGTCAGAGCTCTCCTGTAGACTGACTAGCCGGGCTTTCAGACTTCTTGATTGGCCAGCTGAGTCTAATCAGACCCACCTGGTGTGTAGCATTTACTCTGCTATAGCCAGTCCATGTATTGTAGTTTTATGGGAATGTGCAAGTGGATGCCCTAACGTTATTGTCAGGAAAGATGGGCAGGTGGGGGTTAAACTTCAGATGTCAGCCAAGAATGGCTGGACCACTCCCACTCCTCTCTAATCAGAACACAAGCTGCCTGTAAGTACTGAGCCAAGTAAAGCAGATTCCCATTCATGATAGTTCCCCTTTAATTTCAGATTTTGCAAAAATAACACAAACTGCACATATTTCATAATTAAAACAACAGACAAAAAGTATGTTCTGCATAATTCATCAAACTTCACTGCCCTATTAAGCAATCACCAGATGTATATCTGATTTTAACAAGTTGATTGTTAATGTGTGTGAAGTCTGAAGCACTGCAAATACAGTATCAGAAGGAAAGGAGCAGCAAGTCATCATGTATACAGTTAATGAATGTGAGAAGATATGTAACAGGACACAAATATTCTGAAACTATAACATTTTTATTTTATTTTGTTATTGTTATGTATTTAAAATAAAATTAAGATTTACCACAAGCAATGGAATCTAACAGGAAAAGGGGAGAAAAGGATTTTTTGATTATTGAAGAGCCACTAAATGCTAAAATTAGGGCAATGCCTGATATAAAGGATGACCAGTGTCTTTGTAAATGTAAACATATTGGCATGATATAAATAAAAGTTAATATATACAAATATTATTGCAGAGAAGTTGGAGGTTACTTTCAGTATCTTCCTAAATAGTCTTTCAAAATAATATCTTGCTGCTATGCTTGGTCTTTTTTTATGTTGGCCCACTTTTGTCTGGCAATCATCATCAATTATTTATATAGCACCACCACGTTATGCAGTACTTAATATATCACAAATATAATAAAGTAATATATAACAAACCAGGGCCAGCACAGAATAACAATGAGATCAGAAGTCCCTGCTCAAAGAGTTTACAATTCCCCTTTATGTCAGATCACATAGTAGACAGAAAATGTTTAATGTTTTTAAATATGTGTATGTTGAACTTGGTTTCTGACTATTGATTATAAATGAAAACAAATGCAATTGTGTATAGGTTTTCACTAGCGCCAGTGGGCAAAAACGTGAATGGGGATGTTCAGATCCCCCAAGAAGGCCTATTTATTGTACTTATGTAGGTGTAAATTGCACTTTTTAGATAGGAGGAGGTCTGGTATAAGGAGAATTACTTTTCTACAGAAACAGAAATGGTGTTTGCTGAGAATTATTATTAGTTACAGTGTGTCAGTGTAACTGACACACTGTATTTTTGTAATACGAGTAGAAGATATTTAATGGTAATATTAGTAATGCATCCAAATTATTATGGTGTGTACCTCTGTAAAGGTGGGGGAAATTGTACATACCCAAGTTAGTAAGACTTATTACTGACTTTTCTTTTACTAGTTTACCGTCTGAAGTCTGTAGACACTCCCACCCAGCTTACAGTTCAAATGTCCAGAATCACTATGAAGCAGGGTGTGCCCTGGCCCTAGTGGGCCCCAGCGGGCCAGACTGGATCCCTGCACCCCCTCAGTCCGACCCTGCTATGGTATTATATGCTTAGAATTATATACCGAAAGGCAGCTAACTACTTATAAAGGAGGATAAAAACATTGCACTTAACTTTTACTTGTGGGTCTTTCCACAGAGTTAAAGTCCATGTCTTCAGTCTCTTTGATAAGCTGCTTGGTCTTTTACATACCAGAATGTTGTAGATATATACTTCTTATACATAATTTCATCTTTACCACAGAATTTGCTGTGCCAGCTATTGCATATTGCCTCCCATGTGTCAGAACAGGTGCTTATCTGCTTTGTTGTATATATAAAGAATTATGTACCCTCTGATGTAAAATAGAAGGGTATTGGAAATCACAGAGGAGTGGGAAGCTAAAAGTGACTTCAAATATCCTCATGTTTTAAAATAGGTTATATGATATGTCTTAGAGAGCACAAGTGTAAGTGGTTTATATAAAACAAATGACATCACTAAACATAATTTATAACTAATGAAATTACTAGGAGTATATATATTTTGCAGAATATTATGTTGTATACAATTGGATTGCCATCAGTTTGAAATCAATATACAATTGGATTGCCATCAGTTTGAAACATATATCATTTATTTGGGGGGCCACACCGAAATACGTATATGTATTTGCAAAACTAAACATATAAATGATACAAATTTACAAAATGAAAGGGGGAAATCCTTAATTTGTTTTTTTATAGTCTCCAAAGTAATTGGCATGGTTAGAAATGAGCCAAAGGTTATATTTTGGGCCACACCAGCTTTTTTAAACAACATACTTTTGTTTGCTTTGCAGTGCCTACCATACTGCTTTCTAGACAAGGGCCCAAATGTACACTGTAGCAGACTAATATTTGCTTAGCTATTTTCCAAAACATTTCTTTGGAGCACTGTCCTACAGCATTTTATTAAGTAGGTTTCTAAGGATTTGGCTTGTTGCCACCTAAGTGTATTTCATTTAGCTTGTTCCAAAGATAATGAACAACACTTTGCTTATTGAGACATTGAGTAATAATGCAAATTGTTGGCACCAACTGTTCTGTAAATAAATGTGTAAGACAAATAAAAGGCTGTACTGACTTCCAGTGTTTAACAAAATATTAATAATTTATTGAAAACAAACATAAAAGCAACAAACAAGCTAAAAAAAATTATGAGCAGATAATTGGAATCATTAGGTTGCCACATTTGTTTACGTAGTAGTACAACTATTTTGACTAGAAAGAAAAATAAAGTAGTGTGCTAAGTGTGATCAGTCTTTAATAACAAGCTTGTAAGGATTATGACACCACATTGGTTTATATTTTGCTCATGATCTGTAGACTCTCTTTTTACATTGGACTCAGTTGTATATTTATGTGGGTCTGAGCATAGTCTTTGTATGTAAAATTAAAGTTTTGGCTAGACTCTAGGAATGTCTCACCATATTTCATGTTTTCAAACTTATATTGGTGGGTATGAACAAAGGCTCCACCAATGATAAAAGTATCTAACTTATGAATAACGACGTTTCAAAATCAAAGGCAAAATTTTATTTTGTTGTATTGGTGCATTGACTGTGAAAGAAGGGGGCCACTATTGCTTACCAGTGTTTGGAGCGCTTAAGGCAGTATAGATACAGATCCTTAACATTATATGGGCTGTAGTCAGGCCTTGACTTACAGCCTGTGGATTCTGGCAAATGCCAGAGGGGCTTTTGTAAGATGCCATAGACAGCTGGTATTTATTGGGCTGGTGGGGGACTGTTTGGGCCTCTGTACTTGAAATGCCAGGGCCTATTTTGAATCCCAGTCTGGACCTGGCTGTAGCGTTTACAACCTTTTTCAAGAAGACACATTACTCTCAAACAGTCATCAAGAAGTGATTTCCTCTGTCGAATGCCTCTAAAAAGGGAAATGTAATAAAGTGGCCATGATTAAAAAGAACCTTTATATTCCTGTAGCAGTCATTTACTGGTGGTTTAAAGGCGGTTTACTAACCCATACAGTCTGTTGAGAAAATCCAAGATATACATTTCATAAAGAATGGCAAATCTCAGTTCTTGACTATGACAGTTTTAATGGTTCATAGACTTTATCTTATCCAAATTACTATATTCATTCAGTGTAAACCTTAATATATGTCTTGTATTAAATTATAGTTACACAGATAAAGAAACGTGTAGTGACAAAGGTAAATCATTTGTTTAATATATTCAGCATGTTTTGTAATAGAACTCACAAACATGATTTTCATGAGTCATAATGTAATTAATGTTTTACAAATGCCACTCAGCCAGTGATTAATGTACTAAAGTGTTTAGCCGTAAGGTACAGTACATAACTATTTGATGGTTTCTTGCCATATAGCAATTACGAAGAAGTGTCAGGATGGAGTACTTTTACATTGTTCTAAAGACATGCAGTTATATATAGAATATAATTTCATTCATACTATTTATTAAACAAATACCATTATTTTGTCACTTGTTTATACAGTTTCCCTTGCATACATTGTGGTTTTTGTAGTAAATAGACAAAACATGTAAGAGAAACCACCCAGAACCCTGCATATCATGTAGCTCCACAGAGTTGAAATAGGTAGGATGAATGGGAGATAGTAAGCATAATAGAGCAAGATAGTGAGAACAACATTTTATGTTAATCTTGCCACTTTACATAAATAATTGGGCCCATCAAGCCTGTTTTGCCCTGTGTCCTAGCACTAACAAAGACAGCCCTGGGAAAGAGTATTAGATGTGAAGTCATTCTAGTGGTCATAGATCACTACATTGTACTATGCCCCCATTTAGTGTTCCCTCAGAGTGAAACAAGACTATGCTTTAGAAAAGACTAAATGGTCTTTTCATTATGTTTTAAAAACAAACTACGAGCAAAATCACTAAGTTGTGGTATATAAGTTGTCATTGACTATTTATATATGAAAAGTGAATGCACTTTGTTGCTGAAAATGGTGAGCAACACCAAATACAGATCTCTGTAATCATTCTACCTACGCAACTTCCTTCCTGAGACCTAAATTTATCTTTGAAGAATTCCATCACATGAAAAACAAGAACTCTTTCATAATGAATGTTAGCCAGTGAACATACCTTTATTCTCACCTTTCCTATCTAACCTCACGCATTAGTGGTGTGCAAAGTAACCTCGCAAGGTAAACCATGGCTTTCTGAAATACATCCTGTGGTCACTTATTGACGTAAGCATCACAGAAAAGATATAATTGTGAAACAGTACTTAACAGGCTAAGTGGGACTGATAACTCTTGGCCTTCATTTGCTCTGAGACCCTCTTAAATGTTTAATGTACATAAATAAACTTGCTATATACAGAAAACAATACAGTGAAACGAAGTAAGTATAGGGAGTAGCTGAATAATCTTTCAATCTGCAGATATGATGAAGTATGTTTTTTGCCTCTTCCTATGCAGTTGAGGTTATCAGAAGTAGACATGCACATAATAATTATTGTAAAATTATTACTGCAAAATCAATTAAGCCATTGCTAGCAGTAAAAACATGTTCAAAAACAATGAGGATAATTTTTAATACACAAATGTCATTCAAAATAAATATCCCATTTTTCTATATACAGAAAATATACACACACACACACACACATATATATATATATATATATATATATATATATATATATATATATATATATAAAATTCTTGCATTGCACAGCAATGTGTGGGAGGCTAGAGAGAGACTAATACATAAGTTCATTAGAATCACAGATGGTGGAAAAGAAATACCAGTCCCCTTGTGCATATGTGCCATGATGACATATCTGTAAAGGGTGACTTAGAATTCTAGCATTACAGTATTTGAACTCTATAAAGTCATTGGTGAACTCTGTACAATAGTGTCTGATTAAGGAATGATCACAGCCCTCTTAATGAAGCCTAAAGGCCAGGCATAAGAATCATTTTCTCACTTGTGTTATTTTAAATGAAAAATATAGCCTCTAGCAAATATTTAGGTCCCCAATAGCAGATTTGCAATTCTTTTAGGGCATGATAGAGTTCTTTGGAGGTATATGTAATTGTATGTTAGCATATTCATAAATATATGTTCATATTTTGTGTGGGTATTAACTTACTTAATGTCACAATGTAACAAGGCAGGACATTTTTGGTAATATATACTCAGGAAAAGTATATCTATAAGCAAAGGTTTTTAAAAATGTATAAGTGAGGGAACTGTGAAGGCCAGTCTAAAACCTTCATTTTACTTTTCTTCAAGTAGCTTATGGTGAATTTTAAGGTGTGTTTAGGATTATTGTCTTGTTGTAGGAGCCATACCCTGGCCTTTATCGCATTTCTCCAAACAAACCTTTTCGTGATCCTGGCCAAAGAGTTCAGTTTTGACTTCATCAGTCCACAGTACTTGTTTCCAAAAGGCCTCTGGCTTGTCTATATGCTGGTTTGTATACCTCGTGTGTTGACTTTTGTGATGAGGTCGCAGGCAAGGCTTCCTCCTGATGACTTTTCCATACAGATCATGTTTGCGAAACCAACTCTGCACTGTGGAATAGCGCAAAAACACTCCTGTCTCAGCCAAATCTTCTTGCAGTTTTTTTGTTGTCATATAAGGTCTTGCATTTACCTTTCAGACCTTTTTCTCATGGACAGTTTTTGTAATCAGTAGTCTGTAATATAATAAACATTTGTGTTACCATTGTTATTGTTTGTATGAGTTCTCCTCTTTTTAGGGGTACCAAACACGAGAAAATGGAATTGGCAAACCACTAGCTGAAGGTAGACTAAATGAATTATGTGGGCTACCTTGTGCCAACACTAAATATTATAAAAAAATTACAATTTTTTTATTTCTGCCAGTCTTCAGTGAGCAGAGTGAAATGTTTATTTGAGTTTAGCAGGGTGTGTTGGCATTAATAGCTGCTGGGGTTGTCACTTTTTTATCTTTAGCAGCTCATATTTTTGTGCGTGTACCTAGATTTGTGACTTCCATAAGATTTAGTAAGGAGCTTTGACTGCAGTGAGTTAGCAAGTTACTACTGAATAACAGCCTTTAGGTAAACTAAACAATTGCATTAAAAAACATCTATCCATCCCTCTTATCTATATATTATTTGTTTTTACATATATCCTGTTCACTTTGTTATGATATTTGGCTATGAGGTGGTGCTTAGTTGTAATTAGCAATACATAATATAATGCTTTTGGCAAATAAGAATTCATTTACTAAGAGGGAATTTATTTTGCACTTTCAGAACCTTCCTGCTGCTTGAGATGTCATACTTAATGCTGCCCCTTTAGTAGTATAGAAAAAAAATGAAAATTCAGGAATTTGACTTCCAAATAGCCACCCTTAAGAAAGTGCTACCCAATCATTCCTACCCATTTGTATCTGTCGGCGTCACTGTTATACACTATTTTGAAGCGCTCAACCTTTGCAAAAAATCCTTTTGGATCAGGTGCTATCAGGGTCGGACTGGGGGGTGCAGGGCCCACTAAGGCTTCTGCCTCAGGGCCCCCTGCACCCCCAATGGCCCCCAACACCCAAGCGTGCCTAAATTAAACTGACCTGCAGGGCATCTGGGGAAGGAGACAGGCGGATCAGTGGAGTGCCCTGTGGGGATCGGGTCTGGGGGTCCACCTTTTTTTTCCCGGTGCCCTGGTGGCCCAGTCCGATGCTGGGTGCTATGCAGTATATTGACCCAACCTGCCCAGGGTCTTTCAAGTCACACTAGTGCAAATAACTGCAGAACACTGTTAGTTTGCTTCAACGTGATTGTATTGGCTCCAAAAAGTAGACAAAAGAAAGGCAACGTTTTGGCCTTACTGGGCCCTTTATCAAGGCTCTGTTATAGTCACTGTTTTAGTCAACTGTGACAAGGTCTCATTATAGACCAAATATAATGCTTTAGTTTTGTATGGATAGACTTTCTTTTCTGCATTACATACAAAACTTCAATAGCTATAAGCCTCTTGTGATTTAATAATAGAACAAACAAAATAAAGCCTATTGTATCTCTTCAAACTGTCTGTATGACTAAAGCCAACGCTGGCACTTAACTAATTATACATGACGTATGATAATTGTTGCCTAGTACAGATAATTTTCATCCCTTGAGGGCTATTGCTACACATTTGTTCTTCTATTGACAAACAAGCAAATAGGTAAGAAAGAGCTTGGCTTTTTCAGAAAGGCTGTTGAGTCTTATTTTTTACTGTTAGTGGAAACTAAAAGTTTCCAGAAGTTGTATTCTGTATGGGACACTCCTACTCTAGGGTACACTATGGAAGTACAATATAATCCAAATTCAAGTCATCTCATCACCTTACATTTTTATGGTAACAATATGTAAGAATAACTGAATACTTTTTAACAATATGATATACATTAAGGGGCACATTTACTAAACCACGAACGGGCCGAATGCGTCCGATTGCGTTTTTTTTGTAATGATCGGTATTTGGCGATTTTTCGGAAAATTGTCGCAACTTTTTCGTTGCCATTACGAATGTTGTGCAAAATTTGTCGATTTTTTCGTATCGTTACTACTTGCACGAAAAAGTCGCGACTTTTTCGTAGCCTTCGCGCTGAGTACTAAAGATTCGGATTCATTCAAGCTTCAGTATGGTGACTTTTCTTGGGCCAGGTTGGAGCTGCAGGGTGCCATTGAGTCCTATGGGAGGCTTCCAAAATCATGCTAAGTCTGAAAGTTTCCCCCGCCGCTTACGAGCGCTCAATACGAAAAAGTCGCGACAAGATACGAGCGCATTGTAATGGCTACGAAAAACTCGCGTTTTTTCGCGCAAATCGTATTGGTAACGAAAAAGTCGCGACAATTTCCGCAAAGTCGTAAAGGCACAGAAAAAATCGCAAAAAATACGAAAAAGTCGCAAAATGTTCGTTTTCCAATCGGAATTTTTCGGATTCGGATTCGTGGGTTAGTAAATGTGCCCCTATGTGTGTTTATCAGCTAGATGTTCTTCTATACTGTTGTCTGATGTACTCGTGTATGTGACCCATGTACTGTGATTTGTACCATCTGCTTTGCTGCATTCCCACCAGAATAACAAATCAGACTCTGAATTTAATTTTTTTTTAAATGTCAAAGCCCTGATCTCAATCAAATTGAGAATTTGTGGCATTATTTAAAAACCAGTCTGTTGTGGTCCAAGGTGGCGACCCGGCCAACCACTTTGCCCCCCTGCCAGGTGTGGTGACAACTGCAACAACAGGTGGGGCGGGGGGAGCTGAAGGGAATTGAAATCATGTGCAAGACCCCAGGCAATAAGGGTAGGCAGACAGAATCGGTATGTGCCTATAGCTCCCACCCCCACTGGGCCATAGGCACATGCCTCTTCATCCTATCCTGCCAGCCCTGTTGAAAACTGACATGCAGATATGCACTGAAAGTGAAGTTTCATTCAGCTGAAAAAACTCAACAACCTGAATTAATTCTGCCTGGTATAATAGGCCAGAATCATTGAAACCTCTCTAGAACAGCATGTAGACAATAGACTGTGTGGATTAAGTACTTCTGGAAACAGCATATTTTAGTTTTTTATTTGTCTTAATATAAACAGTGTCACATTAAAAACAGTTTTAGTGAAATATCATAGAGAAGATCAGTTTTTTTAAAATAAAAATATCACAGAGAAGATCATGAGGGGTTTGTTGTTCAGTTAAAGGATCTTTATATATCTTTATACTTTTCCCCCATTTAGTACACTAGGCAGATATAAATAAGCATAATATTAGTAGCCTGAAGGCATTACTATGAAGTAGTCTTCCTTTGCTCATTTCCTCTGCAATCTAGATATAATTAAATGCAATGACTGCATTTAAAACATGCACAGTTAGAAACAGAATAGTTTTGGTGCTGTTCTTTGCTGTTTCAGTATTTTATATTATTCACAGAATTCTTGACAACTTAGTGCATCTGTTTAAGGAATATTTATTGGGCACAATTTCTTCAGAAAGTTTTTAACACGGCCCTGCTCTCAATCACATGCTGTGTAATGTGTTATGAAAACAACAATAAAGCTATAAGAGGTCTTTCCTGATGAAATTGCTCTCCAAGGCTATTAATGTTCTAAGTTGGTCCCAATAAAGAGCACACACCTGCAACTGTTTCTTTGGCTCCACTTCTGCACTTCACTTGTAAGTTTCACATTTCTTTCTTTCTTTTTTTTCCCTCAATAACTTCCATATTGACCCAAAATCATCAGCCTGGCTCAAAGGCAGGGAAAACATTCTGAATAGGTCCTTTGTACTTTGGCATTTCAGTCCCACACCCTCATTTGTTGGCTGCTCCAGCTGAACAGTTTGACATGATTCATTTTAATTCCATTTGAAGCATTTTTAGAAATGAAACAGCCTTCAGGTACATGGCTCTGCTGAGCAAACTTTTTCATTTTGGTATAGGGTATCCAAGCTTACATGTCCTCACAAAATGGATAGTAAAAAGAAAAAGAAAAGTTGTCTGAAGTGGACTGTGAGAACTTTAGAGGCTTTTGTTTCAAAAGCACGAACAGTATGGTTACAGTCACATGCACTCAGATATGAAATTACATGGATCATATCGTCCCTTAACATCCCTTTTTATATTGTTTAAGGTGGGTCTCCGTGAATTCATTTAGTATAGTGAAATGTCTTGCAACAATAAGTAATATAGCTGATGTTAAACCAATTATTGGATCACTTTGTTGACTCCTATACATTATTTTGGTCATCTGATTAAAAAATAGATAAAAAAAGAAACCCTGCTCTAATGTCTTTACAGTACGGATGTGAAGGTATATGTGATACCCAGGGACACAAATTGGTTAGGGTAACAAAGTGGGATTGCTGGTTCTGTCAGGTGGCTGGTCCATTTTTTGGTAATGCCAGACCTACCACCTTGAGCCCCTTTGCTGTCTTCTGGTGATGTGGTTATTTCTGTGGCAGGCCCTGCTCCCTCCGTGATGTCAAAGATTCTCATTGTTGCATTAGTTACCATGAGCTTAGTATGCCCTGACAGTCTTTAGTGGATCAAGAAATTCAAGAAAGTAGCAGCCATACTCGACCCAACTTAATTTTAAATCAATATGTGGCCTTCTTTGAGCACATATTATTAATCAAAAATGACAGGAATTGAGACACCTAATAGGATGATGTTTCCATCTTGTTTTGTAATTCTATTAACATGTGAAATTCTAGAGCAGGATGCAGATGTGGTTATCAAAATCTTAAGCTAAACAAATATTTTAAAGCTACGTAATCTATACTTTTGTTGTGATTATGTAGCCTTAAATTACGCTTAAAATTAGGATATGAAACAGGTCATATATTCACGTCAGTGATTAAATAGAACTTAGGAAGCCATATGTGGAAGGGGAGAAACATAATCTTTATAGCACATGGAAGGCAAGTTATCTTGTTAAGAATATGTTTTTATATTTTTTTTGCTTCTCTAAGATCTAGCTATATTATATAATCATAGATCTGCAGAGACATAACTCTTACATTATAGACATTGTCTGATTGGACTGGATATTACAGCAGGAGCATATAGTCTGCAGTGCTTCAGCCTTTGATCATTCCCATTTATCTGAGTTGCTTAGGAATATGGAAGTATATAGACCTTTGGGATTGTTCAGCCTTTATATTCAATGATTATTCCTCATTGACATTTTTACATTATTACGATCAATTCTGTTTGTCATGGCTGATGTATTCTTACAGAAAATCTAAATTTTTCTGCAACATGGCACATTTTTGCTGATCCCTTGATGATCCGGCATGGAAACTACCACTGGGAATTATTTTATCAATAAACATGTTTTAAAGCAGTTGTATAATTAGTATCACTTTTAATAAACCTTTAACCACATCACTGTAATATTGGCAATGGAAATTCAGATACCTGAAACATTTCATGTAATACAAATGAATCTGGAGAGCTGTGCTAGAATTTCCGGTTTAGTGGGGCCATTCCCCTCATACATGTAATGCAAATTATTTTCCATAAACACAGGGGACATGAGAATGCAGGCCCTCTATTTATAGTGCTGTAGGCGGCTGGTCATGTGCACACCCTAATATCACAGATTGTTGTAAGAAATAGCTAGCATTACTTAGATGGGGTCTTCTTGCACAGCATCATTGATAATCACTTTTATAAAGGCATAAAGCACCGAATTACAGAGGCCATCTCCTATTTGGTTTATTTAATGTTTACATTTTTTTTAACAGACTAGTTATCTTATTCAGCAATTTTCGAGTTTGTGAATTCTGGTTTTTCTTACTTAAATAAACTCGCATATTGAATGGTCGCTTATTTATTAATAAGGAAAACTTGTTCAAATAAAAAAAATGTGTTTATGAGCATTAAAAACTCAAACAATTGCCTTGGAATATGGCTTGACTTTGCCTATGACAACTCCCATTGACTTAGAAAACTCAAAAGCCATAGCCAATTTTTACAATTATTTTTTTTTTTAACCATAACTCAAATTCGAATTTTTTTCAGCGAATTATGCTCAAATCGAGAGAAAAACTCAAACTCAACCTTTGATAAATCACCCCCTTAAGGAATGAAGATCCAAATTACAGAAAATCCCTTATTTGGAAAACCCCAGGTTACAAGTATTCCATATAATAGACATATAACTAAAAAAAATGGCAATAAACATGTTTTTCTTAGGTAAAAACAGCTATTCTTAGAGATACTGCAACTTATCCAAGCCTTTCTGCAAAGCATTATGTATATGTTGTGGATGGTTTTACCTTTTTCCTTACATCCTGTTAGTTTACTAACCTAAAGTACCTATATTTATAACTCGTGTTTTGGATAAATTAGGTAGTGCAAGCCTTGCGCCACAGTTTTAATTCTTTGTTGTTCTGTTGTGTTCAGTAGAGTGTTGGATTATAGGAAACTACCATATAGTCTTTTTATGTAAATATCAACTATGCTATTTGTGTAGGAAATAGTTAAAGGGGAAATTCACGTTTAAATAACTTTTATTAGTTATTGTAAACAAATATTACATTTTTCATTTTAAATTATCTATACATATTATTTGAATATATATATTTGAATTATCTATACAGACCCTTAACTATTTATCTTCCATTCAGATTTCCACTGTTGCCTGGTTGCTATTGTACTAAAGCCCTAGCAGTTAAAATTCCAAGCTTGAATTTAAATGATATTCTGTTTGCCTGGTTATCCTTTAGAAAACACTGTTTTTGCTGTGAGCCCTTCTTGGCTGCTTAGTCTAAGCAAAGGGACATTATTTCCATGGTTTATAGTTAAACTGCAGCGTTATGGGTAATGGCACACCAGGCAATTGTCTGAATACTTTGTCACAGAAAAAGGGAAGTGAACACTTCCCTCCATGGACAGTGGGGATTCTAACTAGCATAAATGCACAATAGTCACAGGAAAATCATAAAGATAGGCATTAGAGAAAAGCTTGGAACTTCTTTTGCAATTAAATATATCTGTAAGTGTATTTTGTTTACCTGGAGATTACTAAGGACCAATATCATCCTGTTATATTCTTAAAAAGCCAAGACTTGATAGACTGCAGTGCCTAAGTTTATTAGAGTGAGTGGATGTGGTAAAGCTTTGATGGTTCCTAATATGATTTAGCTAATTTATTAAATACGTGTGTGTCTTTGAGATCCTTTCCTTGGTTGAAATGCTATAACAGGGTAGCTAAATAATGAGTTTGCAGTGAAATAATGAATCCCTCTGTTCTTTACTTTAAAGGGGCAGTCGACACACATATACACTATTTTTAGCACAAGAAAAATATGTAGTACTTATGCTGAAAATATGTTCTGTGTATTGTTTTAATTTAAAAAATAGATATTTTGTGGTTATTCTTAATATAAAAAAGTAAAGGAACATATTTTGCATTTACACTTACTGTCTGACCATTTGTTATCTGAATTATTTTAAATAGAGATTACACTCTTTAGGGCTCTGGCACACGGGGAGATTAGTCGCCCGCGACAAAACTCCCTGTCCGGTGGGATGGCATACGCGGCGGCGCGATTTCAGTGAAATCGCGCCGCCGCGTTTGCCATCCCACCGGCAATTTACATTTTCGCCAGTGGGATGGCATTAGGAGATTTGTCACGGGCGACTAATCTCCCCGTGTGCCAGAGCCCTTATAAACAACCCTCCCTATTCACCCTTTTTTTGACTGTATTGTTTAACAAGCAGAAATATATTATACATGGGAATTATCTGTGCACTGCCAATCTAATAATCTAACTCATGAGAACTAAACAGGGAGTGGTTCAATTTCCCTGTTTCCCAAAAACTTAGATATACATAGTTAAAAAAAGGATTAAAAAGTATGTTCAGCACAAGGCCTAAATGCATTTTGAACAAAGGGGTGTACTGTCCTGTTTAATTTTTAAATTATATCAGCTATGTGAATTACATGTGCATAGACTTCTGACATATTTAAGGTCAGAAAACAGTAAGGTCCACGGCACATTGCAACAAATTATTTAGGAAACCTTTCATCCCAAGTGTGGATACTTTTTACATTTATTAGCAGCTTGGCTATTGGAAGTTTTGTTTGCCATTATTTATATTGACTTTTGACTTCTGATCAGCAGCTTTGCTGTGTACTACTAGCTGTGTGAATCCTTGCTCCCTGATGCATATGGCTGCAGAAAGGATTTGGGCAATTATTGTCTGCATTGGAACAAATCAGTTAAGGTGGCCACACATGTGGCGATTTGCGATCTTTCAATCCGCCACTGACGTTCAGGGCTGAAACGGCAGATAAGGAGGTAGGAACAATAGGATTTCCACCTCCTTCTGCCGATTCAGCCCTGAAGGCAGATTTTGCTTAGGCGCCTTCTATGGCACCCGATCAAAATCTTTTAACCCACTCGATCGGCGAGTCGACCGATATCAGTGGCCTCCTGCGATATCGGTCGACTCGCCGACTTGCCATACACACACCGAATATCGTACGAAACGAGGTTTCGTGCGATATTATCGGTGCGTGTATGGCCAGCTTTAGACTGGTCATCTAATTCATGATACATAAAGGGAGCCCATTCAGTTTCAGATCAGTAGATAAACCTAGCACAGGTGGGGGTTATTGGCCAGTCTGACATTCTGTGATAATATAGTCAAGCAGTGTCGGACTGGCCCACCAGGATACCAGGAGAACTCCACATGGGCCCAGGTGTCAGTGGGTCCTCATGCTCACCCAGCCATTTGCTTTGTACGCCTATACCATGGTAATTTCCCATTTATATATGAGAACAAAGAAAAGGAAGCACAGGTAATAATATGTACAGAGACGTGATTAAGAGAATAAAGAAGGCGGGTTAAGCGTGAAGGAAAAATTGTTTAAAGAGTGGGCCCACAGTCTAAGGTTTTCTTATGAGCCCCTTCCACCCCAGTCCAATACTGTAGTCAAGAAAAACATGTACAAGTAATTTTGGGTTTCCAGACATTTATTTTAATATGGTAGAGATGCACTATTGTTTCTATTTTTTAACTGTATAGTTTTTAATTTTGTGAAGGAGTACTGTAAATGCTGTTTAAATTACTCATTTTTTGTGTTGCTAACATGCTTCCTTTGTGCAAATTGCCAAAATAATTGGAGGCTGCTGCTTATAATTAGATCTTACATAAGTAATAAAATACATTATAAATCAATGCTCTTCCCCACAGTACATTAACAACAAAGCTATTCTTTACAAATAGGTCCCAGAAGAATATGCATTCAGGCAGAATAGTCTTAATTGATTTGTTATACAATAGAGAAGACAGCTATATGTGCATATCTTTAGTGCTGGACATTCAGACTGCTTCACCAGCTCTTCCCAGCCAGTGGTCTACAACCTGTTCCTTTTTTACTGCTCTGATAACGGAACTTTGCATGGCCATTAGAGTCTCAGATTAATCACACATATATAAATTGCATAGCAGCTGACACCAGGTCAATGAAATTCTCCTTTAAATGGTATATACTTTTTGAGACCTATGTAGAAAAAGTGCATAAACAATGTCTGGAAATAAACACTTTTTTGCACAGACATAAAGGATTCCACAGATTAAAAAAAACCCATAATATTCTGTGTGTTTGCCAGTCCTCACCCTCTCTCACACTGTAATACCTCCTGTATTTTGTGATAGATTCTGAGACTGAAGTCCCTTCTGCTTTCCAGAGAACCTGTGCAACACCCACTATAACAGTGTTTTTCAACCTTTTTTGGGCAAAGGCACACTTGTTTCATGAAAAAAATCACGAGGCACACCACCATTAGAAAATGTTAAAAAATTTAACTCTGTGCCCAGCAGCAGTGCCCCCCTAGTACATTGGTGCCCAGCAGCAGTGCCCCCTAGTACATTGGTGCCAAGAGCAGTGCCCCCCTAGTACATTGGTGCCCAGCAGCAGTGCCCCCCTAGTACATTGGTGCCAAGAGCAGTGCCCCCCTAGTACATTGGTGCCCTGCCTACGGCACACCAGGCAACATCTCGCGGCACACTAGTGTGCCGCGGAACAGTGGTTGAAAAACGCTGCACTATAAAATGCAGAGGGACTTCAAGTCCCAGAATCACTTTACAATAAAACAAGGGGTTGCATGAAACTGAGGTCTGGAAGGCTTGTCGCAGAGGACCTATCTAGTCGAGCATGAAACTGAGAGACAAGGGGATGTTGGGAATTTGTTTGTTGGAGTATGGCTTTCCTTTCAACTTGTGGAGTCAATTATGTTTCTGTAAAAAATATAAAATACATTTATTTCTGGAAGACCAGATAGTGTTTGTGCATCTTTTCTTTGTAAGCCCAACTAAACAAGCTCATGTCAAAAAGGAGGTATATTTTCCCTTCAAGCTCCCATCTCATGCAGAGTCCAGATTGGAACTTCTTTCAGTGCTTGTCCATTAAGCAGAGATATAATGGAGGATTTACCTGCAGCTAAAAAAAGTGCAATGAGTTCTGCAGGCATCTGCGGCACAGCACTGTAATACTACTATAGGTGCACAGTGCCACAAGATTTTGAGCTGTATTCAACACATGAGAAAAAATAAGATCCCGTGTATAATATTATAAAGTATGCTTGTAAGGATAGATATGTACTTAAAGGACAAGGAAAGTCAAGGGAACATATAGTCGTATAAAATAAGAATTGCATTGATACCTTCAGTAGTGCTGTCTAAACTCAGACATTTTTCTGCAGCAGTACCCTGAAAAAAAATGCTGACTTCTCCTTGCAGATCTCCCATAATCCAGCGGTCTCTGAGAAAGACTAAGACCATGCTCATGTGCATTAGAATCTATTAGCGTGGCGGAGCATGCACAGAAGAGCACCTGGAGATCTTGTTCATTAAAGTCGACATCACTGTTGACCTCCGGAATCCCCTCCCTGTGTAAAACAACAGCAAATAGCAATTTTCACTTATGGTTGCTATAGCAATGCGCTGATACAGAACTTTTCTGATCTCCAAGCTTTTTCTTTTCTCCAGTGCAGATAGGTGATAGTTCTGTCTTCTCCTGCTTCCCAGCTACCTGCACTACTGCGTGCACGTTATAATGCAGTAAGATGGATTATGTTCACTTTCCGCTCATGTGCAGAAATAGCGAAGCGGCCATCTTTACTACATAATGAAAGGCAATATGGCAGCCACAAGTTCAGCTGGGCAGTGATAAAGTATGTAGTATATTGTGAAAAAGGAGATCACATGGTGAATAGTTAAAAAAAGAAGGTTGCCTTGTCCTTTAAGCTATTTTTTTAAAATGAAAATATACATGTGGTGTCGAAGTGAGTCAATCTTTAAAAGTTATTGTGAATAAAGATATTGAAAAAACAGACGGAGTGTTTTGACAGCTATTGTCATCAGGTGGAAACAGCCATGATCCAAAATACTCACTTGAGCATTTCTGAGTGCAGGTCCACCTGTCATGCTCTGTGTGTTTTAGGCACAGCATTTCCCATAGATTAATACTGGATAAGCTGACAGATGGAGAGGAGCATTTGGACCACTACTGTTTTTTGCCTGATGACAGCAGCAGTACAAACATTCAATCTGATATTAGCCCTGTTCTTTGCAGTCCTTTCAGTCTTGGCCTATAGTCTTTTTTATAGGATTGCAGTGAAACAGTGCACAATTGTGATATCTGCTCTACATATAGGATGACACTATTTAAAAGGAAATAAGAAAGAGGCTCCTAAAATGGAAGATAAATTGTGTGTATCACTGGAAAGAGCTGCTGCAATGCCTTTAACACAAAAGCAAAATATTTTTGATGAAAAATGGTAAAAGTGAGCAGTTCTTCCAGATGTGAGGGCTGTATTAAACCCAGATTTCTCTAAGAACGCACATAGCCCTCAGTAGCTGTAACAAAGTAAAAGTAAACATATTCAATAATACAGGATGCTATCCTAATCATGCTGGATCTGGTGACATCATAAACCACAAGTCTGTTTACCCGTGCGTGTGTATATCTATCTTACATCAGCTGAATCTGTTTAGACTGCCTGTGACTCTGCTAAATGTGCAGACATTTATCAAATGGCCTATTGGTAGCAGAAGCACAGGCAAGGCTATATCCAAGTTAACATTTTTGCTTTGATTATAACAAATCCATGGAGCCCTTGGGTCCAAAGCTTCTTCAGCAACATGGCTATTTGCAGATAGATTTTTATAGCACATTAGTGCTGGAGGAGATTCCAAAGAAAATAGTTCCTTTGAATATTAGAACCAGCTGTGACTTTCTTCTGCTGATGACTCATACTCTTTTTTTTATTGGGTGGGAGAACGAGGCAAAAGACACACAGAGTCTTATTCAAGACGTTGTTTGTTTTGCAAGGGGTATCCTAGCCACAAGCCAACTTGATCTTACCAAAATGCAACTCATGTTTATTTAATTTTTTTTCTTTTTCTAACAGTTCCAATTATAAAAACAGAGCCCACTGATGATTATGAGTCAGCTCAAACCTGTGTCCCAATGAGCCAAGGATTAACCCAACTCTCAAAGCCATACTACAGCCAACAGATCATGATGCCCCCTGATCCTGGTTCGTGCCTTGTGTCTGGCTTCACTTCCTGTCAGCAAAGAAACACTGTGATGTCATCTTCTCCAATATCAAGCCCCAAGCTTCATGACCTGTCTGCATCTGCCTACAACAAATGTATCTCGAATCCAGGTCATACTCAGCTAGGACTACAGCAGACCACTGGCGGTGTCCCCACAATACAAGAAGTGCCACGATCAATAGTTGGGCACCCAAGTTCACCTGACCAGTCGTCCCCCATCATGCTGCAGCCGCAGGTGAGTCTCCATCAGAGCAGTAGCTGTCCCCTTGGTTTTCAACAAACAGTATATCCCAACAGTCCCTCTTCACCAGTTCCATCTATTACCCAAGAGCCATCATATTTGCAGCCCTGCAGTCCAACTCACTCAGCAGTAATCGGTCAGCCGCAGCACCAACATCAGAAGGTTCAGAGAAATGAATCTCCAAACAGTCAACCACTGTCACTGCCAGAGTTGCATGAGGACAGTAATCATAATTTGGCCCCTATTCCTGTAACGATCAAGCGTGAACCTGAGGAATTGGATCAGTTGTACTTGGACGATGGTAAGTGTTTCACAGATGTTGAGGCATTCGACTATATTGCTGTATCAGTAAGTTCTTTATTAACCAGATGCTTACAGGAGCACTCATAAATTAACAGCACTAAAAAAATGCTGCTGAAACATGTCCATTTTGAATTAATAAAAATAAGAAAAGGGAGTTGAAATAGTTCCTATTGTAGCATTTCTCATACTGTGTGTTTAAGGCATTAAGTGCCATTCATAACCACAGAGGTAGCTTAACCACCAACTGCTACACATAAGTAATTGCAACCATATGCTCTGAGCTCATGCAGGTGACCTGACAGAGTTTGAGTGAAACAGCATTACAAAATGTCTGCAGATGCATAGCTGTGAGGAAGAGGAATTCTTACAGCAGTGCTCCTGTATTTGGAGTTTACAATAAAAATAAAATTAAAAAAATATTTTTAGAGCTTTTTAGAGTAAAATATGTTGCAGTGATCTATCAGAAAATGGGGAGCTTGCGCTTCTGACTGCTGTAATCTAGTGGAGGCTGCTCATGAAAAAGCTCTGTATATCTACTGCAATAGAAAAATGGATGAGTGAGATGCCCCAGCTAATTGTGTGATAAAGCATGTTCTTCTGATTAACCATGTAGCACACTGGTCTTCCTTTTTCAGAGATATCATTGCTGAAAACAGAAACATTAATCTGTCATGCTGCAATGGGAAAGAGATAGACAGGTAGCAGGTTGAAACTTAGCTATTAAAGCAGGCCCTTTCCACTTAAATACCATTATTGTGGTTCCTAGCAGCATGTTCTTCTTAAACCAATCTGGGGGATTCTGTATAGTATAAATAACTATTACACCTTTTATTTCACAGGCTTAATGTGCTTAAACAGTGCAAAGCAACATCACAGAGTGAGTGGTACTAAAATCCTCATGAAAATTCTATTGCCCCTGTATGCTTAGGAGAGAAAATATGGTTAGTCCATGCCTTCAAATGGTGCATGTACAAGGTTATGTGACATCAGGAAGTGGCGGGTTTCACACTCTGCTCTCCTGCCTCCCAATGCAGTGCATTTTTGCCTGGCATATACTCAAATCTGATTTGGTCTAGCTGCTCAATCCCAAAGCTGTCCATTCAGTTCTATAGTTGGGCATGATCTACAGGCATTGGGTCCATACCCAGAAATACAAGGGAATCTTTCATGATAAGAGAAAACCCTTTTGTTCATGTACAGAGACAGGCCATAAACCTTCCTAGCCTTACCTTACAAGACAAAATTTAAGTCAACTCATTCATGAAGCTGGGTATTTGATATAGAAGAGAACATATGCTTTATAAAAAGTGATCATGCTTATTAAAACATTGATGGAACATCTTCAGAACATGTATTGTTGAAAACTATCCATCCTATCCATTTTTCAGAGCAATCAGGCCAGCAACGGTCACTGTTTTATTAGTGTTTTGGATTAGGCTACCTTCTGAAAGAAGCTTTGGCTCCTTTGATTAATTAACCACAGATATGCGGTGTCAGGACCACTTTTTATATTTGCAGTGTCTACCTGTTGCCAGGGTCTTGACTTTTTTTCTTGATGTGGTCTCCTCTATTTTTTAGAAGCACCACTAGAGCAGGGACATATGTGACAATAATAATGGAGATAAATATCTCTGCAGAATAATATGTTTAATATATTTTACTGATAAATACAATAAACCTAAAGCTTATTATAAATTAAAATTTCTTTCCTTTTAAAGGGCTACTAAAGTCCTACCTAGTCCTAAAGGATTAGGAAACTACTCAACTTCTTTTTATAAGCCAGAAGGAAAAGAAGCCCTTTAATTCAAGATCGCTAATCATTCCTTGTAAGCACCTATATCAGAACTCAAAGAGCATTTATAAAACATCACCTTGCACATCTGGCTTGCTCCTTATTCCTAAGAGAAGCTCCTTGCTGACCAGTAATGCACACAGAATCCTATTATTACCATCTGTCATTGGTGTTGTCAATTGCTAACTCTTCTTTAAGTTTAATATCAGACTGCCTGTTTTTGCTGCTGCTCATCGGGAGTAATGTCCCTGCCTGCCTGTTACTGCCTTCAGTATTAATCTGAGAAATGCTATGTCTGGAGCTTACTATGTCTTGACTGATAGACCTCTGCTCAAAAACGGCTATGTAATGTCTTCCTCTCACCAATATGTGTACTTCATTGGACATTAGTCTGACATTAGCCAAAATCAGTCTTGCATGGTCAGTTAGCAGTAAATGAAAATGTATGCTGTAACTTGCACAGAAACTAGTGTAGTCTGCAGCAGGACGGTGAAGGAGACATGAGGCTTTAATGACTAGTTTTGAAGAGTTTAGGTGCAAATCCAGAGTACCATAGGTCAGCATTTAGCGCACTGTTTACTGTCTGAGTCTGGTTGTAGAGACTAGAGACAAAGCATTGTGCTTGCTTGATATGTTTTAACCCTTTAAAGGAACAGTAACACCAAAAAATGAAAGTGTATAAAAGTAACTAAATATAATGTGCTGCTGCCCTGCACTGGTAAAAGTTGTGTGTTTACTTCAGAAAGTCTACTATAATTTATATAAATAAGCTGCTATGTAGCCATAGAGGCAGCCATTCAAAGGAGAAAAGGCACAGGCACATAGCAGATAACAGATAAAACACTATTGTATTCTACAGAACTTATCTGTTATCTGCTATGTAACCTGTGCCTTTTCTCCTTTTTTCCAGCTTGAATGGCTGCCCCCGTGGCTACACAGCAGCTTATTATATAAATTACAGTAGTGTTACTGTAGCAAACACACCAGTTTTACCAGTGCAGGGCAACAGTGCATTATATTTTTATTACTTTAAAGCTCTTTCATTTTTTGGTGTTACTGTTCCTTTAAGGCGTTATTCCCAGTGTTCTCTGATTATTTGCATTACTGCATTTTGTATTTGGTTTCTAACTAGTATAATAGCTAACTCCTTATTTTTGACAAACTTTATGAAAAAGTTTTAAGGTTCTAGCCTTAAATAACCAGTAGAATTGTTAAAGGAACATCTGTTGGCAATTGTTTTTGAGGATAAAAAAAGAAGCATAATAGTGTTCATATTGTGTCTTTTCTGTGAAATTTCAGACATAAGCAGCCTGGTTCAGGCTAATTTAGGATTAAAAAAAGAAGCTTGGTGCTGTAAGTAACAAGGGGTGCTTTTTACTATGCAGACAATAACACATTTCCTTATTACTGCAGCTGTTAAGTTCAATAAAAAAAGTCAGACTGTTTAAATCTTTTCTTCAGCTTGGAATATGATTCAGCAGCTCGAACTAATGAATTTTACTAATATATAACAGACTGAAGTCACTGTTTTTAGAAACTCACTTAATGCAGCTGAAATGGAAACAACAGAACCAAAAAGCAAGCTCCACAAGGGAAGTTGTTGATTATCTGTTACTGTGACTATTTCTATATTTACTGCATGCTTTTTAATTGGTTAATTTTGTTAGCCTGTGTCACTTTCGTGGAGTGGCTTGTCCAATATAATAATAATCACAGTAAAGGTTTTGCCACAACTCTTCAGCCTTCAAGCTACTTGAGAATTCCGATTATTTCCATGATTTTGTACCAGTCGCGAGTTACCAACTTGCTTGGAAATAATCAGAATTTTCAAGTGGCTTGAATGCTGAAGACACAATCCCCATTGACTTCTGTGGCATCTTGGGAGGTTTTAGGCTGCAAGATTTTGGACCTTTTTTTCTAATAATAATAATTTGCACGTTATCAATTTTAATGTTGATTTTTGATATGTCCCATGGTGTATTGACCAGTAAATGTATAAGGAAGTGGCAGTTACAATGGGAAACTCTGGTGTATCCCATTGGCAGTGATCACCTTACTGTAGTGAATAGGAATTACCTAGTGGCCAATCTAACCATAGTTTGGAGATTATGTTTCCCATGTCAGCCATAGCTCTGTGTCTTATGTGTTTGTATTTTATAGATAGTTTGTTAGTATTACATACTTTCCCTTGGGCACATCGCCACTGTTTTCTAAGTCAATCCTAAGTAGGGGCTTTGGTTCAAGGCACATATTCTTCACTGGTCAAGCATCCAAATGTAGCTGAGTTGGATAAGGATTAGGGACAAAAATCTTCTGTCCTAGACACACAGACTGCATCCTTTTAATGGTGAACAACCATTTGTCTGACATTGTCCCCAAAGCCCTCATCACAAACAAAATCCATTATTTGCTGGACCCATAGTTTTTACCAGATGGAATCTATATTTTTTTTTTTTTTTTTTTGCTGCCTTCTCCAATGACCTCTAAAACAGTCTAGCTTTGGTAATTAAAGACAGTTTTTAAGGTTCATTTTAGTTTAGCCATCTGCCATTAATTGTTTGCCTTTATCCACAATGGCAGTAACAAGTTTGATTCTGAGCAACCAATTTATGTAAAGTGAACATATTTAATGTTACATTATTCACATTTTGCACACAAAATATGCTTAGCAGTTGCACATATTGTTTATGAACTAGTTCCTATAATTCTGTATTATTGTATTCTCCTCACATTTTTTAATGTTTGCTTTTAACTTCTCTGGGATTTTGTAAGCAACATGTTGCCAAGACTTTATTCCAGACTCCAGTGAGCTCAGCTGAATGGGAAATCCTTTCTTTGCCGTCTGTTGCTTTGCTTTATATAATGATCCTATGAAAGTAACAGGTTATGCTGTTGGAAGTTTTTTGTTGTCCCATACAACTTATATTGTTTAAAGGTACAACTCAAGTTTAATGCTTAGAATAGCAACTTCTGTCCTGTCAACCTCTTTACTATAAAATAGGGACTGATGGTAACCTGAGCCTTAACGAATCTGACTTCTGTAAGTTACTTTTTTTCACAAAGGGCTGGCGTACCACACTGCCAGTTACCATGGCCAACAGCCTTATGCCACTTAAAACAGAGTCATTCATTCAGCCAAAACTTGTCCTTCTAGTTTCTAGTGGCACAGCTATCTCCATCATTTAACCAGTGACTGACACTGGAAATAACCATTAGTTCTCTCTTTCACCATGTCTGCCTGTGTTCATTACAACTCTGCATTCGACAGTTATCTAGATATACAATTGTTACAAATATCTTTTAAAATATTTATTGTGTTTTATGGAACTGCTTTTTTCTTTAATAAATTAAGTATACTATATTTTGTGGAGAAAGCATGCACTTTTGTTTTGAGGTATCACAATCACTCAGCTTAGCTCGAGGTTGACACAGTTATGATTTTGAAAAACCCATGTGAGGGTCTGGTTTCCAGTAGTCACTATGTCATTAAAACAACATTCAGGTAGTTTGAAAAGTTCAGAAGTATCGTCTCCCCTACAGTCTGGATACTGAACCTTCCACTTCCTCCCCATTCCAAGTAGCAGCTTTTGGAGAGAAAAAATAAGGTTTCCTCATGGAAAATATTACTAAGCTGGCCCCATGCCTAAACCAGTCCCCTCTGCATTTCTAATGATGATTGAAAGAGTACATGCTGTGATAAAACATGCTGAGTTGTTAACATTTGAGATGCAGTTTTAGATTTGATGGGGAGAGAAAACTCAAATAAATAAATGGTTACGATAATTCATTTGGGTCAGATCTTAACTGCAGTAACTGTTTACCCCTGTCAGGCAAGGAGCATTACACAGACGACCAAGCTATCATGATTGCCTTTCCCCATTTAACATGTGCCCATTCTGTTTAACATCTCTCCAGGGTCTTCCAGAAGTTGGCCTTCATGCCTTAAATGAAAAGGGCAGGTGGCTGTGTGTGCTTATTCATATGCAAGCTGATAACTTATTTGAAATCATGTGGTGAACTTCAACTTATGCTTAACTTTTTGGGGTTTTTTTGTGGTATACAGTGGTTTTTCAATTAAGTGAAAACTTAAACTTCATGTGGTGTTCAAACACATGTGCTTTTCCTCCAAACAGAACATATTGGTAGCTTTGAACCTGCATTTACAGAAATAAATATGTGTCTACCCATGAATTCTCTCTGTTGCACGGTGTAAGTAATAGGCCAGCAATTGCATAAACCCCCCTCCCCCAAACAGTACAGTAGATTATTGTTCTGTGAACAACACCATAAACATAAATTCTGGCAAAAGCCTAAATCCTCCCACTTTCTATGGTCTGTACACATATTTGTAACAATTCAACTAAAACTAAATCTTGCTTATTCGGCACATCTAATAGCTTGGGCACAATGATTTATGACAGGTATTTTTTTTTCTTTTTGCAGAGCAAAATATAAACATGGTCTGCTTAAATCTGCTATACTAATACATATCCACTTGCACCTGTACTGACCATTCTAAATAGTATAGTTGTATGGCACCTAAGTATCTTACTGACAGGGAAGACAGAGCCATCTAAGTTAATAAAGTCTCAACTGGACCCCTCTCGCATGCTTTGCCCAGCATTCACTTACCATCTGCAGTAAGGCATCTCTAATATTAGTATTCTTTCTTTGTGTCTTTTAACCTATTAGTGTCACTGCTTGGCACTAACCACAAGCTGATCAGTGGCTTTTTATGGCAACCAGAGGTCGCTTTCCATGTGTCCAAAACTGCCCCAGCGTCTCTATTTGTTTCTTAGAAAACCGATATGGAGTACCAAGATTCGGCCCGATAATTTACACTTACTTCATACCATCCAAGTGCAAAGCTGATCATACATAGGTCAATAACAGTTAATAACAGTGGACCTGTCACCCAGACATAAAAAGCTGTATATTAAATGCCCTTTTCAAATTAAACATGTAACCCAATGTCATTTTTTGTCTTTTGAAAATTCACTTATGTTGTTTTGTTGGGCAGCCTTACTATAAGGGGCTTCTGTAACACAAATATATGAGACATTAAGCCTAATTTATGAAGTGCAAATCTCAAAACAGAGGAAAATTAACCTCCAAAGCAGTGTTTTCTGTTTAGAATCATTGTGGCCACCTGTGTTATAGCATCTGCTGCAGTTCACACTTGCAGCATATCATGCCATGCCTGAAGCAGGGTCCTGAATAGTCTGAATGCTTCCATTTTATAATCTACTTAGTTAGCCAATAAAAGGTATCACCTGCTGTATATTTTCTAGCTTTGATTTATGGCACAACATTCTGTTACTATGTTTTTCTGAACACACAATGTATTATTTTCCTAGGTAAACAAAATGTTGTCTAGGAAATTCCCCTAAAGTGAAAGAGCGCAAAATGTGTTTGGCGACCGGCATGTATATGAAATCATCTGGCCCTAAAAAGGGTTAAAGGGAATCATGCATTTTACACTGACCCCCAACCCCCCATGACTGCTGTGAATGTTGTAAAAGTGAACATCAGCCCAGGACCAGGATACGTTTAATGTTCTGAAAAATTTGTTACTATTATGCTTTTACCATGGGATTTTCTCTAATCTGTCTCTGATAGTAAACACAATAGAAGCAGTGCACTGAGACTTTGTCATGTTATCCCTGAGTGCACTTTGAGTTATCATTCTCATGTCTCTATCGCAGTGGTCTTTTTCTTTGTAGGCAGACATCAGGGGGCCACTTCTGAAAAAAAAGACCTGATGTTATGCCTGTGTTATCAGCTCCCCTTTTAACTGCCTTGTTCTCCTTTCCCAAACTCATTTGTACTTTTCCAACTCATTTGTGAAAGTCATTACCCCAGGACGCTCCTCTATCAGGCTCATGCAGCTGCTGTTTTTTTAGATATGGCAGGAAGTAGGCACCGGAAAGCAGGGAGAGAAGAGGAAAAAAAAGGGATAGAAATTCCTCTTGATTTACCAAGGTTCTGGCACCAATCAAAGCCATTTGCAAAAAAAAGAAAAAAAAAGTTGTAGACATCACTGTCTGGACTGTTGATGTCAGGATGGAGCATTAAGCCATCACCTTCTGTTGGGTACTCTGGAGTTATATGATACGTCTCCTGTAAATCTTAAATACTTGGCTCAGTGAAAAGTTCCACTTTATTTGCAGTATTGAGGTGGAACTGACACGTGTGCACTGAGGAGACTTCTGCTTGCTCAGCCTTTTACCCTTATGAGAAACACCCCACCCCCCTTCAAATAATAGCATGGTATATTCCAATTGCACACAGAATGCTTCAAACTCTTACTGGCTAGGATACAAATCTGACTTCTATTGCTATCTAGCATGCAGTATTTAACATGCTGGGGCTTTATAACTACGATCCAGTAATAATAATGATGATAATAATAATATATAATATATTTAATACAAGACCAGACCCAGATTGCCAGAAACCTTGCCCTTGATAAGTACAATAAAAGCACACCCAAAGGCCATTTCACTAAAAGCAGTCTAGTTAACATCTGCAAATGTTTATGGGGGAGAAATTACATTTTAAGATGTTTTCGTTTTAATTACAGTCTCCAGATGAGCTCTGTCAGAGCGGGTGACTGTATCCCATAGTGACAGATGTCAATATCCAGCATTCCCTGTAGCCGGCCAGGATGGGGAAGCCGTGCTGTTTGCTTGTCTTGGCACATCTTGTGCATTTCACAATGTCAGGCTCTGAGCAGCCTTCGTATAACATCTTTCTCTTTCTTTCTCTTACTCTTTTTAATTTAGCGGGCCCTATTGCCTGGAAGCTGTATACTACTAGATATCACTTCCAAATGTAAAGGTTTTAACCAAATTAATCTTTGCTAATAATCTTATGATCTTCTATTGCATGAGTCTTAAATTGTGGTGGTTCTCCAGCAATCCCCTAATTCCCAGAATAAAGAAAGTTATTTCCATCTAGCTGATGACAGAAACATAGGTGCATTAAATAATGTGGCAGATGCTAAAGCTTATTCTTTTCAATGGGGAGCCCATCAGCTTGCATGTTAAACAGATATTTTATGACTGGGAGATCTTCATTCTTAGCTTAGCTCCCTAACTGCCTATTTCTTAGCATACTAAAAAACACTGAGGGGCAGATTAATCAAATATCAAACTTAGCAGTTCAATATTTCCAACATTTTATCCCCTAAAAGCATAATGAATTGAATAATGTATTAAAAAGCTTGAGCAGTTAAACACTATTCTCCTCTGTGGGTTGCTGGAGCTCAGCAGCAGCATTGAGCTTTAACACCCCCCTGAATTGTTCACTCTTGCAAATAGCAGGGAGTAAGGATTCTGTTTTATATGTGCTATAACAAATTCTTAAATTGCAGGATAGTAAATCATTAAATACAAAATGCCAAAAAGATTTTTTTTTACCACACAGTAAAAAATAAATCTGACCCCTTAGTGTCCTTTATTAAACATGCTCAAATTAGGTTTCTTTAAGAACAGGTATAGGACCCGTTATCCAGAATGCTTTGGACCAAGGGTATTCTGCCAACCTACATGGCCGCCCTCACCGTGAGCACCCTCCCAGTGCGGGTAACCCAATGCTGGTGGGGTAGTTTCTTTTTTTTTTTTAAATATTGTTTTCCCAACCAGAATGCAGGCTCTATTAGCCTGCACCTCTGGTGGGGGAACAAGCTCTAAACTCACGTTTTGATAAATCTGGCCCTAAGTGTATCACAGTAAGGTACTCCAACTGGTGAGCAAATAAATATTGTATGGACAAGATCACAAGGTTTACAAGTCTGTATAGCCCTCTGACGTGCCATACATCCCTAAATTGTTGGCCAACATAATAAAAATCATCCAAACTGGCCATCTTACCTTGCTTGCACATACATTGCTGTAGAATTTTCCTAGTTGGTCAAAAAAAATAAAAGCTTATGCTTAGTGACTGGAAATGATTTTAATGGCTGACAGGAATAAGAACAAAAGCTAACCAAAACACAATGAGATACCAGCTTTAAATGAGGTTTAACATTTTAACTAAATAAGAACAAAAAAGTAGCCAGGTGACACATTTTAATTCTTGCTAGTTCTAAACATACCCATGTCTTTTATTCCTTAGCATGTGGATCAAGTAAAACATTATTTATTAACAAAAAAGATCTCAGATAACGACAGGTAAGGTCACAGCTAGCATACATTGCTAAAAACAAATTGTTGTCGTCAGGTCTCTGGATACCACACCTTTATATCAGCATTAATAGGTTGCCATATGTTGTTAGGGAAACCCCTAGCTGTGTTCCAGGCATCACTGAGTCACTTGGGTATTGGTAAATAATGAGTTGAAGCATATGTTTTGGTGGTTAGTCTTCTAATCCTCACTTACAGCCTCATCACCATGATGACGTGACAATAGATAATCTTTTTTTAAAATGAATAATGTGTATTATATTTTATATATGGGGTAGTATATGCAATAGGTTTATTTGTAATTTTGTTTATTGCTCTGCTCTGCTTGCAACGCCTATTAGTCTTTAGTTGATTATTTGTGTACTGGTTGGAATTGTTTAGGGCAGTGCTGTCCAACTGGCGCCCCACCTGTCTGGCTGCTTTGATGGCTTAACTTTGTGTTAGCTTTAAAAGGTATCAGTACTAAGATTAACTGGCCCCCTGCATGGTTATCACCTGAGATTCAGGCTGTAATCTCTCTGTATTGTTTAAAAATGTAATCTCCTGTGGTGTTCACACCTTTTAATCTCTGAATTGTTCACCCCCTGCAGAGCTCACACCTCATGCTCAGGCTATAATCACCCACATTGTTCACCTCTTCACACCTCAGACATTGTATGTATTGCCTGGCCTATGCTGCCTGTGTATAGGCAGCATAGGGTAGGCAGAGTATGGCACATAGGCAGCATAGGGAAGGGAGGGTATGGCACACACAGGCAGCATAGGACAGGCTGTGTGTGCCATACTCTGCCTGCCCTATGCTGCCTGTGGGAGGTGAACCTGGCAGGGGTTTGTTCTGGGAGTTTGTTAGCAGTTGGAAATAGCAGTTAAATGATCCCTAAGGTGTGTAATTATATGCTGGGGGTTGCTGTGCTATCCACAGGAGAAGAGGAGGCATATGGATTTAAGGGTGTGTCTTAATATGACAAATTATAATTCTTTAACATATGAATGATGGTTGATATCCCTGCAGCGACCATTGTGATAAAATGGGTGTGGTTTGAAGTGGGTGTGGTTTAAAATGGGGGAGTGGCCAAAACTGGCTTCCATTAGCGGCCCTCCACCATGTATGCAAGAGAAATTCCGGCCCTTGGCACCGCAGAAGTTGGACAGCACTGGTTTAGAGTAATGGCAGAAGGAGTGCTTTTGGTTACTTTGTGCAGCCCAAACATGGCAAAACAACAAATACTTCCAATCTATCTTCAAAAATTGAATATTCACAGGTAGTTCTACATTACCTTAAAGTCCAGCTACTACTGTCTACTGCATCAGTGGTTTATTGATCTCTATGAACTTGAATATTGGCAGATAGGTAAAAACATAACTTTTTTGATGAATATAGATTTGGCTGTGACTAGGGATGCTTCGAATCCACTATTTTCGGATTCAGCCGAATCCTTTGTAAAAGATTTGGGGCAAATACAGAACTGCATTTGCATATGCAAATGAGTATAAGAAAGGGTTAAAGAGAACTGCTGTGTTCAGTGCGGGGTGAAGAATTTCCTACTTCTATGGTTATGTGACAAAAAGTCACTTGATTTTAAGGATTCGGATTCGGTTTGGCCAGAGGCATGAATCAGAATCCTGCTGAAAAAGGCTGAATCTTCGCGGAATCCTAAACCGAATCCTGGATTTGGTGCATCCCTAGCTGTGACACTCGCTTGTTGGTGAAAGATTATTTAAAAGCCTATTGTTTGAACATTTCTTGAGAAAGAAAGTAATAAAGATAAAACATAGCCAGGTATTTTTATAAAGCATGCAAAAAAGCTATCAGGCAAGCTAAAATAGAGATGGAAAGGGATACTGCAGCTAGGAGTAAAAAGAATCCAAAATTATTTTTTAATTATGTGAATAGTAAAAAAATGAAGCAAGAAGGGGTGGGAACCTTATTATCACAGGGGGGGGGGTAAGTTGGTTGATGAGAAACGGGGAAAAAGCAGAAATTTTGAACTCTTATTTTTCATCTGTCTATACATCTGAGGAGCCAGATAATGAAGGCTTCCCTTTTAATTTACCCAGTGCTAGTAATTTAGCTACTGACGCATGGGTCACTCGGGAGGAAATTCAAAAGAGACTTGAACATGTAAAGGTAAACAAAGGTCCAGGGCCGGATGGGATTCATCCCAGGGTATTAAATGAGCTGAGCGCTGTGATTGCCAAGCCTCTTCACATAATTTTTCAGGATCCCGTTCTCAGCCTGAAAACTATAGGCCTGTTAGTCCAACATCAGTAGTAGGAAAACTTTTGGAAGGGGTAATAAGGGATAGGGTACTTAAATACATTGCAGTTCACAATACTATAAGTTTGTGCCAGCATGGTTTTATGCGTAAAAGTTCTTGCCAGACTAATTTAGTCGCCTTTTATGAGGAGGTGAGCAGTAACCTCTATGCTGGAATGGCAGTTGATGTCATCTACTTGGACTTTGCTAAAGCGTTTGATACAGTACCTCACAGAAGGTTAATGATCAAATTGAGGAGTATTGGCCTAGAACATAATATTTGTAATTGGATAGAGAACTGGCTGAAGGATAGATTACAAAGAGTGGTGGTAAATGGAACATTTTCTAATTAGACCAGTGTGGTTAGTGGAGTACCGCAGGGGTCAGTCCTTGGTCCTTTGCTTTTTAACTTGTTTATTAATGACCTGGAGGTGGGCATAGACAGTACTGTTTCTATTTTTGCTGATGACACTAAATTGTGCAAAACTATAAGTTCCATGCAGGATGCTGCCGCTTTGCAGAGCGATTTGACAAAATTGGAAAACTGGGCAGCAAACTGGAAAATGAGGTTCAATGTTGATAAGTGCAATGTTATGCGCTTTGGTAGAAATAATATAAACGCGAACTATCTACTGAATGGTAGTGTGTTGGGGGTATCCTTAATGGAGAAGGATCTAGGGGTTTTTGTAGATAACAAGTTGTCTAATTCCAGGCAGTGTCATTCTGTGGCTACTAAAGCAAATAAAGTGCTGTCTTGTATAAAAAAGGGCATTGACTCAAGGGATGAGAACATAATTTTGCCCCTTTATAGGTCCCTGGTAAGGCCTCACCTTGAGTATGCAGTGCAGTTTTGGGCTCCAGTCCTTAAGAAGGATATTAATGAGCTGGAGAGAGTGCAGAGACGTGCAACTAAACTGGTAAAGGGGATGGAAGATTTAAACTATGAGCTTAGACTGTCGAGGTTGGGGTTGTTTTCTCTGGAAAAGAGGCACTTGCGAGGGGACATGATTACTCTTTACAAGTACATTAGAGGGGATTATAGGCAGATAGGGGATGTTCTTTTTTCCCATAAAAACAATCAACGCACCAGAGGTCACCCCTTTAGATTAGAGGAACGGAGCTTCCATTTGAAGCAGCGTAGGTGGTTTTTCACGGTGAGGGCAGTGAGGTTGGGGAATGCCCTTCCTAGAGATGTGGTAATGGCAGATTCTGTTAATGCCTTTAAGAGGGGCCTGGATGAGTTCTTGAACAATCAGAATATCCAAGGCTATTGTGATACTAATATCTACAGTTTGTATTAGTGGTTGTATATATAGTTTATGTATGTGAGTGTATAGATTGGTAGGTGTGGGTTGTGTGTGCTGGGTTTACTTGGATGGGTTGAACTTGATGGACTCTGGTCTTTTTTCAACCCTATGTAACTATGTAAAGATAAAACATAGCCAGGTATTTTCTTGTTGTGCCTCTGGTACCCAAAAGGTTAAGCATATTTGGAAATCCCCCTTTTTAATGCAGAAATTGTTTCCAAGCTCTACAGACAAGGAAGTTGTTCAGAGTTATTTTTCCCCTTGTACGAAAAGATAACTCATCTGTGAATAACACTACATGTGCCTCGATAGCATACAATTTTAAAATAAAGTCTTGGGGAGAGTTTCCTATAAATTGTAATTATAGTATAAGGTTAAATGTTTGCATAAAATTAAACCAATGGTAAGCATATGATAGAGGCCTGGGAAGGCAAGTACAATTCCTCTAGTTCAGCACAATTCTAAAAGGCACATAGGAATCTAGAGGCTGTATCAGTGGAGTGCTCTTTCAGGATAATTGATGGGTAGGAGAAAAGGAACACAAAATGGAGAGAGAAGATAAACTTTTAAAAACCTGACAAAGATTTATAGATCACTTCATAAGCAGATCATTTACAAATGGCATGGCCTCAAGTGCAAGGTGTAAAGATAAAATAAATGGTATGTTTTTATTTTAATTTGCACATTGTGGTTTCCTGAAAAAGTTGTGTAAAATATTGTGTAAAAAGTAGTGATACTCACCTCTGGTTCTTACATGGATTTTTTTTAACCAGTCCCTCTATGCTAATATCTTACCTTTGGCTACATATTTGTATATATTTTTACACAGCCTTATAAACCTGTTTGCTTTTACACTTTGATGTTAAAGTGGCGACATTTGGTGAATTTTGATGGGTTTTTTTTGCTTAACTTTTCCCCTATCCAAAAATACTTGAAAAAAGGCTGTGGCATTTTAAGTACACAGCCCCCCACTATCCCCCCCCCAGAAGCCTAATAACCAGTGACTGTCTATAGCATCATACAGAAAACTTGAATGTAAAAATTTGGCATGTTAAAGCTTGCAAGTTTCTATAAAAGTTAATGGGAGTTGTCATAGGCAAAGTGAAACCATGTTCTCAAACTCAGATTTTTAAAGTTTTTAGAGCTTGTAAACTCCAAAATGTTTAGATATTCAAGTTTTCTATTGGAACAAGTTTTCCTTATTAATAAATAAGAAACCACTCCACTCCATAAGTTTATTTGATTTAGAAATAAAACTCGAAAATTGATAAATAAGCCCATTAATGTAACAACATTTTTGTTTTTTTGTTTTTTTATTCTTGTAACCATCCATCGCAATGTTGATCCATTTTGCCACTAGTTTTTCCTATATTTACCTGACATTCTAGGGATATGGTTTTAGCTATTTCCTGTTTTGATGCTATTTTAACTTTGCCAATAAAAATTAAAGGGGTTGTTCACCTTTAATGACCTTTAATGAAATTTCAATATGATGTAGACATTGATATGCTGAGACAATTTGCAGTTGGTTTTCATTTTTTATTTTTTGTGGTTTTTCAGTTATTTAACTTTTTGTTGAGTAGCTCTTCAGTTTAGAATTTTAGTAGCTATCTGGTTGCTAGGGTCATGTTTACCTTAGCAACCAAGCAGTGGGTTAAATGAAAGACTGGACTATAAATAGGAGAGGGGCTGAATAATAGAATAAACAATAAAAAGTAACAATATCAATACAGAGCAATAGTTTTTGGCTGTCGGGGTCAGGGACCCCCATTTGAAATCTGGAAAAATATAAGTGGAAGACAAATAGTTGGAAAATGATAAAAAAATAAATAATAAAGACCAATTGCAAAGTGGCTAAGAATATGACATTCTTTAATATACTAAAAGTTAATGTAAAGGTAGTGGTAGTGGGAGGTGCTATAAACATCTCTCTTTTTGTTTCGTGTTTCCTAACTTTTGTACTATGTATTTGAGACTGATGTACATTGCCCTTTAATTGATTTTTTACTTCAATAGGAGAATCACTTTTTACATTTTGATATAGGAAATTAAGTTTTTTAGAGGGGAGAAATATCCTTATGTGTGCACCAAATCCAGGGCTGAGTTCGACATTTGGTAGAAACTCTGAAACAAAACTAAACCTCAGGTTTATTTGACGTGGAAAAACGTAAGGGACACTTTTTTGTTAACAGAAAATGCACTTTTTTTTTCTGTAATGCATTTTTTTTCTTTAATTTGTAAATTAATGGTCAGATTTGGTTTGGTTTTCAAATATTTAGATTTATCTTC
Organism: Xenopus tropicalis; assembly: GCF_000004195.4. Lineage (NCBI taxonomy): Eukaryota > Metazoa > Chordata > Amphibia > Anura > Pipidae > Xenopus > Xenopus tropicalis. The sequence goes on along the minus strand of NC_030682.2, from coordinate 97,410,059 downwards.
TCTTGTATAAATAAAAAAATTGTGTTGTGTAGTTCTATATAAATACAATTCTTCTTATAAGGGCAGTGGCACACGGGGAGATAAGTCGCCTGCGATAAATCTTCGTTACTGCGGGTGACTAATCTCCCCAAAGTGCCATCCCACCGACAAGAATGTAGATCGCCAGTGGGATGGCATACGTGTTGCTGTGGTTTTCCGAAGTTTCCTTGAGAGGCGACTTCGGGAATCCGAAGCGATGCATATGCCATCACACAGGCGATTTACATTCTTGCCGGTGTGGTGGCGTTTCAGGAGATTAGTCACCCCATCTAACCCATGTACCACTGTAAATAGTGATATTTGAACTTGATGGATTTTTGTTTTTAGGATGATGCATCTCTTATTATTATTACTAATAACTGTCTTTCATCTTCTCAGGTATTTAATTAGGTAACTTTTGTGGGCTTATTTTTCAGTTTTCAAATTTGTGAGTCCGTTTTTTTTTCTAAATCGATTAAACTCACATATCAAATGCTCGCTTATTTATTAAAGTGGTAAACTTGTGCAAATAAATATTCAAGTTTTAAGCTCAAAACAAACTTGAATACAACTTGTAAACTTGATTTGAACATATGGCTTGACTTTGCTTAGGACAACTCCCATTGACTCCCATAAAAACTCGCAAGCCTTTACATGGCAAAGTTTTACAGAGTTTTTGGGTTTTTTGCACTTAATAAATACCAGATATTTGAGTTTTTGATACATAATTCAAATTTGAGTTTTTGAAGCGCCAAAAAACTTGAATCAAGCGAAAAAATCTTTTACTAAACAACAAATGTAAACTTTCTAACGCCTTATTTTTTGCTGAGCCACTGTTTAAAGAGAAGCAGGCTGTAAAACAAAGCCTTCTATATAATAAGCGTCTTCTTATCTCAAAGCCTTAAGGTAGCCATACACACACTGATATTATTGTATGAAACAAAGGTTTTGCAAGATAATTGGTGCGTATATGGTAGGAGATGAGGTGACCGATATCGGTAAAAGCCTTGGATATCAGCCATCTTGTTAATCGTTGTAAAAGTTAATGATGAAATTGTCGTGTATGAAGTCTGCAGCTTATGGACGAGTGAGGTTTGTTTATAGAATACTCATTATCTCCATTTACACAAATCACTCTGTTCGCTGTTCTTTATAACAGCCATAATTAGGACTCATATGTATATTTAACATTTTGTTTATATTGGGGGGGGTGGTGTTCATTTTTTTTGGTCTTTGTATATGCAACCTTGAATTAAGCAGGGCTACAATCTGTGGTCAGTCATAGCATTTGATACATACAATTTAGATGGTTTCTTTCAATTCAAGAGTAAAAGAACCTTTGTATGAGTCTGAAATCATACATACATCTGCCCTTATTTCACCTATGATGAGTATAATATTTGTCTTTGTTTAATATACAAACATACACTAAAATGTTGAAAAATATTTTAATTTTAGTCTTCTCAACAGTGAATAAATATTGCTAGAATAGCGGTCATGTGCTGGAGCTTTTTATCCTTTATAGTAATGACACTGAGTGCAAAGATTGTATCACCTTCACAGAAAATATCAGAAGCACATCAGAGAGAGTCAGCGTACAATCTACTGTGCTGTCGATATGACAGTGCAGTATTTTCATTAGCAGAGGTTCCCATGGTGGTGCTACAGATGTCTCCCAGCTGCAGGAAGGGATTGGTGCCTCAACTCCAAGTTGAATCTGTGATTCATGACCTCTGCATGCATGTTCCCTTGCAGAGTGGAAGTTGTGGAATGTTGGATAGGGATGTCAGTGCGTGGCTTTGTCACAACAAAGCACTATTAGCTCTTTTATTGAGTTAATGTAGGAAGTCAAGCTGGCATGCAGAGTATATGCCCTCTATGAAGGAATTCAAAGGCCACTGAGGACATATTGGCATATACTGGCCAAACTTTGGATTATTTGAAAAACCTATGGTAACCATTCAGTGGCACTAGTTCTGTTAGAATAAAGAAAGCAAGCATCCAAGGTTACTGAACTGGGGTGCTTGGTATTAATATGCGGGAATGGTAACGATAGAAAGGTCATTTATTATTTCCAGAAAAGGTGGCACCTAAATGACAAAAATGGCCATGCCTTTGACAAAATACACTCTGAAGAATAGACTCTATGCAAGTTCAAATCACATTTTTCAACTTCAGTGGATCAATACCAAACAGAGCTAGAACTTTCCTCAGAACTAATGATTACCAACCTAACCAATTAAGAGGAGGTACAGGCCGGGGCCTACGTGAATCAAAACTCATTTACTGTATATGCAGTGAAAATGTTTGTTTTAAGCCAAGCACAATTTTGTGAACAGTTTTTCTATATTTAGTAAACGGCTCAGTGGTTCTTTCAGACACATACAATTCGGTATTTCTAGATACACAGTGGAGATAAATGTAATTATATTACTTCTCTGTCTGACTTTTCTCCTGTCTCCTTATCAAATGCAGACTTCAAACTGCTAATACAACAATTTAGGAGAAAAAAGCAGTGGATTATTTCATTCCTCCCTGCAGTATCCTGTAGAGACAAAATTCATGAGTAAAACAAATAAAAAGTGGTTTAACCATTTGCATCACCATTATTTGAAAATACACGTTTTAATGTTGCTAGCACATTAGCATTTTATCGGTAACCCATTGCTAGTTAGTGAAGCTATTTTTTTGCTCTCTTTGTTAAGTATTTAAACCAGTGACAGGTGAAAAGTGGTACTGCGAGTAACACAGTGATCTGTTTCTGGGCTTATTTACTAACTTTGCATTGAATTGCTTTCAATCTAGCTATTAACTTTAATCAGTCTACTGCAAGTAGCGTATTGAAAGTCAGATTGGTTGATGCTGGTTACTACACTGGTGCAAGTTTGCCTAGTCTAGAGAAATTAGATGTATTTCATGTAGATGAACAAGCTTCACTTCTAATGCATATGTATAATAACAATACTTTTCTCAAAAGTATGCTGTGTTAATATTAAGCTGAATACAGTGCATTTTAGTAAAATAAATATAGGTAAATGTAACATTTTCATCATGGAAATTAGTTAACTCACTTTTTGATGTCAGCCACCTTATCTGCACCCTCCTTAACTTTCTCTCCAATGCATTTGTTGCTAGATCACAGCCATAGTTACAATAACAACCACTATACTGATGAATACATGTACTGTTGAGTTGCTATTGTTAAAGGTTATTGTGGTCTAATTTTAATTAACTGCGTTATGTCCTCATTATTGCACTTAAGAAGATTATGAGGTTTCACACTGTAGTCAGAATTTGCAGACAAATTGTGGTCTTCCTCAGTGGAAATATGTTTCTAAAAATATCTGTATCAAGCTTAAATATTTTTTCATGGGTTTCAATTCTGAGGCAGTAAAAAGACATATGCTTAACAACTGAGAACAGAGCGATTGCTGGAAACTGTCAGCAGATACAAGAGAGAAGTAAAAAGAAACAGAGTATATTAATAGAATGAGAATATCTTCCCTCCCAGTCTTCATTTGGATAGTGAATGTATAGTATAAACAAACCAGGCATGTGCCAGGAAACTACAGGGCCTCAAGCAATTCGTCACTGGGTAAACCCAGTTAAGTTGCCATGTCTACATTTTTCGTAGGAACACATGGGGGGGGGGGCACTGTATTGTAATGTTTTTACTACCCAGAAGCAGAATTAAACCAGGAATGCTTTTGGTTATTTGTTTGACAGTCTCTACTGACTATTGAAAGCATCAGTGCCAAAACCACATACTTAAGGGAGGATCATGTTTTAGTTTAACTTGCTACTTGTTGTCAGTTAATGATTTCAGTGTCCTATCTATCTTTCCAAAAACAGCATGCCCCTTGGCAATAGATTATTATGATTAGAAAGGTACAAATAGCGTAATGTTTGAACAACTCCAACGCACCTGAGGTAGCAGGAGGGGAAAATTGAACTCTTGAAAGAATGCGTTAGGCCACATTTTCCATTACTTCACGACTTTTCTCCTGAATCGTCTTTAGCTTTGTTCACTATTTAAAAAATGCTTACCTTGCTCTGACACGGTCACCCTCCAGCAATTGTACAAACCAGAAACCTTCACCCTGCCGCTTCTATTTAACATACATGTTCAATTTACCATAATACATATATACATATACATACAGGGAATGCTTTCAAATTATATATCAGATTCAAATCGGTGTAGTGTAATGTTGGCCAATTGCAGTAATCCATAGCAACCAACTAGACTTTTTGTTTCTTTATTCTGATCTACCTGCACTAGCCCAGTCAAATCCAATTGCCGGTGTGGTTAATTTTTTTGTTATAATACAGGTACATGAAAGGTTTTGTTGACAGGGATCTTTTATTATTACAACTCATTTATTTTGGGCTGGGTTCATTTAGCAGTTCACAGTAATCCATAATCATGGTTTATTTTGACAAGGTATATTTAAATTATTAATACAGACTTTGAAGGCAGCCTATGATGATACAACTATTGAGAAATGACACACATTATGCACGTACATTTTGTATTGTTTAATACTTCAATGTGTGGCTTAACACTCACAAAATACATATTAAATATTCATATTTCAACACAGCATTAACCTAGCAAGAGGATAACAGACATTGTCTATTATACAAGTCTCTCGAGGTAAATGCATCTACCAAGTAAGGTGACATATAGCAATAGAATGGTATTAATGTGAGTTCCAGTGTGCATGTACCAAGATTTAGGGAGCCATTTACTAACGCTCAGTGCAACAACTTAAAGAATTTGCAGTTTTGCGACTTTCCTGCGACTTTTTTCCATACGTACTTTTTCAGTTCATACTTTTTTAGTAAATGTCAGACATTCGTGGAAATTAGTTTATTAGAATTTTTCAAAAGAAAAAAATGAGAAATTAAAATTATTATGAAGATTATTATTATTATTATTATTATTATTAAGTCACCATTGTCTGGCCATAACCTTTATTTCCCCTTCCCACCCCTGTCATCTTGTTTTATAAACCTTTTATAGAAAGACAATAGCCAGATTTATTAGTAAAATAAGTCAAAGTGGATGAAAAACTATTATAGGTAAAAATATGAGTTCATGACTAAAAACAGACTGGAGAAGAAATAGGAAAATGGCACAAATCAGGGTAATGCAGTGTAACAAAAAGTTCAAAAAGACAATGATAGGTGAGATCATAATGAGGAGAATGCAAACCTAATGGGCAGTGAAGGAAAGACAGGGAGAGAAAAATGGCATGCAAAGAACAGGTTGGCGCCAAAGGCAGTGACACACCTATAACTAACCAGGCCCCCAATACAGCAGTTCATCGTGGTGGGGTTGACACTAGTTAAATGCACACCAAACAGGCAAATCACTGGCACATGCTTCAGCTCTCTAGAGCAGTGGTCTCCAACCTTTTTTGTACCACGGACCAGTTTCAAGCAAGACAATTTTTCCAAGGACCAGGAGTGGTGGGTATAATACTTATTATAATACAAAATCAGTGGGAGATCTGACCTTGTTTCCCTGCAAGTTAATGTGCCCAGCCCCTTTGCTTTTTTTACTCCCACCTAAGTGCTGACATCCCCTGATGCTTAGTATGGAGCTTTAAGTACTTTGATCCTTTTTCGCAATCAGTAGAAAGCTTCCTGGGCTTCGCATAGCTGTTGTCATGGAGTTGGGATCACAGGTAATTGGGACCAGAGGTGGCCCAGTTCAGCACAGCCCACGGCCCGGTGGTTGGGGACCCCTGCTCTAGAGAAAAGGTATACAATGTTCTATCATTAGGAAGGCAATCAATTTCTATAAGAAATTTTTATCATTTCTACCATTTCTATAAGGTAGGGTTATTACAGAATGTGATACTTAAAGGACAAGGAAACTTCACTTGTGGTGCCAACCTGTTAGGTGACTCTAGTGATAATGATTATTAATCTTGAACCCCAGACTGATTCTTCTCTTCAGTTTTGTTTATGTTTGCTGCATTTGTTTTCATAGACATCTAAAGGCACCACTGGGGAAAAGACAAGATGGTGGCAGGGCGATCCTAAACATATATTCCAGGGCAGTGCATTTTTTTAGCGAAGAGGAGCACTGGCCTAGGTTCCAAATTTAAGAATTTTGTTACCTGGGGGTGTCAATAAGATTGGCTCCCAGTGAATTTGTATTACCTTGTGCTTTAAAGGAGAAGGAAAGGCAAAGTCACTTGGGGGTGCCAAAATGTTAAGCACCCCCAAGTGACTTTAACCGCTTACCTTTTACCCCGGGCTGGTGCCCCTGTTCGGAGAAAATAGCACCAGCCCGGGGTAGCTGGAGCGCAGCACTTCCTCCTTCCGCCTTCAGCTTCCTAAACTGCCGGTGGCCGGGCATGCACAGTAGAGCGAAAAAGCCGACTTAAATGTTTAAGTTCGGCTTTTCACTCTACTGCGCATGCGCGCGCAGCGAAGCCGGAAGGAGGAAGTGCCGACAGCTACCCCGGGCTGGTGCTGTTTTCTCCTGACAGCGGCACCAGCCCGGGGTAAAAGGTAGGCGGTTAAAGTCACTTGGGGGTGCCTAACATTTTGGCACCCCCAAGTGACTTTACCTTTCTTTTTCCTTTAAATAAGTGCTGGGGTCCTAGATTTGATTCCAGGGCACTGTCTGCTAGGAGTTTATATGTTTTCTCTATAAGTGTGGGTTCCTGCCATACTCTGTGTGCTTCCATGCTCCAAAAACATAGGGATTCCAGTGCCTCTCAATAGGATGTGTAGTCTGTATGTACATTGTAAGAGTAATATCAAACATGGCAATTTGAGCATTTTATAAAGACACTCCATATAACCTCTTAATTAATTGAATAAAACTGAATAAAAAAAAGTGCAGTGTCTTAAGATCACAATAGCCTTGGTCATTATGCTTGTTCGATAACACACTCTTAAAGGAATTAATAGATTCTGCCATGACAACATCACCCAGCAGGGCATTCCACAGCCTAACCATGAATAACTACTTTTGGTTCTTCAATTCAGTTCCTCAAGTCTAAAGCGTGGCCTTTTGTTCTGGGTCTTTCCTATTGAAAAAAAAAGACTCTCATGTACTTGTACAGAGTAATCATGTCCCCTTTGCAGGCACCTTTTCTCCAACACAATAACCTCAACCGTGACAGTCTCACCTCATAGTTTAAATCTTCCACTCCCTTTACCAGTTTAGTTGCAGTCTCTGCACTCTCTCTAGTTCATTAATATCCTTCTTAAGGACTGGAGCCCAAAGAGTGCAGACCAGCCTCAAATACAGAAAAGCATGCATTCAGGCTGATCTCCACTCCTTGTAGCATTTACACTTAAAGGAGAAGGAAAGGTTAAATGTTAGGCACCCCCCAGTGATTGTAATCACTTACTTGATACCCCTGGTCGGTGCCCCTGCGCACCAGCGATCCTCTAGATCCTGTCTTCTTTCATCGCGTTTCCGGGGCTGGCGCATATGCAGTACAGTGAAAAAGCTGAATCTTTTTTGTTAAGGTTCTGGTTTCTACTCTGTGCATGCACAAAGGCGCGAAGACAGAAGAAGGAATTAGATCACTTTCTCGCAGGTATCAGGTAAATGATTACAGTTAATGGGAGGTGCCTAACATTTTGGCACTCCCCCAGTGATTATACCTTTCCATCTCCTTTAATGCCCTTTTTTTATTTAAGACAGTACTTTATTTGCTTTAGTAGCCACTACTTACCTAGAGTTACACAGTTTGTTATCCACAAAAATCCCTGAATCCTTCTCAGCATTTTGTAGCAATGACCACCTGCACAAAACTGCACCAGGCACTTTCAAGCAATTTTTTAAAATTAATAGAGTGTTGAGCTGGAGTATTCTGCCCCCAGCACTTGGAGCTACAAAATGCTCCCAAATTACCCTCCTTGCACCATTACCCTAAAGAAAAAAAGGAAATAAATTTTTCGACAATACAGAATATATGCAACACGCAACTCATGGACTAAAACTTTAGGATTGTAAGATCTTTTTTTATTAGAATGTAAGCTCTTTTGGGCAGGGTCCTCATCACCTCTTGTTTTGGTTATTGGTTGCTTTGTGTGCCAGTGTCTATGTTCTTTGTATGCACCCATTTATTGTACAGCACTGTGGAATATGTTAGTGCTTACATATGTATAATAATAATAATAAGACAATAATAATATTAATAATTAATGCTAATAATTAATATTAAAACAATACTAATAATACTTTTTTTAAAAAAAATATATATATACACACTACACACAATGCCCATTGTCCTAGAGCAAGTGTAAAAAAAAGTTGATAAATATCAGGTACTTGAAAATTGCGGTTGGTGTAGCAACTAAAAATAGAACAGCAGCATGTTTCCCAAATGCAGTTGCTATTTGTGACTACAAAGGAAAAACAATATGTTACAACCACTTCTCATTTCCTTTCGAGGCAGAGCGCACGAGACTGACTGCTTGAACTCTGCCATATACAGGACAGAGTCATTTCAGTAAGAGCCTTTCTGAAGCACTCTGAATGCTAATTGCCAAGACATGGTGCCTAACAAGCTATCTTCCTTTCTAGAAGATATTTTATGGTCCCATTCCATTCAAAGTAGCAATTCTGTGCAAAAGAACATGGCAGCAAATGTCTCACTGCCTTCTTTTTTGTGTGAACGCTCTCTTGTTTTTTTAAGTGCAATTTTGAGGGCAATCTCCATGTTTTTTTCCAACAATGCAGTGTTTTTCCCTGAATTCCAGTGTCACTACAGTTGCAAGGGCACAATGCAATATTAACAATGGCACTGTGCCTACTTCAGTTGCATCTGAACTACCACAACTCACTCGCATTTCATTTGTCTTATTTCCGGTGTTAAGTATGCGAGTGACATCTGCACCCGATTCTTTAGGTGAAAGCAAACGGCGCCTATTGACACTGGGTGCGATAGGGAACACTGGAGTTACCGCCTGGTCTGGAGGTGGTGGTCGCTCAATGGTTCCCCTGCGTCTATGGGTAAAGAAGGTATGGCATTTAGGCCACACTCTGATCTGCCAAGGTCATGCCTAGTAATGCTTTTAATGTCTACAGTTTGGGACTGTGCCACTTAAATGGGGCCATTTAAAGGACAGCAATCCATTTAGTCAGCACCCAACCATTTGCCTTGTATGCCTATACCATGGTCATTACTCAACTCTATATGAGAAGAAACAGAAGAAATGGAAGAAAGGATAGATAATAGTATGATAAAAGAAGTAGTTAAGAGACTAAAGAAAGTGAGTGAACAGAGAAGGCGAGAGTGGGCCTAATGGCAAAGGTTTTCTGGTGGGCCCTTGGCACCCCAGTCCAACACGGGTCTGCATAACCATGTGTACATAGCTGCTTTAGACTTACCCCCTCCTAAAAACTGTAATTTAAATGGTTATGAACTGTATTACAGCCTGTAAGTACATTTCCATTTTCATGTTTATATGTTACTGCAGAAAATTAGTGCACGTTTAGCAAAATCTGGGTATGATTGCTGTGATTTGCTAAAACTGAATTTCCATTTTATACCTTAAAGAAATGAAACGTGGGAGTTAAGAAAAAACAAGTCTACTCAGTAAACTTATGTGTGGTCTAACAGTTTGCCACATCCTGTTTTACTATCTGTTTTGATGGTAGTACAGAAACAACTTTATTCTATTATTTATAACAAAAGGTGGTGAATGTCACAGGTTAACTGAAGTTCCCTTCTCGATTTTCATCACTTTTGCTAATGGAAACAGTGAATATTTATAAAAATAAAACTGAGTTACTGTCAATAAAAACCTAAAGACTACTGAGATCAAAGTACAAAAATGCACTTAGGGTTAAAATTGCAGCATTCTGCCATCCATCAAAGGTTCTGACATCTTGATAGCCAAAATCTTATAAAGGAGCATCATACTGTGCTGTTTTACTATGGAGTTTGCCACACCAAAAGTACTGGTCCTGTTTGCTAATAGCACCAATGCCATATATCTGCTTAGTTCAGCAGCCTGATGCAAACCAATTTATTATACAAAACATGTTCTGGCCTTAGTAGAATCAATTCGTCCAATTAAGTGATTGTTGGGGAAATATGGTGAAGTTAGAGAACCCAGTGGGCACATGGATAGGCATACTGACCTGCTTTTTAAAAACATGAAATTATGAAAACTGTGGGTGTAGACATATTGATATATGTCTGTTTATATGATGCTTAAACTCAGTCAGCTCTGTATATAGACTATATTAAAGTTTTATTTGTAGAGATCCCAGTTAAAGAAGTCCATAGTCAGTTTTTGCAGACCCTAGTAGGTGAATCTGTAGATTTCAAAGAAGTGCATTGTTATAATTCTTATTTTGTTTGCTAGTTTGTTTTGAGGTAAACTAAAGTTTTGGGGCCCTTTTTTGTATAGAAGGGCACACCATTTGTCTATGTCAACTAGCATTTATTATATAGCTGCGACAAATGTATTGAGAGTAGCAAATATATGGATGTATTTCACAGTTTTTTCCATTATTTGTGTGCTGGAGCTAAGTAAAAATGATGAAAATACATTATTTATTTATTGTGAAATAGTCCTGATACTTTTGACATGTTAGTTAAATGATTTCGAGGGGGGAAGCCTACAGGGTAAAAATGGATAAGGCCAAACAATGACAGGCATTTTTTAAGTTATATCTTGCAAACTCTGAGCTTTGAAATATGTGGATAGAATTTCCATTGACGCCCACAGGGGTATTCCCTCTAAAGAAGTTTTCAGGTGCTGTGGTGGGCAGGGAGGGGGAAGCCCACTTTTAGAATCTTCTGCTTCATTTTTCTTCCTCTTTCTGCTTCAAGCAGATGTTATTTGTTTTGTTCATCTTCTCATCTGAGTATTCGTTTAGTTTTGTAAATGTAAAGAACATGTGTGCACAGTCACTGCATCTCAACCGGTTATGTGCTACACTATATAGGTCACATTCTAGCGTTTCTAAACTTACAACTGCATAGAGATTGTTATCTGAAAGTGACATTTATCGCACTATTATGTTACATATTATTATAGGTTGAGATATAATTTGTATATTATAAGAATACTGTACCCCAACTATTGGTATCTCTATGAATTTATCAGCCAGGGGTTTCTAAACTACAGCAACCTTTCCCTAGATATATTGCTATAAATTGACTTCAGCTATATTGTCTATCATCTGATGTAAAGAAGGGAATTAGGTGTGTAATAATATCCCTGTTTCCTCAGATATATGGTGTCTTTAGACATATATAGGCCCTACACATCTATTAAAAAGCAGCCATCCTAGCACCAGGCCTGAGTTACACCTGAGAGCTACATCTGCCTAGATATAATTTCTAAAGGGGCCACAAGACACTATAATATAGATGTATGGTGAGATACTGTACAGCATTAGAATTAATTTAAATCTAAATCCTTTGAGTGGCTAGTTGGTTTAGATTTAATCAATAAGATTTAATGGTATTTATGGTTATAGTTCACAAAGTTCTGCTCTAATTCAGTGGACTAATTAGAAATGACATTGCCCCAGAACAATATTATTTGAGGGAGTTCACAATACATATTGTAGATTAACAAACCTAAGTAGACATTTCTCATCAATCCACATTGAGACATATTCCTGGGTACAGTATGTAAATCAGTATTGTAGACAATAGAAAAAGATGGCGCATTCACAGATCTTAATGAAAAAATAAAGCAGACACAATAAATGTTGCTTTATTTTTTCATTAAGACCTGTGAGTGCGGCATCTTTTTCTATTGTCTATATATATATATATATAAAATTTACTACTAATTTACTACAGAGACAACATTTGCTGTTGCAACTGAAGTCAAAAAATAACTGCCCACCCTTAATATCCTTCTGCCTTCAATGAAATAAGCTTGAAATTGGGTTTATCATTAGGAGCTGCTATATCATAAATAGTTCTTTGCAGTGATAAAAGAAGGTAACCCAGAAAAATTTTGTTCCATAAAGGCATTTAAAAGCAGTGTTTTGGTGACATTTGTGGTATCTATTTGCAAGAGTAGCACGTGTGCACTAGTGCTTTCATTCTCCATAGCTAAACATTACCATAAAGCAGGCATTACTATTAGAGTTCCTACTCCAGTGTGTTCAAATAGGTGTCCTTTATTGCAAATATACAAGAAGACATCTTTATGCACTAATATATTTTATATGAGGCAAACCTTAATCAAGGGGATACCTGGTGTTTTACATTTAAACCTTTTCATTTCAAAAGCCAATACCCTTTTACAAAATGATCATTTTATTAGGGAAGCCAGTGCAAACAGAAGCTTAGTGTAGAGGACTTGGAGTTCTGGCTAAAGGGAAATCTGGCAACTGGCTACTTACATTATATTAAAACTCATAGCAGGTAAAATCTCGAAGCAGAAGAAACAGTCTTGCTTCTATAATCTATTGACATTTACCATATCTGTGTGGTGATCAGGTGCTAGTGGTGGCAGCGGTGGTTGGGAGTGGGTGGACGGGGGAGGGATGGAAACAGAAGGGATGTTGTACAGCTTGCTTTAGATGGCCTTTGCCAGGTTCAGTCATTTCCTGTCCGACTGCCAAAAAACACAAGCTGATAAATTGACATGAAATGATGAGTGTGGGAACTGTAGAACTTGACAGTGTACAGGAGAAACAGAGAATGAAAGAAGAACTCGTAAAAAACAAAGCAAACAAAAAAATTCACTGTCCCTCTATCTAGGGATATTTAGCTTAGTGCTTGCATGTGAGAGATGCTATTAAGCTTTTTCCTTAGTTATCAAATGTATGAAATCTTCAAATAAGACAAGACCACACATGGCTGTGAGATAAACTATCATTAATAAAGCCAATCTGCTCTCTGATTTGTAAGATTTGACTTTATGCATTGAGTTTATGCATTATTGCAGTGCGGAACACAGTGTTTTGCAAGGACATTGAGTTTCTTTTCCCTTGGAGCTTACAATCTTGGGGCCTCAGGCAGCTGAGATGATAGATGAAGGCCATATGCAGATTGGTGTTGTTCCTGTGGGGTGTTCTGTGTTTTAACTTACAGCCAATGCCTGTACTGCTGACTTACTCATGCTTCTGTTGGGGTAACATCTCCTCCATATCTCTGCTCATGATTATAGATATAAGGCCTCTATTCTGCTCTGTTAGCCATGCATAAAGCCTCAATGTGCCTAACATGCTTGTCTAGGTGACACAAGAGTCAGACTTTATGCAGGAGTCCATGATCCTATACTGTGTTATACTTTTTATTTTGTGTTATTTGGTTCTCAAGTATTCATGACTGAAGGGTTGGAATGGTTGTGTGAATACTTTAGAATAAGCATGTTGGCTCAAACAGAGGGTCTGATATACTAATATTCATTGCACTTTGTCCTAGAAAGGACACTTACTGTATTCTCCAAAATTGTTCTTAATACAAGGAAGTGGTTCATGGCATATCTCCATACATATGAGCACAAATGTAGGGTGGTATCCCTGTTATTTCCATCTTTTTCTCACTGTGCCCCAAACATGTTGTGCATAAACCATTAAACGTGATGACATGCCCCCTGTAATTTTCTTGTAAGAGGATTATGATACAGTAGGAGGCCTGTCAGGAAGACTATGGCCAGGTAGCCTGAAAAGTGGCATCTTGGGCAAGACTAAGAGTGTAAGCTTGGTCAGTAGGAGCTTCACAAAGTTAGTGAGAAGCAAAACCAAAGAAAATACATTAGACAAATTCAAAGTAGAAATAGAATAATGAAAAATTATTGATTTTATAATGGCAACAGCATGGTATTCAGTATCACATAATGTCATAGGTTATGAGCCAAGACAACCAGTTAAATGTTATCCTTTCAGTCTGTCGAAACAGTGACCTCTGGTCTATGAGAAATCATAGAATTGTTACTTAATTTTATCACTGTATGTTTATATTGTAATAAACCTGTTTTTTCATTGGGGATATATTTTCTATAATAGAATCACCTTTATGTGCAGCATCACACTATACCTGGGCATGAAGGTTATTTAAAATGAAAAGTATTATTTCTATATAGTGCCAACACTCTTATGTAGCATCTTGCAGAGATAGTTCAGCATTCACATCAGTCGGGCATTCACTCTAGGGCCAGATTTATCAGGAGCCAAAAACCTTCCTGTGTGTTTTGAAGTGTGGGAAGTCCAACAGTTGGAATTGAACTAAGGGCCAAAGTGCTGCAAGGAGCCCGTGCTAACAGCCAACTGGCCACCAATAAAGTACATTTTCCTTTTATCTTTACCAGCTTAGCAATCTCATAGAATTAAGGTGGCAATACATGGTAAGATCCGCTCGCTTGGCGAGGTCACAAAGTGAGCGGATCATCTCCCGATATCCCCACCTACGGGTGGGCAATACCGGGCTAATTCGTTCGTTTGGCCCCAGAGCCAAACGATTGAATTAGAATGGCAGGTAAAGGCACCAGTCGGTCCAGGGAGCACATCAATGAGCCGATGCTGTCCCAATCCGACAGAAAATCAAACCTGCCCAATAGGGATTTCAGGCCAGATGTTGGTCGGGCAGGCCCGTCTTTAGTGCCCATACATGGGCTGATAAAATGCCAAATCAGTCTAAAGGACCGATATCGGCAGCTAGAATCGGCCCGTGTATAGCCACCTTTAGACTGAGATTAAAAAACAAAGAGTATGGGAAAGTGGGTGGTTTTACTTCATGTCAACATTCTGCTTGATAAACCTATAATTAACCGTGCCCGTAAAAGCAATATATCAGATTGTAATTTGTAATTTATCAGATTGTGTTAAGTGGTGCCTTTTTTTAGCAAGAAGGTCTAGGGTTTAGGTAAAGTACATATCAGCTGCATATATTTATATATATGTGTGTGTGTATGTATATATTCGCATATATATGTCTGCGCTATATAAATAAAGGATCATTATAATAATATAATATCCTAGAATTACTAAGTGATACTGAATGTTTTATTTTTTCCTTTTCAGTAAATGAAATAATAAGAAATGACCTCTCCAGCAACAACAATGTACATTCATAGCTTTGACAATCGTGGACTTCAAAATACAAAACAGAATATTGCGGATTGCAGTGAATTGAAAATGTTTATTGGACTCACAGTGTCACATGGCACACTCTTCTGCCTTAGAACTGAAGTCCAAGTCGCCAACATTGCTGATTTGTTGGCTCGTCAAGAGATTCTCTTTTTGAAGAATTATCATCTCAAGCTAAGCAAGGAGGAATGAACTGACTGATCATGTATTTTATGGAAAATGACTGAAATACTTGACAAAAGCAGATGGCCTGGAAGCACGACTGATCTTTTTGGCACCACTGGATGCCAGAAGTGCCTTAAATGTTCATATTTGCGGCATTAGGATGTTTCAAATGCTTTCTGTTTGCTACCAAAAAAAGTATTGTAGGTGCAAAAACATTAGAGAAAAAACCACAAAGCAACTCCATCCACTGCTTGCTGTACCAATGGAGGCAACACGGCTGTGGGAAGAGAGGGGCAGATATTAGTACATGTAAATGATATGACCGAGCTCTGTGGATGCTGCAAGTAATATTGTATTGCCTTAATCCCCGCACCTCACACAAGGGACGGGTGAAACACAGTTTTGTGTCTCTTTATTCTGTACCTAATTTGTTATAGAAAATCCCTTACAAACAGCATGTTAGAGTATTAGAAAGGAACCCAACCACATAGGAGAAAAAAGCACAATGATCCTTGGATAGCTTAGGTGTATTTTTAGACTACATATGCAGCACTAACATGGTCTAGTATTTAAATTGAAGGCAATAGCCAATAGCAATACTTAATCTCATATAGATCCTAAAAATATAGATTTATTTTAGAATGTCGGCTGTTTCTAGACATGCAGCTTTATTTATTCTGTTAATGCACAGCGGAAAAACAGTGTATGCAGCCCCTCTGTTTAGTAGACTCTCTGGACTGGGACTTTCTGCTCAGTAATGACAACAACAGGAAAATAATGAAAAAAATCATTTTGGGCAGTCTATAAATATATTTTTAGTTTGGGTTAGTATAGTAGAAGGAGCCCTAGAGGCAAAAGTTGTACTGTGATGGTAACCCTGATTAAATATATCATACCCAGAGCATTAACACCGTTTTCAACTACAGGTCCCCGAATCTTAAGCTAGACTCACTCAGAGGATGGGGATAATGGTTCCTAACAGTCAGAGGGTCACAGATTTCACATTCCAACAGTGTATATAGATTTATGGATGGAAATTATATGTTCTAAGTCATTAAAGCAACACTCCTATTTCCCCAAAGGCATTGACCACCTAGTATGATTGTTTGTTCGCTCTGCCGTCCATGTGTACTCAGTTAACAGGCTCCGCCCACCTATATGGCATGATTCTATTTGAATGTGACACCTAATATTACTGAATCAGTAAAGGCAAGACCTAACGACAAAGAACAGACTGTGTAGCCGATACATGGAACTGATCTGTTTTGCTGTTCAGTTAATAGTGTTAAAAAGCCATTTTACAAAAGAATTTGGTGGGTCTGCCTGATACAAAGGAATTTTGTATAGGAAAGCAAGCACTTTAGACAAGTTGCATAAAAAGCACCAAACGAGTAAATATAAACTGTACATAGACAACTAGATTGTAAATATTTGTTTGTTTCCAGGATTGCTATTCCACAAAGG
This sequence comes from Xenopus tropicalis, assembly GCF_000004195.4. Classification (NCBI taxonomy): domain Eukaryota; kingdom Metazoa; phylum Chordata; class Amphibia; order Anura; family Pipidae; genus Xenopus; species Xenopus tropicalis. Next base: position 97,393,363 of record NC_030682.2, on the reverse strand, counting down.
CCTTATTCTGACTCTGTGCTTCTCGTAGGGAAGTCTTACCAAAAACAATGGCTGAAAATGCAGTGCTATGTGATATCTGTCCATATTAGTTCATCCAGTTTGGAGTAATTTGCAGGTATTTAGTATGACTCTGCTTGTTGACTATTGTACAAGTTGCAGCTTAATATATCACTAGTGATGAATCTTTACTTTATATAACCCAGGGGCATTCAACCTGCGTCCTTTCTGGTATTGTTCAAGTAAAACTTCCAGAATCCCGGCTGTGGGATGCTGTGAGGGTTAGTTGTACAACAGCTGGAATACTGAGGGCCGCTTGTCCCTGATGCAACCAAACTAGCATGGTCTAAATAAAAACATGTACTTGTTGTGCCTTAGTAATTAATGCCCTCTTCTGGAAAAATGCCTGAATTGCAAACTGATAGTGAGGTAACTGGCTTAAATAAATATGTGTATAATGTCTTATGTTCTGAAAAACACAAGCCATATTTCAGATTTGCACACGACTGTGATAATATAAACCGACAATATGGCTTTATGTACAAAATAGGCTGTTAGTTATTGGAATAACTTTTTATTTCTCACGTGTAATCAAGGATGTTTACCCATTACATAGTACTATAGAATGTGCATGATGTATGTATAATAGTTTACCAAGTAGATAATTCAGTGGTCAAAGATGAAGCTTGCTGGCTATTCCTGAACAATATCCAATAAAGCAATATTTTGGAGCCAGTATTTAGCTATCTGGTCTTTGCTTTTCTCTGTTATTTGTTGTCCAGTGATATTTTAATTTGTTGATATTTTCCATTATATGATGCTTGATACTTCTTATGAGCGCCCCTGCTTCAATGTAAAGGAAATGTATTCATGTACATGTGTATGTAGCTCTACTTGTATATGCAGCAATGTACATTTCTACAGTAAGCTAATATTATGTATCAGTGCACCAACACTGTAGAACTTATAATCTATATGCAATATACAGGAGAATCTACCCATACTACATCTTAAATGGATACAGACATTTAAAGGTATGTACTCAGCGTAGGACTGGCCAGACCAAGGATGACTGACGTAGTTGGTCAGCTTGAATATATTGCAATATAAGGACAAACGATCCCTGTTTTAAAAGAGGAGGGAATATATAGCAGCTTATTGCACAGAATGTCCTATATATATTGATAATGGGTGCAGAGGAGCTCTTGTCTCTGTCTGTAAACATTTTGTGGGCACAGCCTCATTGAACCCCTGCCGAATAGTTTAAAAATTAATGGTGAGCACAACTTTTGCTTTTTTGCTAAAGTTAAGAAGCAACAGGAAGTCTTAAAACTATTAGCATTTTTATTAGGGTGCATTATAACTGTTATAATTCATGAGTGATATACTTGATCTGGAGGAATGAACATAATAGGGGATATGTAACAGATGCCACTATCTTAACAAAAAAAACAGGGTAAACAAAAATGAAGTAAAGAATTGAGAGGAAGAAGTGAAATGGAGAATGTTCTGTTGCTGCTGTAAACACCTCCCTCACTGCAGATAAAATCATTACAGATCCTAGTGGTTCTTTTAGCCACAACACAATCTCTTGATTATGTTCCAAAGGAATATTCAGGGTAAGACCTGACCACACACATACACCAATATAACACAATAAAGCAGCAGGATTCTCTAGCCATCGGCATGATACTGAACATCCTTCAGATTTCTAGGTACAGTGTTCCAAAAAGTGAATGTTGCTATCCAAGTTCAGCTTGCTTATGTTGGCGCGTGTACTTTGCTCTCTAGCAGTAAAGGTACTGGCACAACAAGGAGATGGGTCACCGATAAGTGGCTCTAATGTAAGTACTTTAGCTGCCTGCTTCAGCTTGTTGTGGCATGAGACAACTTTAGTGGTGTAACTACAGGGAGAGACCCTGCGGCTGCGGGGAGCACTAAGGTGGTCCTTTAATGTGGGGATTATGGGCTGCGTAGAGCTGGTAATGGGACAGGTGACCAGTAAATGCTACCTGCAAATAGGTTTCTATAGGTGATAGAAACCTGTAGAAAACCTTTATCACTTAAACACGTTGTTAAATCCCTTACTAGCTGTAACTTTGCAATATGTATATTAATTGTTTTTTAAAATACCCATTGCAAAGTTCCACCATTTAAAGGAGAACTCCGGCTTCTAAACCAAACCTCTAATATACCTATTATTGTAATCTGTTCCTTCAAAAAAGTATAAATAAATATAATTTCTGTATGATGAAATTCAATTGCAAAACAGTTCTTCATTTTCTACATCATTTGAAATCCTGGCAGAGGAGGAGAGACTAAAACATTGACAAATGGTAACAATTTTGCCACAGCTTACAGACAATATACAGGAACTACATAACCCACAATACATTGCACCGTGATGTTCCTTTCCAAATTGACATCATGTGTGCAGGGAATTGTGGGATTTGGAGGATGCAGGCTGAACGCAGGCTAAGGACATTCGACTGCTGTTACACTTTATTTGAGTACAAAGTAGTCAGCCAGATCAGCAGAACAGGGGGCCGGGCTTAGGTAACTGTCCCAAACCATATTATTACATTAAAAATCATGAAAATGCTGCAAAGTGGCTTGATATTATATTTACTTTTTAAAAAAACTTGTGCTTGGTTTGAGTTCCCCTTTAAGTGATTCTTAAAGATTCCTTAACTTTAGTTTAAAGTGGTTGTAAAGTCAACCCACTAAACATACACCTACAGATCTTTATTGGCAAGTATTTTTGCTAGCATTTCGTGCAAAAATGTGTGTGTTTGTGTGTGAAAGTATAGATAAAAAGCAAAAAGAGCCATCAGTACATTTCAGAAGTTGATCATCTTGCCCAGCAAATTTCAGTTGCTTCTTAATATAGTTCTGAAGTGACAGCTACTTCTGCCCTGCTTCATGTCCTTCCAGTGAGTACCCCAGGATTCATTCTCAAGGGTTCTTTTATGAATGCAAGGGCATGAAATGAACACAAATAGTACATGCTTGCACCTCAAGGTATTTTGCTCCCATAGATGCTCCTTGCAACTTGCCCTGGGATTATTATCTGCTTAGAGGAGCTGTTCATTCCAGGTTCCTTTAGAATGTTGTGCCTACACACACAGATAACTTGCACTCACTAAATAGTATATTATTGCCATTATGGGTATTTTACCATGCATAGGAAGTGCACTAATGCAGTAAGAAAAAATGCTGACACCTGAATTTGCTTTGTTTGTAAAGGATTTCATGCAGGTTCTACACCTTTCTAGGGAAATTCATTGACACAGCCCTTCAGTCCCTAGCATGTTCCTCCAGCCAATGCCTGTTCCATGGTGCTGGGATTTGTAGTATTCAACATAGACATGGCCATATGTTTGACAACTGTGCCGTGAAGCTTTCAATATACTATAAGCAAGGAAAAGGAACCGACTGGCTTTTGCCCTGACTGTAATGATGTAAAAATCAAATCACCATAGTTCATTTCTATTAGTGTGGCCAAGGAGTTAAAACAACATACAGACTTTGAAAGGATCACTCTTCAGTATATGAGTAGTGAAAAAATTAATTGCAGTTTCAGCAACAGTCTAGACATGTAATATAATTCAGTGCAATGGGTATTCATTAATTTTGAGCAATTCTGGAGATAGATTACATAGGGCCAGAGTCAAAAAAAGCTCTACTGCTTATTGTAAACTTTCATCAAAGACTTTGCTATTGTTTTTTAACCACAGAAACACACTATACGAATACATATTTAAATGGAAAGTATCACTTGAAGCACTTGTCAGACATGCTAGCAGGAAGAAAACTACAACATATGTTTTATTTAAAGGTGATATTTCCCCTTTAATATATATTTTCCTTTGATTACTTGCACAAAAAGACCCGCTTTGTCAACATCACCAAACAAGCAGCTAGGCCATCTACTGTAATAACAAAGTTTGTCAAATTAGCGCAATCCCAGCATTTGGCTCCTGGGCCATTGTAATAGCGGCCTATGCAGAGCTGGTGCGACAGGCCAGCCAGCATCAGTGGGCTTATGTAGTGTTGGCCCTATGGGATATTAAAAGCTGTTACAAGCCTTTTCTACAGGCAGTCGGTTTACCCCTATACATGATCCAATGAGCTACTAGCTCAGCCTGGAAGGGCATATAATAAGAATATAAATATCACATTTCTTTATTTCTCCCTTCTTGATGAAAAAATGTTCTTTGAAGGCAGCTTAACATTGGCCCTATACTTAGGGCCAAGCTCCATGGGAGATTTTGATCATATTTTGTTGGTAAGATTTTATCTGATCTTGGCATGCAACAACACGCAACAGCACAAGATTTTGTAGGATCCTGCAAAATCTGATCTCCATAGCTATAATGTAAAGTTGAATGAGATAAAGTCAGATGGTGTGTTTTGTTGCTGCATCTACGTCTGACAGTCAGTATATTTCAATGAGAAAAAAATAGTCTGTCAGACACCATAAGATTTTATCTCGTCAGATAAGGACACAGCCTGCAGCACTTCCAGCAAGTGTGTCGCATCAGATGGCAATCCTCTCATGTAGTTTACACATCATATTTTGTATCAGTCCAATAATATTTTACCCCATGCAACTACATCCAATTTGTAGTATGCACTCTGTCAGTCCAACACCATCCTACAAAATCTCCCGTGGAGTTTAGTCCAGAGTCCATTGACTTAACCACATGATCTTTCCTGCTCAGTGGACTGCCCCAGTTAACACTCAACAGTGATTGGGAAGACATCGAGCAGGCAGTATGTCTTATTGACCCACAAAGTTTGTACCAGGTTCTAGTAAGCAACCAATGAGAGGGTATTTACTTGTCAAATCACAGAACCACAGAAAATTTTGCAAAACTATGAAGTTGGAGTCAAAGGGAAGGCAAAGTGTCAGGCTTACCAGGAGGGACCTACAAGTGACTCACACTGCCCGAGAACTCATCTGAGGTTGATACAGTGAGTGAGGAGTAGACGGTGGGGCCAAAACAGTGAAGTACACGAGGAGAGAAACAGAAGCTTGGTCAAACGGATCCAAGTAGAGACAGGCAGCAAAAGACTTCTATTCCAAATTAGGCGCTGCTCCGCCCGTAGATGTGGGGAAAGCCTTGAACTACCACCACCTCCTGACCAGGTGGTAGTTTCAGGGTTTCCTTAGCGACCAGCATCAAAAGATGCAGCATGTTTGAACCAAAAGAATCTGGAGCAGACAACACTTACACGCCAACCACAGGAAATGATTTCAGGCAAACGTCTGTGCAATTACATCCAATTTGCAGTGAAATTCACACACAGTCGCATTAAATTTGATGAATCAGATGCAATTGTGTGAGGTGAAATGTTTAATGGCCCAGTATATACTGTACTTTCATATATTTTTATATTTGTTCAATATAAAAAATGTATTTGTTTTGTTTATACTCTGTTTATATTTTGTTCTGCAGATTTGTTCTATCTTTCTGCTTCCCACACACACATCCAGCATGTCTCACCTCCTGGACCCCTGGCCCATGTGGATGCACCAACCGGAGTGCCGTTAGCTGCTTTCTGCTCACTAGGGACCTCTACCCATTCCTCTGCAGTGACCGTATGTACAGTGTCCAAGCTTCACCCATAGGCCCCTCTATAACCTACACCTAAACGCTCAGCTCCCTCTCTGGCGCACACTTTGCCTCTGGGGTTCTACCCCTCTCTCTTTGCACTCCTCGTTGGGATAACAGGCTGTCCTTTAAAGCTAGCACTCACTGTCTCTTACTCAGAGTGAACTCAGGTAATTCTGCTGCCACTAGCTAGCCTTAGCACCAAACATCCCAGTAGGTCTGGCCATGCAGTCTTGCTGCTGCCTCTTGATGTTAAGTGCCACCTGCTGACTAAACTGGCATTTACATTAAAGGGGTGGTTCACCTTTATGTTAACTTTTAGTATGTTATATCATGTTCTGTTCCATCAACTCTGCAATTGGTCTTAATTGGTCTTGTATTATTTGCCTTCCTCTTCTACATCTTTTCATCTCTCAAATGAGGGTCACTTACTTTTTATTCCTTATATTGCTATTACTTCCCTCTCCTTTTTATATTCCAGTCTCCCATTTAAACCACTACTTGATTGCTAATGAAAACAAGACCCTAGCAACCAGATAACTGCTAAAATTCCAAATATTTTAACATTTGAACAAACAGCTAAATAACTTGAAAACCACAACAAGTAAAAAATTTAAAAAACAATTGCAAATTGTCTTAGAATATCAATGTCTATGACATACTAAAAGTTCATATGAAGGTGAACAACCCCTTTAATGAAATAAAGCTCTTACTTGACCCCTTTACAATGGGACTGGCTGCAATCTGGCACGAGGCACAGGTCACAGTGCTGGTGGGCACCCTGACCATATTGCCCACTATAGGGCCCTGTTGCAGCCTGCTTTAGCCACTACCACCTAACTTGCCTATCTGAATAATCGGATGGGGAGGGGGCAGGACGGTGGCAACACCAATGCCTCTCCCCTTACAGCTCTGCCATATGTAGGCAGAGCTGGATTTTTTGTGGGTGGTTTCAGGATCTTAAACTGAGCAATTTATTCAGACAGGGAGGCAAGTTTTGTACTTTGCACCTTGCCTTCCTGTTTGTAAATTAAACCTGTCGAGAACCAGGTTTAGGGAGGTTCCCCATGATTTAATACAGATTAGTGCAGTTACATTTGTTACTGCAGTACATAATAGTAATAAAATTTAGGCAAATCATTTGATTCAAAACAATTCTTGAGTTACAAAAGCTGACTCACAGACTTAATCTAAATCCCCTACGAACAAGGTCAGGATCTCTGGAATGAATTGTCTTGTGAGCAGTTATGATGTGTTTGGTACCTATAAGCAATAAGCAGCAAGCAATACCTTCAGCAAAAGCTCAAACCATAACTTCCAGTCTCTGTTTAACCTGTCACTTCTGTATGTGGTTTCTACACTTGGGCATTGGATAATGTTAGAGGCTTAAGAGATAAAGAAGGCTGTTCTTTGTGGCTTCCCAGTAAAGTAAAGAAAAGCTGAAACAATAAGTTTCCTGGTGGAACCATAAAATACTCTTTCAATTATATAGGTCAAAGGGAAACATGTAACAGCATACATAAATATAGCTACAGATGAATGAACTCTTTAGGGTCTAGAAATATGATTAAAAGCCTTTGGCAGCCTAGCTATTGGTGGAGAACCCTTCCCCCCATGCATTCCATGACTGTCACATTCAAGTTTTAGCTGTTGCTGGGGCTTGAGGGATCAAAGTTAGACATTTCTGTTCTAAAATATAAAGACAATAAAACCTTTGGTGGCACCTTCCTCTGGATTGAATAGAAATACACCAGGAATTAATAAATTGTAAGCTCTTAATTACAGGGCCCTCGTGGCCTAATCTTTTACTTTATTTTGTTTGTAACCCATGTATTCTCTGTACAGTGCTTTGGAATACATTTTAAACAATACATTATAAATAAATGTAATAATAATAGTAAACCATGCAGTAAACCACCCAACTTAACACACACATGAGTTCACCCCTAAATTTATAACTACAGTATGCCCCATACCTAATCATTTACTCCATTACTTTACACCAACATAGACCTGATGCAATCCATTTAAGGCAATGGAACAAAATCAGACAGCAAAGAAAAGATGATTGTGATTTTGTAAAGTTTAACTTAAGAGTGGTGATTATTGTTGCATCTGAATACTGTTATTTTTAAAAAGCATTATGGTTTTGTCCCTGAAGAAGAGTAAAGTCAGTACTTGAAACGTTGGATTTTTTCAAATAAATTTTTTCACTAATCGCTAAGTCCTTGTGTGTGCGGCTCTCTGTCCTTATATATATATATATATATATATATATATGTAGGGATCTCCAAAATTGGGCCCCTAGGATGGGTTCTCCTTTGACAGGTACTAGAGGGTGGCCTTAGGGAATTGGACACCTAAAGGTGGTCCTAGTTGTTTTTTTGTGTCAAGAAAGGGAGTATCCCTGCAGTTCAGGGTTATGGCCACAGGGTGGTACACTTAGTATATAAGGCTGTGCAGCCATGTGCTGCCAGGTCTTCCTGCCTGGGACCCCTCTTGGTATAGAGGTTAATAACAGGCCAGGGTCTAAGGAGAGAGTTAACTGTCATAGACCACTCTAGGTAGACCACAGATAGGTTATTTAGCTGGGCAGCTTGGCCCCGACAGGAGATTATATGAGATTAAGAACTCCCAGCACTCATTGCTGGAGTCAGGGAACTAAGTGGAAGGAATAGGAGGTTTGCCTAATCCAAGGGATAGCCTGTGGATATTACCGGGGTGAGGTCTCAAGGGGGTGTCCGCTTGGCGGGAGTACCGGGAAGTGCCCTAGAGAGGGGCTTCTGGCGAGAAGTACCGGAGGGAACCCCAAGGAGGGTCGCCTGGCAGGGGTATGCTGGTATCTCAAGGAGGGAGGGCCTCTTAAGGAAAGAAAGTGTTCCCTGATTGTACTGTGACTTCTGCAAAGCCTGTCTGTCAAGCTACAATAAAAGATATCACTTGGTTCATCATAACATCTGAGTGCAGTGCCTTGCTATCAGGAGGATCCACTCTGCCTGGTAAGAATCTACCGCTCACACAGGTCTTAGGATCAGTTTTGAAGTTTTATTGTAGAGGCAAGGGAACTGACGTTTCAGCTGCAACACCAGCCTTTGTCAAAGTTACAAATACAAGTGAGCAAAAACCTTATATACAGTGTTTGGTGGGAAAACCAACGGACAATAAAGTGAACGTGTGGGACACCCCCCCAAAATTCAAACATGATGACATCAAACAATACATGTAAACAATCCAAATCAAGTCATAAAATAAAATAGAATATATTTACATAAAAAAAGAAACGAAAACGAAAAACAAAACAACAGATACGGATGTATATTACCAAAATGAGGGAATACACAATGACACGTTGCAAGTGAAAATATTGGTAATATAGGGTACAAAGTAACTCAAGTGTGCCTGCGTGATAAGATTAGGATAGGTGGTTTTATAGCGCTAATCATATCTTGTTAAGCGATTGTGTCAACGTTAAAAAAAAAAAAAATCTCCTGAATATATATATATATATATATATATATATATATATTTAGAAACCACTCAGATATGCTCACAAAGGAACATTTAATCACTATTACCAGCCCACCAGATCATCAGAATTAAAGGGGACCTGTCAGCCACACATAAAAACCTGTATAATAAAAGTCCTTTGCACTAAGATTTTTTTTTTTAAATCTGAGCTATCACTCATATATTGTCTGTCCCACCTTTATGCCTTGGGTATTGATGTGGGGGGGGGGGGGGCAGGCAATTACTCCCACTTTTCATTCTGCACTTCCTAGATGCCACTGCACTTCTCACATTCCCCCTCCCACCTCACAGCCTATAATTGTGTAGCCTGTGCATGGGCATAGACATCAGGTCCCCCATTCCAGTGCATAAATAAGACTTGGGGATGATGCAAAACTTGTCTTAATAAAGGTTTTCACAAAGAGGTGGCTGCCTACTGCCTGTGATTGTGAATTCCAAGACTGGTGGAAACAACATTTTAATAATTAAAGGAAAAGGAAAGGTAAAAACTAAGTAAGCTTTATCAGAAAGGTCTATGTAAATACAGCCATAAGCACTCACAGTCCTCTATCTAAAGAAACACATGATTTCTTGGATTCCTTTGTATAAACATGTACTTCGGGTATCAGACTTCCTCTCTCAGAAAAATCCTTTTTTCCGGGCTGAAGACTGTGCAGCTCTTTCCTTTCTCCCTTCTCCTGCTCCCCCCTCACATAAGATTGATAAAACTCCCTCCCCCCTTGGCTAGAGCTGCAGCAGGAAGCTATGAAGACCAAGCTAAAATGGTAGCTGCTATCTTAAACAAATGGAGGGAGTTTCTAGGGCTCTTTACTCTGCAGGATAAATATAATGTTCTAGATGGCACTAATGTGGCTAATCTATTGGCATTAAAATGCCTTTCCTTCTCCATTAATATAGTGTAGGTAAAGTTTATTTTGCACAATTAACATGATAGTATTTGGATTTATTAGGGTGGCAGGTCCCCTTTAATACTTGCACAAAGTAGCTGCAAAAGTGTCTGAGGTGTAGCAATAAAATAGTTACCACAGGGCCAAAGTAGTACAGTAGTACCAGTAGTAACAGTGGCCTCCATGTAGGTGGAGAAAAACTTAATTCATACTTGGGTCAGATGTCCTTCACTCCTCTCTACACACCTGCAGGATGGCATTGGCCTGTGAGTGCACACTCAAAGTGGATTATGGTATAAAAATGCATACTTCCTCTGAAAAGGGAATGTATCCACCTGTATGGAAACGCAGGTGAAGAAAATGCCCATTGTGAAAATACATGGCCTCCCTTTGGCCTCCAAAACACCTAAAATGTCATAACATGCCCTTGCCTTACTATTTAAACCAGAGGTGGGCCAAGAGATTTGGGTGCCCAAGGCGACCTCAACAAACATTCTTCCCCTGATACCAGGTTCTCCACTGCTGCCTCTGCTGACAGATACACACCCAACAGGTCTTTTGTTGCTGCTTGCGCTAGCCCCCGCTATCACCACTGCTCCACTGCTCTTTGCTGAAGCAAGGAGCTGAATTAAAAGCACAATTCTTTTCCTTTGAATAGCAAACACTGAAGTTGGACCCTAGGCAGTTGTCTACTCTGCCCACCAAGCCTAATTTAAACACATATAAGATCCTTTCAATTTTTGTTAATACTGACCCTGTAATAATTATGTTACTCTAACAGTGATGCACAACCCCCCCCCCCCCCAATTCTAGCTACCAACAGCATGATTGAGTTATCTGCAGCAGTAAAACATATTTATATCTCAAAAACCATAGGGAAAAAAAATCAGACATTTTAGACCACTATAAAATATTGCATAACCCACTGAACTCAATGAGACAAATTCAGTTGCAAAATGACATCATTGTACAAATGAATTTGTCCTATTAAATTCAGTACAACGTTGGTGCCCAACATTGGTTTTTACGCGGCTTTTTTAAAAGTCTGTTTTTGCACTAAAAAGTTATATTTTGCTATCCATTTGCATAAAATAACTACAAATCTTTATAAATACATGCAATTTTGCACCATGCCATTAATGTAGCATACTGATGTATTTCATTGCCACTTTTTTGACACACCTTTATAATTATGTCCCTTAATGTTTAGTGAATATGTTCCACAGGGTAACAGAACTGAATGAAACACTGTTTATTTTTGTTTTCACTTAACAGTTTCCTTTTCAGGTCAAAAGGAACGTAGCAAGTGCCAGATCCAATAGCATGAGAAGAGCCAGCCAGTCACATTAGAATGTATGTAATTGAATAAAGATGAAGTGCTAAAAGACTATGAAGAACAGGGCAGATCCAGGCATATGTTTCTGTCATATGGACTTTTTTCACTGCCTACTTTGTAATGTGTTAACATGGCAGCTCAATCGTCATGTTGTTTAATGTAGAAAAAACACGGATATCCTGTTAGGGAGCTATTCAGTGTTTCCACAGCGTGACAGAGCAAGGGCTCAGTGGACATTACTTAACAAGGTATATGACATTTCAAACAACTCTATGACGATAGCCCTTACAGTCTTGTTATAATGCACTTGGCTTCAGATGGAACACTCAGTGGCCAATTAGTTAGAGCTCAGTTTTAATAACAAGAATGGAGAAGGTAGACCTCAAATTGCTAAACACACTGATTTCATTTTATGAAATATAATATATGTATATATTCTGTAGACACAGACACTTTGAAAATTGTGAAAATACTCGAGAAAAAGAGAGAGGAAATATAGTTCAATTCATAATATGCCTTTCTCTGGATTAACTAGCAGTTAGGCAGGTTTTATATAGACATAAAAGGTTAAACCTGACAGATGTGTGTCTTTTTTAACTACATTACTATGAACCTGTTTAAGAAGCTTTCTTCACTCTTAGGTCTTTAGGCCTTTGGGGGTTTGCTGTCCCCAGTATAGTTGCTTCAGTTTCTCCTCCAGGAGCCAGGGTTACTTCTTCTATATGTAGGCAATCAGGTTGGTAGCAATTAGCATGTGGTTGGGAGAGGGGGGCTATAGTTTCCTGCTGTGCTGATACACTAATACAGGTTTGGCCTAATGTTGCATCCCCTATTGTATCTCCCATGCAATATATAGTGAGTTAAATGTGCCTCAAATTAGATCTCATGTTGAAATTGTAGTGGATAACATTCCAGTGATATAGGTGATTTAACATACATTTCCTTTGAGGTTGGTGAATAAAATTAATTTTGGCAACAGAGAATACTGAGGCTTTGCTTAAAACACAGCCAAAGCAACTGTCAATAAAAATATTTGTCTGCGAGGCTGTGGTTGCTATGTCATCTGGCTAGTATGGTGAGTCCTCTTTAACAAACTTTTCATGATGTAAAACAATGGCCACATTAAAAGAGCACATAACTATGGCCAGAGGATTGTGTTGATTAAGGATTCAGGGACTGTTGTAGACTGGCCCAACATCTCTCCATTTACTGCAACCATATTCTCCACCCATTGGTAGTTGAGGAATAGGTTCACCACGTTGCACAATTTCACCACCTGTTGGAACAGTACTAAATAATATAGTTGTGCATAATATTGTAGGGGTTATTGTGTCATATTCCATTATCAGCTATTCCTCAATATACTGTAGGGCTGTTAAAATGGCAGCCATTGTTTTGGTGCTAGTTGTGTTTAGGAGTGTATTACAGACACTAACCAAGACTGACCTGGGTGCAACTGAAATGTTACAGAATGTAGGGTATGGGTGAGAAATATGGCTTTATGTGATGTATAGTTCCTGTGTTAAAAAGCCCCTGAATGATTTTTCATTGCTTAAGGAAATGTCTACATTATGCACTATTTTGGTGCTTTCTAGACCATCTTGTTCATCTGTTTTCAGAATGCAGAAATGAATCATTGTCTGGGTAATTTTGCAGAAAAATATTAAAAGGCAGTAACTTTAGCCATGCTTTAGTCTCAGCAAGATCCTCCCTAATCCTGTGCATGGCTATAGCTACTGCATGAAAAAAGTCCCAATGATTTATTCATTCATTTATTCTTTCACTCTGTCCCACCTCCTGCTCTGAACTGAATGATTACATGGGCCTGCATCAAATGCCACAGCGCACTTACACCTATAGAACTGGGCACGCATGCCATTCTTAAACCAGAAATGACGCCAACCAGACTTCACAATGAAGTTCAAGTGCAGTTGCGTGCATTTTAATGCAATCAGCCCCCATTATGTCAGGCACATCATCCCCCACCCAACCAGAATTGCACTAGAATTATGGGAAAGAAACATTTTGCATTTTGGCTGAAAAACATGCAAAAGTGCATTTTGTACATTGCATTTGCAGGTTGTAATTGATCCCTTAATTCAATTGAATCATAGCTGTCTTTTTGTTAGGCAAACAGTTTTTGTTTTTTTAAACTTCCCAGGGACGCTATAACAAGAAGTCTACCCCTCAACTCTCCTACTCTATTCAGCAATCCACTGAAGTTTCCAACAGGACTCATCATTCCAGGTGAATATTTTTCTAATGGACATCTATGGGAAAATCTGACTTTCTCAAGAATATTTTTTGCCTAGTAATAAGTTGTCATCAATAATAGCGAATTTCCCTGATGAGGAATCATGAAAAAAAATTGAACTCCTCATAGTATTATAATGATTTATAAGATTCATTGTGGAAATATAGTACATCACCAAAAGATTGTCTTTTATTTAAAAAAGAAACATTTCAGTTCTAGCACATAACCAGTCTATATATGCAGTTTGTATAAGGGAATAAAATAAACAGAAGGCTAAAGCCAGAGTTTCTCTTTACTTGATCTCGGTACTGAATGCTGTAACCAAACACTATATCAACTTACATCAGTCTTAACTGGTGAATTAGAAAAACACAGACAGCTCAACGTAATGGCAATTACAGATGTGCACACAGTATAAAGCGGTAGATTTATACTTTCTAATCAACTATTACAATACTACGTATAGGTTTTTCTGTTTTTACTGGCTATGCAATATTTCTTAGTTCAGCCTACCAGACACAATTAACATTTTAGTTAATTCCTAGAAAGTAATAACACAGGCAATCTCTTTCCCAACTCACCTTCAAAATCAGAGCCACCATCATTATTCACATTTAATAGCTATTATGATATCTGTGCACATTGACTTCAATAACCTTTATCTACAGAGCAGGTTGTATGACTGTTACTTTCTAACCGCACAAACTTAGGAAAGCTCTATCTTTCTTCTAAATATAATGCAGATTTACTGGGCCTTAATTATCCAACAGTTTTTATATTTCTCACATGGAAGGCATTGCTTCCATTGCTGGAAGGCAGATAACAGATGAGCGATGTAATCTGTATTTATATAGTACTTTATTGTGCATGAAATTGTATTCATATAAGCTCTGCAGAATTGCATTGGACAAGAGGCGGCGGTGATGAGCACAAGCATGCTGGGGTTATAAGGGGGTGTGGCAAACAATAGTAGAGACAAAGTTTAAAATGCTAGCACCCCCATTGCTTTCCAAATTAGCTAGGCCCAGTGATCAATAGTGGAGGGACCTGCACCCTCCCCAATAGTTCTACAGAGCAATCACTGGAACACAGAGCAAGTGCAAGCAGGGTAAAACCCTTGCCTTTTTAATACATCAAGTCTAAAGTCACACTTGATGAATTCAATTGGCAAAGAATGTACCCTGCTTGCACTTGCCCTGTGTGCTGATGATTGTTTTGTGAATCAATAGTAGAGGACAGAATGCAGGTATAGGTATTGATAAACATGAAAACTTATGGGAGAATGGAACTGGGAACATTAGGTATAGCACAAATGTCAGAAATGTAAGTATACTGAGCCAGTATTATTGACTGACCTTTAGATGAAGATGGCAAAGTGATGATCCGAAAGAGGAAATAGGTCCCTACTAAAAGCACAAAGAATAAGACCTAGGTCTAGTAAATTGCAGTGCTTATGGGTGGCTGTTTCTGTCCAAGGTTAAGTGGAAAACAGTAGTGATTCTGACCCCGGAGCCGCTCTGAGGCTGCTCCTGTAATGCCACCCCCCTTGCTTACCTTTCCTGCACAGAAAGGGGTCCAGGGAGGGGCTTTATTACTAGTGCAGAGCAATTGAACTCTCTACACAAGCAGAGGTGAATTTCCAGTTTAAAAAACAGAAATTTCGCTCTCAAAGTTAACAGGAGCGGCTTTTTGCCACCTCTGGTAACTCTTGGGGTGCTGACACCTGAGGCAAAGTTTTTAACTTTCTGGGAACATATAAACTCTTTTCCATAGAGTATAAATATAGAGTACAGAGCTAAGACCCTCCTATACACAGACTGTTGGAAAGACCTCTCTGAAGCAGTAAACCTGCATAAATTCCTGGCATGGACAGTCCATGTGAAGTTAAGAAACAGCCAATATTTGCCCTTATTTAGCTGCTGCCATAAAGGTTGTTCACACTGTTATGGCTCCACTACATATCACTTTGGCTCTTAATTGCAAAAGGTTCCTCTAAAGAAAGAAATGTATGTTTTATGACCACCCTACACAGCCAAGCATCACTTTCATGGTGGACAGAACTGACAAATTAGAGGAATTAGAGGTAATTGGGAAACACAGTGATCACCCAGCTGTGCCACAGAATGAGACCAGTGCAAACGTAAGAACAGGCAAGTAGTAACCTGCTTGTGTAGACATTTTGGTTAAGGGCATTCTTACTGTTTTGCCATTGCTTGATGATGATATTCCTATTCCTGTTTTGTGCTTCCTGTTAAGCTGAGAGCAAGCATTGAGCAGGCCAGATCTACCTGCCATGTTCTAATAAATATACCAAAAGTTCCAGTGTGTATCTGACTACTTCACCTGAACTAACACAGCCGAAGTATTAACCCACCGCTAGCCAGCAGTTTATTACACATGGAAATAAATTAACAAGGTGCAAAATTACCTCTATTTTAAAGGGGAAGGAAAGGCAAAGTCACTTGGGGGTGCCAAAATGTTAAGCACCCCCAAGTGACTTTAACCGCTTACCTTGTACCCCGGGCTGGTGCCCCTGTTAGGAGAAAATAGCACCAGCCCGGGGCACCTGGAGCACAGCGCTTCCTCCTTCCGCCTTCCACTTCCTAAACTGCCGGTGGCCGGGCATGCACAGTAGAGCGAAAAAGCCGACTTAAATGTTTAAGTTCGGCTTTTCACTCTACTGCGCATGCGCGCGCAGCGAAGCCGGAAGGAGGAAGCGCCGGCAGCTACCCCGGGCTGGTGCTGTTTTCTCCTGACAGCGGCACCAGCCCGGGGTAAAAGGTAGGCGGTTAAAGTCACTTGGGGGTGCCTAACATTTTGGCACCCCCAAGTGACTTTACCTTTCTTTTTCCTTTAATGCAGAATTGTTCAGAGTGCTCTTCTGAGCACTTTTGAATTTTACTTTTATTAACACAGGTACCCTGAGCTGTTCTATTTGGGTGTAGGCCAGACAGAACTTTCCTGACTCACTATCACTCTTGGCACACTGAACTATAAAAATGAGCATGGAAGGAACAGGAGACCCTTACTGCATCAGTAATTAAATCTTCTGAAGTTCTGTTTGACCCATGCCCAGACAGAACGGCAGGAATGGGGGTCACTTGTGTTACAATATTAGCAGTGTTTGGCTTTTTTTATCATACCTTAAGCACGACCCAGTCTTTACTCTCCTACAAGATGATCTACATATAAAAATGTTACATATCTTTGGATAAAACAATTGTTACAAAAAGTTATTTTGTTACAAGTTACAATTATGTATTAATTAACAATAAATACATAATGTTTCAATCCACAATATCTAAATATATATTGAACCCTTAGGCACTCTGTCAGTCTGCCCATCCAGTTGCCAGCATTATCGGCTAGTTCAGCGAACAGCATTGTTTTTTACATATCTACTGCTTCCAAGGGTCCGAGCACAAGATGTGCATGATGTGACCACAAATTGATCATTATGGTTCCTCACCTCTTTAGGGGTTACCCATAACCATTACAACCATCCATGACCTCACCACAACACCTGACAGACTGGAATAAAACAGGGCTATAGTTGCCTAATGATATTTAATGGCCCACTAAACTTAATTCTCTTATATCTAAGCTCTCATAGCACCACCCAGCAATATTAGGGAGACAGGCAACCTTTTCTGTAGCCACCACCTAGCTACTGGCACAAAACTTTCCACCTAATCATTCCTAACCTAAGTCCTTCCTTTGTTCACTTTTCCCACTACATCAAATAAACTGGGCATTCCTGCTTTGTGGGCTGGGCCAGCTTTACAAACCGTCCTCCCAGCTACCCTATATTTAGGCCTTACTTGACAATGAAAGGGAAAATTATGTACTAAGAAGAGTACTTTGAGAGTACTTTAAGCAATTAAATTTTTTTTAACAATTTTACAATTATCAAAACAATTTATAATTTTACAAGTTGTGTTGGAGTTTATATTTCTAAAAGTCTAAAGTACAATTCTCTCTTGTATGCTATAGGTAAAACTCAAAGTCCTGCTGTCTGCTGTGTTGGCTTGGATTTAAAAAGTTCACAGAACAATGTCCTGCTAATTTGTGTGCTTGCTAGGGTATTAACATGCAGAGTAATTAGATATTATATGATGTATATGCCTTGGCTTGTCACCATTCCTGGGCCTCTTAAAAATGAACAGGGTCTATCCCTAAACTTAACATTTGGGTTCCTGTTCTGGTGATGGCCACCTCACATACTAGCCCACTAAAACTCTTTTTCTAGCTCACAAACTTCTCCACCTTGACGATAGTCCATTACTAACCCACTAACTATCACCACTGGATATACCTTCCTCAGTATTTTAGCGTGACTTTCATTTGTTCTTAATACATCATGTGAAGTTTTTCTTAAATAGACATTTTCACATTACCTTTTGCCTCTTGCATTCAGAGTTTCTTTGTATATACAAAATCTGTGTATAAAAAACATTTGGTTTTAGTTGTCCTCCACTCTCAGCAGTTGTTATTGTTGGTAAAGGGCAGACAAATCACATCCAATAATAGTAGCGTGTGTGTATATTTCTTCCCCAAAGAAAACACATGGCTAAGGCACAAATTCAGACTCAAAGAATAAGTGACACAATCTGAATGCAATTTATATGTATTAGCATTGCATTTTTGCCAAGATGAAAAACATTAATGCAAGCCTAGAAAAACTGGCAGTAAAATTATGGCTTTATAATTATTGAAATTTAACCTTTTCCTCCTAAATAGAGATGCACTATATGGCCAAAAGTATGTGGACACCTGCCTGTCCAACATCTTATTCCAAAACTAAGGGTTTTCATATGATGTTGCTCCTCTCTTTGCTGCTAAATAGTCTTTACCCTTTACTCTCTTTACCCTCTACTCTTCTGGGAAGACTTTCTACTAAATATTGGAACATTGTTGGTGGGATCGCAACTGATGTTGGGGATCAAACTGGCCTCAGCCTTAAAATTCATCCCACAGGGGTTTAGTTGGTTGAGGTCAGGGTTATGTGCAGCTAGTCAAGTTCTTCCACTCCTATCTCAGCAAACCAGTTCTGTATGGACCTTATTTTATTCATGGGGGGATTATGTAACAGAAGGGGTCCTTCTACTAACTGTTGCCATAAAGTTGGAAGCAAGGAATTGTCAAAAATGTCATTGTATGATATAGTGGCTTTAAAAGAGTAATTCACTTTTATATTAACTTTTAATATGAGGCACACAGTATTTTTTTTTTTTAATTATTTAGCTTTTGTTCAACAGCTCTCCAGTTTCTAATTTCAGAAATGTGTTTGCTAGGGTCCAAATTACCATAGTAGCCAGGCAGTGGTTTGAATGAGAGACTAGAATATTAATAGGAAAGTGTGTGAATGTATGTATGTATACATTTTTTATAAAGCGCTACATGAATACATAGCACATTTTACACAGTACTGTGAATACACAGTAAATTTTAAAAGTACATGCAAGGAGGACAAGCATACTAATAAATAGTAAATAAGAAATAAGCATAGTAATAGTAATATAGTATTAATATACAGAGGTTAAGTGCCATGTGCTAAAAGGCACAGTAGATTGGAGATCCCTGTCCTGTTTGGATAACACACAGGCACAAATCAAAGGGGAAAAGTATACAAAGGTTTGGCCATTGGCCCTTAAGTGACAGTACTGGACCAGACAAGATATGTTCCAAAAGGTAGGATCTTGTTTTCTTTTTGGAAAGTTTCCCCTATGGAGCAATTCAGCAATAGAGTAACAGACGTAAGGAACAGCAAGGTAGAAAGGTTTAAGACGAGACAGAGCAGTGGGTGTGGATGGTGTAAAAAGACATTGGCTCTAAGAGGAGCAGAGGAGTTGGCCTGGAACCTACAAGTGAAGAAATGTAGTGAGAAGCAAAGGAGTGAAGGGCTTTGAATGTTAGCAGAAGGATTTTGCTATACTTTGCTTAACAGGCAGCCATAACAGGGATTTTACCAGTGGAGAAAAGCAGAGTTCAAGAGATTGCAGGAAGAGAGGTGGGAGTTTGCGAGACCATTAGTAAGTGGTTTCAATAGTCTAAATGGGATAGGATAAGGGCATGGATTGGTGTGGAAGTTACTTATGAAACAAAGGGGTGTATCTTTGCAATATTACATAGAAAAAGGCTGCAGGTTTTGGCAGTAAATGTCCTCCAAAGGTGCGCTCTATATGCGGAATCCATCCTCATCCCAGGACACTGCAAATAGATTTAGAAGCCACAATGTAAACAGTGTAATTTAGAAATAAAAAGTATACCATAAAAATCACAACAGTATGCCTTTAAATGAAATTATCATGCCACATAACATGTCAGTGCATTCCTCTTCATGAATTAATAACAGTGGTCAAGGGTAGGTGGGCTTACCTAGGCACGCTACATGAGAGTAAATAAACAAGAATTATTTTATAGAAAGTTCATCACACCAATACAAATGAAATAGAAATAATTTTATTGCCTCTATATTTAAAACCCTGCTGACTTCAAATTGAAAACACTGTTGACTTCTAAGTTCTGCCTGGGGGATCACCCCACTTTAATCTGTGAGTCTATCTTTACATACAATCCTATGCACATATGAGGGTTCATGTATATAAATATGGCTCCAGGTGGTAGGAACCACCCTTTTATGGAAGTAAGAACTTGTCAAAATGTAATTTTATGCTCATAACCAATTGGTTTTGTATACAGCAACATGCATACGTGACTAGCATTATACAGAGAGATAGTTTCACAGATGAAGACAGTGGGAATCCCCCAGACAACACCTAGGTTTCAGCAGTGTTTTTAATGTTGAGACAATAACATTACTTTATTTCCAATATAGTTATCATTGTTTGTGGTATATGCCTCTCACGCTGTGAAGCCCAGTGTGCCCACTTACTCTCGATCACTGCAGAATAATATAGATGTGTTATTTTTGTCATCACTAAGTTGGAACCTAGTCACAAGGTTTGATGTGTTGTTTTCTACTTGCAAAAATAGCAATGCCGATACAAACTGAGAAGCAAAGATGTAAAAAAAGGAAGTCACAATGGAAATATTAAAATAAAAAGACTTTTTGACCCATGAGTAAGAATGACATGACAAAGAAGCTTGCATAGCAAAGATAACTATAGTAGATTTTGTACCTTGAGTTGTTGCAGGGTCCAATGAAATGGCTGACCCACTTCTAAAAGAAATAGAATGGGATATTCTTTCTTCATGTTGTCCAGTGTAATATTATAGAACCAAATAGAGCTCAATACTCTCTGTATATAAGATAACAGAAATGTGATTGACCTAGTGCTGATAAGCAGCATTCTGAAGTATTGTGCATCTGTAATTAAGTTTTAAGTCATCTGCTTTGGAGATCTGAGGGGAGTGGTTATTTATATTCTATTTCATGTATTTGACTGGAAGAGCTCTGCTCTGTTCATCTACTGTATGTATATATCTGTAGTCCTGGTTTAAAACAGACTTTGTCCAGCTAGGTTGGTTAGAGCATGGGTTACAATGGACTCTCTTTAAACAGGATGGGCCTTCGTTAATGAGAAGAGTTGAAAATGTTGAGGTGTTTTGCGACTACACCTCTCCACTGCCAGAATAAGTACACCAGAGGTTCTTTGCAAACAAAAACTAAACAATTAATTTGTTCAAGACAACTTTCACAGGGCTCACAGAATCAGAGTTAGTACAGTAAAATGTCCAGTACACTCATTAAGAAAGCCAAGTGTTGCAGCAACACTGTGTAGAGCAGTTTGGGAAGTTGTAGAATGTCCCTTGGGTTTCCCCCTCAAATGGTTCCCCTCTAGATCACTCCTAGGCTGTGTTTATCCCAGGCTTCCTGGAAAACATCTACCTGGATCATGTGTGGAAGGCCATCAAGAGGACCCACCACCTGCTAAACACTATATTACAATGTGCAGGAAGTGGTCAAGCCATATTTTCTGCCTTGTGACATTAAGACCAGGAAGTGTAGCGTTTGAAGCCATAGGGGCTGTTAACCCTATGGGTCCCTACATATCTTTATTTATCTATATTTTTTAAGTTAAGTATTTAGATTATTATTACAGGTATGGGACCTGTTATCTAGAATGCTCGGGACCCAGGGTTTTCCAGATAAGGGATCTCTCTGTAATTTGGATCTCCTACCTTTAGTCTGCTAAAAAAAAATATTTAAACAGTAATTAAACCCAATAGGATTGTTTTGCCTTCAATAAGGATTAATTATATCTAAGTTGGGACCAAGTAGACAGTACTGTTTTATTATTACAGAGAAAAAGGAAATAATTTTTAAAAATCAGAATTATTTGCTTATGATGGAGCCATTGGGAGACGGCCTTTCCGTAATTCAGAGCTTTCGGATAACGGGTTTCCGTATAAGGGATCCCATACCTGTATAAGTATGCCTCTTATAAAAAAAATGTGTATGAGGCTAATTCTGAAGCTAAAAAGTCAGGGAGACTGTGCAATAAAAAGTCTTTGTAAAGCTACAAAAATATAAATATGTGTTGTTCTCATTGTTCTTAGAATGAGCGTGGCAGGAAAATCTGTTTAAAAATGCCTAAACCGCATTGTTAGGAAATGTAACATTCATCCAAACGTTATGGAGGAGAGAAGCACGGACTGATGTAGTTTCCTTAACCGCCCGTCATGCTAGTTCTTCAAGGTTAGAACATTTTTTTTGTATTTCAAATATAATAGGATATTTTAAATGTCGTTTCGAGCTACATGGAAAGTCTTGGCCTTGGTTCTACGAAATTCCCTCTACCAGTTTCTTTTACTAACTGACACCCTCTCAGACACTCTGGCAAATCTAAACCTTTGTCAAATTTTCCTTGTACAGGGGGAAAAAGTGTTAAAAAAGCAGTTTTCTTACTTCCATCCCATTCTTATTCAGCCAAGTTATACTTAACCCAGTCTCTGCTGTGTGTAGCAGTTTCAGAAAAGCACAAAAAACGTTTCTTTGGATGGAAAACCCCATTTTCAGCCAATGAGAACATATCTTTGGATCTTGCATCCTTTAGTAGTTTCAACATCTGGAAATAACAGAGTCCAAGATTAAAGGGACTGACTTAAAGTAGTTGGGAATTAACATTTTTAGCTTCTGAGGTACTGCTCACAGGTAGGGTATCATTTCTATGAATTTGGTATTATAGTTAAAATATATTATTAGTGTGTGCGTGCACCGAAATTCCCTAATGTCAAGTTTAGTCTTCTCATTAAAAAGAATAAAACACTATGTAGCAAGTATCCAAGTAAAGAATTTTCATATAGAATTTATATATATATATATATATATATATATACGATATACGCTCCATAGAAGGCACTCATGGCATGTATGCTATAAACAAAAAACTTTATTGGATTTCCAAATCTACATTTCGATCCCCTGGGGATCGTCATCAGGACGCGTAGATTTGGAAATCCAATAAAGTTTTTTGTTTATAGCATACAAGCCGTGAATGCCTTGGTGGTGTGCACCCGGCCTTCTACTATAGCGTTTGGTGAGTGCTGGCAACTGGACTGTATATATATATATATATATATATATAAAACAGTCCACACGACAGCACCACACTCCAAAATCTGCTGCTCTGCAGCTGCCCCTGTGCACGGGATATCATATAAATATCAAAATAAAACAGCCAGCACCAAGGGTCTTTATGTTTCAAAAAATCTCTCGTGTATTATAATTGCATGTACAACCGACGTTTCGGTCCCTTTTGGTCCCAAAAGGGACCGAAACGTCGGTTGTACATGCAATTATAATACACGAGAGATTTTTTGAAACACAAAGACCCTTGGTGCTGGCTGTTTTATTTTGATATATATATATATATACATATATACATGATATATAAATTCATTATATCGTTTATAGATCGTATATGTCTATATATATATCATTCATTGAGTGATGTTTGTATTTACCTGATCAATAAAAGGGATTACAATCTCAGCTTGGTGATTACAGGCCAGTATGTTTGACATCCGTGGTGGGCAAGTTATGTGAAGGCTTGTTAAGGGATCACACTCAAAATTATGTTCCGGAGAATGGCATTATGAGCAGTAATCAGCATGGCTTTATGATTCATAGGTTATGTCAGACAAATTGGATTGCTTTTTATGATGAGGTTAGTAAGAAGCTGGACAGTGGGGTTGATCTAAAATTTGCCAAATCGCTTAATACAGTGCCTCATAAATAACTGTTAAGGTCTTAAAAAAGATGTTTGTACATGAAAAGGAAACTGGCTGCAGGATCTTGTACAGAGGGTGGTTGCTAGGTACATTCTTAGTGGGGTCCTACAGGGTTTTGTATTGGACCTTGGAGTCCTTGTAGATAATAAACTTGGTTTATCAGTCAGCAGCTGCAAGGGATAATACATTTTTGAGCTGTATTAAAAGGGACAGAGAGGGTCATTTTGCCCCTTTACAAGGTATTGGTAAGGCACCATCTAGATTATGCCGTGCAGTTTTGGTCTCAGTCTCAGTGTTAGTGTTAGTCACAGTATCCGGTCATTCTTTTCCAGGTCTTGAATAGTAGATGCCCCCATCCATTTCACAACAGCAACAGTTTACCATATGAAGAATATACAGTTGTTAGATAGCTACAATACACTCACAATCACCCTTACGTAAACACTTCTCGCTTATTATTCAGTTTGATTTCGGCACCATTTTATTGCATTGCTTAGTTGTATACACACTGAAACAAAGCATAATTCCTAGATTTCTTATTTCTGTTGTCATGGACACCAGTCTGGATTCTGCATTAGGATTTCTGTGCAAAATATTACCTACAAGCAGTAGTAGTTGCAGATGTTTGGCAATTTGTCATTAACAGAAAATAGAACTGAAAATTTGAACAGAAGGGATGTCTGCATTGGAATCACCACTATTTTATATTGACTTTTGCCTTAGGAACGGTGTAATTAATAAAGTAAAAACTTCAATATTCACCTGTTGCTCCACCCGGACATGTAAGACACTAAGGAAGTTTTAGTTTTTGGCCTCTTTCCTTAAGCTTTCCCTATAAGGGTGATTTAGATGCAGTAGTAGATATATTACAAGAAATTGGCTGGTACTGTTTATTTTTCCACTTTATCTACATGTATGTCTGAATAAGAAAACTAGCTGTACCAGGAATCAGATGCACAACACACTGGGGGTAACCTGCACTTGTGCTAATTAGCATGGGTTCTTCTGACATTTTACTTTTTAATTATTTATGACAAGAGACCAGAAATGATTTATTGTACTTTCCATTTTTCTTTCTTACTATTTAAAAAAAAAGAAAACTGGGATAACCACCACATCTGGAGATAATACCACATGGTTAATTCAAGTCCTACAGGACCCCACCTTTACACCCTCCAGTGCCCCTGAAGACAGGAATGCATTAGAGAGTTCAGGCTGCTGCACAGAGGTTAAAGAATGGCAATCATCCATTTCTTACGCTAGAGTCATGGAGTTTGTCATATTTTTTAATAATGAATGAGCCATGAATGAGTAAGACCATGCCTTTATTACAGTATCTGCTGAACATTCCAAATAAGCCACATATCATGAAATAATTAGGCAATTATGGTAATCAATTTGCTAACCACTAAACAACCTGCAAAAATTAAATCAATAAAGAGAGGCCATGGCCTCTAAGGAATAAAATGTGCAGTAATATTGCACGCATGATCTTAGAGCCCACAAGCTAGAGCTTTATTTTCCATTTGCCCTTTGACACGCTGAAATCACATTTAAATTGTATTAGAGTGCTTAATGCTATTCTTTACTGAATTACAGTACAGAAGAACATAAACTATATCAGAAAAAAATCATTTATTTTAGTAAATGAGGCCTATAGTGCTAAGCACTGTCATATATCTTAAATATAGTTATTTTATAGGAAGAAGCAAAGAGCTCTAGACATACACAGAAAAATATACATGCACTCACACAGGTATAGATGCAGAAAACCAAGAGGAATGCTGCAAATACCATGATAATAAGCTCCAAATAAGTAAGAAACCAGAGGTGTTAATGAGAATTCTATACCTGTGCACCTGCTCTTGTGGTTACAACCAACAGTTTTCCCAAAATGCTTTCATTTGCCTCCTCTCATCTTGCTTTGCTTATTAACTGTATAACTTAGCATATAATAGCAAGATGATTAAGAGCAAAGTACCCCCTGGGCTTTAATTCATTGAATGTTTGTCCCATCATGCCCTGTCTGAATCAGAATGATGCAACAGTTGTAATAGTTTCAAATATTTATGGGAAAAACAGAGCTTCTGAGATGCGTCTGTGCCAGGAAAGTGTTGCAAGTTAAAGCCCTAAAGATCATCAAGTGTATTCCCTTTATCCCCTGTAACAGGCATCATGTGTGGATGATGCACATTTAAGATCTTATACTTATTGTAAGACAAATTTTTCCTCAGTTGTAATATTTTTCCCATTTATGAAAAGCTGGATGGTGTAAGAACCTTTTTCCCTTGTTTATGGCTGAATAAAAGTGAAAAGGGTGGAGGAATGTTTCCAAATATTTGATAAATAAATTCTTTATTGATGCTTACAGTAAATGTATTTTTTTTATAATAAATGTGTGTTTTATTTGTGCTCTGCTTAAACCTATAGGTAAAGGGAATGTTAAGTCCTGGAAGGTTTAATAAGACACTTTTGATTCTGGCAATGGCATCCAACAGAGCCAGGGTGCCAAGGGGGCCAAGGGGTACATTAAAGAAAATTACGCATGGCAGGTCACTATATGTTACTATACTAATTCTGCTATCCTGTACCCTTTTTGGTCAGGGTCAGGTTCCTATTAAATTAAAGCCAGCAACGTGGTGCTTGTAAGGAGAAGTACCATGGTAATGGTACTCAGTGAATGCCACCACATTAGACAAACAGTAACCAGCCCTCATTACTCAACAGCCAATCCCTCTTCATTACATCCTAAAGCTTTGTGCTCACAGCAGTCAGGATCCATCAATGTATAATCTACATCAGTGCTGTCTAATTGGCGGCCTGTGATCCCCCTCTGTGTGGTCCCCCCACCTGTCTGCCTGCTGTGACTGCTTAGCTTTGTGTAAAATTTAAATGGTATCAATAATGAGATTAACTGGCCCTTTGCATGGTTCACACCTCAGATTCAGTCTGTAAATCCCTGTATTGTTTAAATATGTAATCCCCTGTACTGTTAACATCATTTAATACCTGCATTATTCAACCCTGCATTGTTCACACCTCAGGCTCAGACTGTAAGACCCAACATTGTTCACCTGTTTACACCTCAGACAGACTGTAGGAGCAGTGCCAGCATTGCATCACTGTATGTACTGCCTGCCCAATGCTGCCTGTGTGTATGCCACATAGGCAGCATAGGTCAGGCAGAGTATGGCACACACAGGCAGGGTAGGGCAGGCAGAGTATGGCACACACAGGCAGCATAGGGTAGGCAGAGTATGGCACACACAGGCAGCATAGGCAGGCAGAGTATGGCACACACAGGCAGCATAGGGCAGGTAGAGTATGGCACACACAGGCAGTATAGGGCAGGCAGATTATGGCACATAGGCAGCATAGGACAGGCAGAGTATGGCACACACAGGCAGCATAGGGCAGGCATAGTATGGCACACACAGGCAGCATAGGGCAGGCAGAGTATGGCACACACAGGCAGCATAGGGCAGGCAGAGTATGGCACACACAGGCAGCATAGGGCAGACAGAGTATAGCACACACAGGCAGGGTAGGCAGGCAGAGTATGGTATACACAGGCAGGGTAGGGCAGGCAGAGAACTGTCTGTATGTGCCATACTCTGCCTGCCCTACCCTGCCTGTGTGTGCCATACCATACCTCCCAACATTTGAAAAATGAAAAGAGGGACAAAAAGACTTGGCGAGCGCAGCGTGGCAAATTTTTTTGACCACGTCCACTTTTGTGGCCACGCCCCAATTACCACACCCCATCCATTTTTTTTCAAAAATACTCAATACGCACGGGGCACGACCTTATAAAAGGGCCTGTCACTGCCACAAAAGGAGCCGCATACGCAGAGGAGCCACTGAAGAAGGAGCGCCAGTGCATCGCGCTGTCCCGGTTACTTCAATAAATGTTCCGCATTTCCGTAATCTATTAAGGAAATGCGGGACATTCATGGAACTATCCAGGACAGTGGAATGCGCTATTAAAACCAGGACTAACCCGCGGAAAGCGGGACAGTTGGGGGGTATGTCATACTCTGCCTGCTCTACCCTGCCTGTGTAGACACACATACATGCTAGGTCACATGAGCCAATTCCTGGACAAAGTTCTGTCTTTTACTCCCATATTTTTTCTTATTACAGTTAGAGCTGCATTATTTCCTGTCATGTGATCTCTGAGGGAGCACACAGCCCATCACTAAATGGTGGCTCGAGGGAAAGGGCAATATTTACTGATATATATATTCCAGTTTGGTAAGATACTTTAATAGGTCACTTAATACAATATAAACTCTGTTGGTTAAGTATTCATTCTGGGGGTTTTCATTTAAGAAGCCGAATATAGGATCCTCGAGATCCAAAGTATAGACAATATTTAACAGATTCCACTCATACTTTTTTCTATAGATTTTTATTTACTTTTTCAGAAAATATAATGTTCTATAATGGCGTAAATACAAAGAGCAACTGGAATATATTGGTAATGTAAAGAGTATGTTTTGGTTGATTTTATGTCAGCTTTTTAATGTCATTACTAGACAATGGCTTCACATTTTGACTGAATGAGTTGTTAACAAAAATAAAACAAAATAAAGCCACAAATGATTTTTTTTTAAAAAGAAACTCTTTGTTGACAGTCCAACATAGGGTGGCTGCCCACCACAACAATAGAAATGCACTAGAAAGTATGCAAATTGTCTGTTACTGTAGACAAATTTAATCCCATAGCAAAATGTATTTCTGTTGTTTGCATTTGTTGTATAATTTACTAGACATCCAATTAATGCCTTTGTTATAAAACATTTTTGGCAAACTACCATGTGAAGTGTAAATCAAACAGACTGAAAGTTTATATTGTATTGCATTGTTCTCTTCTCCAATGGTAAACATCTTGTGTATAGTGTAAATGGGGCAGAGGTACTAGATAGGGTGCCTCAGCTGACCATGAAGTCCAAGGCCAGATACATACAGATTAAGTTAATTCACAGGGTATATTTAACCCCACAAAGATTGAGCAGAATTTACCAGAGTGTTTTAGACCAGTGCCAATACTTAGCTAAGTAGAAAAAGCACTCACACATTTCTAATCCTAATAGACTTTCC
This sequence comes from Xenopus tropicalis, assembly GCF_000004195.4. Classification (NCBI taxonomy): domain Eukaryota; kingdom Metazoa; phylum Chordata; class Amphibia; order Anura; family Pipidae; genus Xenopus; species Xenopus tropicalis. The sequence goes on along the minus strand of NC_030682.2, from coordinate 97,364,443 downwards.
CTTATCTGTGCTTGTTGAGTGTGACTGGAAAGCTCAGTGTGCACAGTTATGAGAAGCCATGCTACTTGCAATTATTCTTCTATGCCAAAAAAAGCCATCCATCTGAACTGAAAGACTAATACCCTTCCATCCATGACTGTCTGGAGGAAACTGGTTAATGACTCTCTCCCTAACCAAAGGCTGGAGTACCTGGCCTGGGTTTGTCTAGAAAAATTTGATGCTACAGGTATTTGGGAATCCTGGTTGAACCAACAGGAACTTGTGTAGCTGGAGCACCCACATCTCCTGATTGGTTGTATTATTGATTGTAATATTCTTTCCTATCTCTCTTTCTTCCTTACCTCTGTTATTAATGTTCATTTGGAAAACCTAAAAACTTAAAATATTATAGTATGTATATGCTGTGTACTTTAGGCAGTGAGTTACTAGCAAACTTTATTGAGTAAGTGGTACAGCTCCCCAAGATCTTTTCATGGGGTGATACATAAGGTTCCAGTAGATGCTTAGTTTGGTCAATTTGTGCAAATTTGTGTAGAGTGGGAGTATGGAGTACTAGAAGGGCTTTGTAAACTTCAAATGACTTATGTTTTATGACATATGGTTTACTTTGATGTTGGTATGGTGGCTTGAAAATTAGACATTTGTGACTAAAAGTACCCATTGAAAATGCACTAGCAGAGAATGCAATGACAGAACTTGCAATTGCCAGCCAATGGGCACCAGTCATTAAGTTTTGTTAATCCAGCTAAATTGCAGAAGCAAAGTTAATGCTATGTCATGTCCATAGATTATAGGATATAGTGAACCCAGTTATACCAATAGCACAGGGTAAATAGGTTAAATGGACCTTATGAATAACTCTGCACACTGATTGGGCTCAGGTTACTACCTTTAGAGAAGAACGAAAGTCATTTTGGCATTTTACCGCCAATAGATTTGCCACATTAGTGCCACCTAGAACAATATATTTATTCTGCAGAAAGCATTACCATACCTGAGTAAAGAGCCCTGGAAGCTTTCTCCATGTGTTTCTTTTGATAGAGGACTCAGTGCAGCGTTTCTGTGAGTGCTTATGGCTGTATTTACATAGACCTTTCTGATAAAGCTTACTTAGTTTTTACCTTTCCTTCTCCTTTAAAGGACAATGAAAGGTTAATATAAATTAAAAGTAGGTCTAAAGGCATTCTTTTTAAGTACTTACTGCATATCTAAATTCCCAGAACCCTGCTTGCTTCTCTGAGATATGGTGCTGGCAGCCTACAGCAGTGTGAAGACTACAGTGACATCACTGAAATCTCTCTTCCCTTCCTGTAGCTGCCAGCGGCAGCCTTCCTATTCTCTGAGCATGTGTGTAACTTGATCCTGTCTCCTGTTCTGAGCTACACATGCCCACCAGCCAATCAGAAGCAGATCTGGCAGAGGGGAGGGGAGGAGGGAATGAAACACAGGTGCAGTATGAAGCAAGGAGGGAAAGGAAGGGAGAATACCTTTTTAGAGATGGCTGCCTGTTCTAGAACATGTGAAGTAAGTGTGACTGAGTAAATATTTGATTAGGTGAGGCAAAAGTGGGCGTTTTTACTAAACAATAGGAGGACGATTGGGCAGTATGCTTTTTACATTTTGACTTGCATTCTCCTTTAAGCCCCTTTTTGATTTTACTTTTGAGCTTGCTTAACGTCATATTAAACGTATAATACTACATTTTTCTGGATTCTTTTTTCCTTTGGGATATCTTTTTAAGATATACATCTGAGTATATACAATTATATATGCTTTAAATATTATGTCAAGAAGGTTATTAATCAAAATATGCACAAAATATGTTTACTAAACACAGAATATGCTTAGGTCAAAAAGACTGAGGGATCAGAGCTCCTTTATATTAAATGTAAAGAAGTGCAACTTATACACCTCTGGACTATTGGCAGCACTGGATTTCTGGAATTCTAACTCCACTGGGTGCCTTGGATACACCAGATATGACTTCAGTATAAGTGGATGCACATTTCATGTACAGGTATAGGACCCATTATCCAGAATGCTCGGGACCAGGGGTATTCCAGATAAGGGGTCTTTCCGTAATTTGGATCTCCATACCTTAAGTCTACTTAAAAATCAATAAAACGTTAATTAAACCCAATAGGATTGTTTTGCATCCAATAAGGATTAATTGTATCTTAGTTGGGATCAATTACAGGTACTGTTTTATTATTACAGAGAAAAAGGAAATTAGTTTTAAAATTCTGAATTATTTGATTAAATGGGGTCTATGGGAGACAGGCTTTCCGTAATTCGGAGCTTTCTGGATAACGGGTTTCCGGATAAGGGATCCCATACCTGTACTACCAAGAGCTGTGATCAGAAGAATTAAAAACGAATTTCCCATCAGCAGAAATGTAGAAATATTAGTAAAGAGGGTGCTGCGCTGAGGTGGAAAGGGATAGTACACTGCCGAATGCTGGTGGAGCAGAGAGAATACATGATGAGGGTGGAGAGGATACAGGGTACAATGCAAATAGCAAATATCTACTGAAATTATTACTGTGGGAGTAAGATAAATGATGCTGTTGAGCAAAGAAAGGATATAATCCTTGGTGGTATATACTACTCAATTTTCTTCTTCATGCCCACCTCAAACCAAACATACTTTATCTATGCCCAACCTCTCACCTCTAACCTGTCACTCTACATTTGTTCTAATTCTTTGAATGTCAGGTTCTTTCACTTTGCAGAAGCAATTTACTCTCTTGGTCTGTTCTGTAATTTGCACCCTGTATTTCCAAGGATTAAAAAAGAAATTAAGCACAGTAAACCTTTCACACGTTCCCAGTTACCCAGCATCCATTCCCTTCACTCACTAGTGTATTAGAACCATTTGATAAATGCGTATCAGGTTTTCTAAATGCTCTACGTATATTCTGGCAATTGCCAACCATTTTAACAAATGCTGTCTAGCAGTGTTGGTAGTTGATTTTTGTGTGGGCAATCCAGATTTTAGTAGTCTTTATTCAAGCCGTGGTCTAGTCTCCTTATATTCTTATATTGTCCCATCTTTTCTATTTCTGGCCTGTTTTTATAAAAGACACAGTTTTTCCCCCACAGCTCTAGAAAGAGACAATGCTGTCTTAAAAAGAGATAAAGGGACAGACAAACACAGAATATTGCCTTGTAAATGCCTTTTGGGTTTTATATGAGATTTTGTGGACAGTATTCAAGAAGGCACAATAATGTTTATTCTTTTTGTTTATAGGAATTATGTAACTGGCAAAAAAACAATATTTTGTTTGAAAGGAAATGAAAACCTGCCTTCTCCAATTTTCATTAGTCTTCATTATATGACCAGGACAGGTTTAATTGCAGACTGAATATATATATGAGTAAAAAATGTAAAATGTTTAAATGAACTGTGGCTCCCAAAAGCCAGTATAAAAGATTAATGAAAAGAGCTCTCTTAGAACTTAAATGAGTTTGAGTTACCCATCCCAGCAGTCTCTGTGGTTAGACAGCATTGCAATAGCATTTACTGGTCTGCATTGTCTTCAGTCATTATGTGCTGTATGAGCTGCCACAGTTTTGATTATCCTGTCTTAAATGATTTTAACTCTCAACACACATCATAGATGACAACATTCCTGATTTTCAGTTGCCATGACTAAAATATAGGTCAGGTAACAAGGAAAGGCAATGCCATGGCATCACTGTTATTTACTCTAGAAGTGGGGGATCTAATATATATGGTGTGAAAATAAAAAAGAAGAAAGAAAATGAATTATAGACACTTTACATTCAGTTTACTAGTCTTCCCCTTTAATGCAGAAAACTTATGAAATATGCATTCTGAAGTGGTTACTATTCATCTCTACATAATATATTTTCCATATCTATCCAGCATTAACGTAAAGCTCTGGTCAATAACAGACCAGAGCTTAAGAGATGGGCATCTCTTTATATTGTAAATTAAAATGTTATACTGCATATAATGCACCACCCTGCAAATGCATTTTACAGCCATGGACGATGTGATCATAGGAAGTTCCCTATACTCTTCCTGGATGTGGGAGAGGGGTGCCTTTCAACACACTCAAGAAGTTACATTTTGTCATAGAGAAAAACGATAAAAGTAACTTATTAAAGCAAACTTATCATGGGACTTAATCAACCATACAAGAAATCAAAAACAGACTTTGGTGGGTCCTGGCAATGCAAAAACTTACAGCCTTGGTAAATAACAATATGAGAAAATGTGAGAAAATCTGGAATTTGGCTAGACAAAGCACGCTACATACTTTGGAAAGAATCATTAGAGCAAGATCTAAGCTCAACCCCCCCCCCAGTTCACCCTACCCTGGTTAAAAATACAAGAGACATAAGAAAGCTTATACTAGGCGCTGTTTATTTACAACTGTATGCAGTGCCGGTTTTAAAACCGGAGGCCCCCGAGGCCGTCTCCGAGGCCGTCCCCCCATTTGCCCTCCGCCACGCACATGTGCAAACCCACGAACAAGCTCCCCAATCGTGAACATCTCTTCCCCCCACCCCCCGCCGCCAGTAATGCGCATGCGCAGGCATTTAAATTCCCATACGGAGCTGTGGGGAAAAATCCCCATTGCTCCGTATGGGAGCGAAATGTCACAATTTCGTTGCCGCGTGGCGTTATGCAGCCCCTAAATTTATGCCACCCTAGGCCCGGGCTCTTGTGGCCTCGCCACAAATCCGGGCCTGACTGTATCCAGCAACATTGTAATTCGGAATAAATAAGAGCTAAGAAATAAATAAAGGACTGTTTTTAAATAAACAATGCAGCTTTATGAATTTATATGAATGTTCCTCTACTTTATATTTTAAAGTTTCAATGATGCCTCGATAATGCTGAGATGTCTTACCAATGGCCCCCCCCTCACCACATTAATAAATTATAATTCTCCACACCCACTAGGGTACTAAGGTTGTGGCATTGGGGGTTTATAGAATGGTGGGCTGGAAATTGTTAATCAGTTGGATGGGGATATTTATTAAGGTACAATTAGAGAGACTCATTAATAATTTCTTTTTAGATAAAGTATTTAGAGTTTTGCATTAGCACTCATAGGGGCATATTTATTATAATGTGTAAGTCAATAATACTGTTGTTGTTGCCCATAGCAACCAATCAGCAAAGCTTTCTGCAGAATAAATTTATTGTTCTAGGTGGCACTGTGGCAAACCTATTGGCAGTAAAATGCCAAAATGTCTTTCCTTCTCCTTTAAGGCTGTAGACTTAATTTACAAAGCTGTGGCCTAGTACCTGGCACACTAATTTGCAGCAATAGAAGCACAATCAAAGTGCCAGAAAGTGCTCGTGCATTTGTGTCACGGTATCATCAGTACATCCTTTGTGTCTAGTAATAGTGGCACACACAGGGCACGGTGCCCACATACACTGCACATTTTTGTGCCTTGCCAGCAGATTGAAAATGAGACCCTATGTGCTTTCGGTGGGTGCTTCCTCTGCCTACAGGTAAAATGGCCAAATGAAATACAGTTATTCAGAGGCTTTCAAAAACCATGTAATAACAGAAGACTGAACAGCATGAACTTCAGTATATACAGTAAAGATCATTTTGTACATGAATTGAACAGAACAAATTCAGCTTTAGCTCAGAGGAAAGGGAAAGCCAAGTGAATGCCTCGTGTCTGCTGTACTGTATGGAAACAACCTATTTTCTCTTGTGGTGTTATTGTACCATATAGTTTAAAGCCTAAAATATGAACAAGTCATCACTGGAAGCTTTTTATGCATGTTACTTGCTTTCAGTATATTTCAGGCCAAACTTTTGTAACCATGCAGGGGTAATGTTAAATATCTGTAACTGACCTTTAAAAAGTTACATTTCACCAGACCTTCGTGTGTAGTTTTGCTCAATATTATTTGCAGTCCAAGAAACAGAAGCCGGGTGCTGACCAACAATTCACATCCAATCCACAGAGAGCACTCACGGCATAAATATCCATTAAAAAAATCCTTTATTCAGGCATAATATCTACACGTTTCGATCCACATGGGATCTTCATCAGGATATACATATATATATACTCCCGACGCTAGTTTGTGTGGAACTGTTAGGTGGATCTATTCCCTGGACGCCTGGCAATGTCTCATTATCAAAAATTAAGTACCCATAACAATAATAAAGAATACGTTACATTGACAGAGGGGTGGATATTGATAATTAGACTTTTGTCTATCCCCAACCGGTTATCATCTTTTTCCCATCCATTAGATACTGATTACACCTTTTGTTCTCTACTTCTAGTAGATATGGTTGCCTTTACACCACCTCAGACTTTGTGTAAGCCATTTTATTAGAAATCACTGTGTTAAGTGACTTGGTCTATACTGACTGTCTGTAAATGGACCTCAGTATTATCTGTTGTTGCATTGGGTGGGTATTTTTATTTGCTTAAATAATATCCTAGAATTTCTTTTATAATATACAGGCTGATTAGTTGACAGTTTGCTTTTTTTTCCAGCAGAGAAATGATCACAGTATTTATTGTGGTTTGGGCAAATCTAAGCTTTATTTTATTTCATCTGAAGTTGGTTCCATTCCTCAGGGGGCTAAATATATTGCAGTTTACATTTTGTATAAAAATAGCTGTTTTTTATTTTGTTCACTTTTTTATTTTCATTTTTTAACCACATCAAATAAGTGTTAGTTGGTGTTATACGGCTTGTTTGCAACCTAAATAAGCATATAGTTCTCATTACTGTGGTTGAACATATACTGTATTATGATGTGCCTGTAATCTATACACAAATCATTTAGTGTGCTTTAATTAAGGCACATAGCAACTTTAGCGCTTTGCCTTTGTTTGGCCCCAAAATGTGTTAAAGAAATGTTTAAAATCACCACCACTGCAGGTAAATGAAAAACAAGTAAATAATACAAATGCTTCTTTGGGGACAGAGAAAACATAGAAAGAACCCCACACCCCACCTAAATATGTATACTTCCTACTGAATACAAGGTGTGCTGATCAGCTTAAATATACTATTAATGCTACTCAAGGTTTTAGTTGTTATTTAGCAATTCTAAGAATTCCCTTCATTAAAAATTCTTTTTTGGAGGGGTGCAAGATCCTCCGTCTCAAAAGGCTGCTGTCACACTCTATTTATAGCACTCTGTAGATAAAAAATAATTCAAAGGTTTTTGCTAATCAAAGAGGAATTTGAATTTGCTGCACCCCAATAAGGTGACGTTTCACTTTCATCTTGGTGGGCAGGTAAATTAATACTTATGTTCTTGGGTTTGCTGAGTCACAATTAAGACCTCCCATAAATACTTCCTTACTACCCATCCTTTAATCTCTTAGTTTCCCAAAGACTGTTCTTGGATATGGGAACCTGTATTATAGTTGGGAGGGAAAGGATTATAAAAATGAAAGTTTATGCTCTCACTTTCTTTTGGTTCACCCAATTGCTGGTGGAAGCAGTGTGGTGGTGGAAGCGCAGGTAGGAAACCTCCAACAAGGAGGCTATTAAGAATTGGTACCTTGCAGTGATATGGCCTCCAGTATAGGAATTTAAGTAGTCAGGCTCAGGGATAAAGATATCCTTGGAGTGTGGGACTACTAATTCAGTAACAACTGATTCAGAAATTATTGGAAACAATTACTGATTTGTGATCTATGTAAAAGCCCATTATTCTTGTGTATCATATGTTGAATAAAGAACCACTGGCACCCATGTTTATCTGAAGAGTCTGTCTAATGGTGGAGATACAGTGTGGTTTACCCTTCCTCAAACAGTAAGCAAGGTCCCACCTGAGTGAAAAGAGTTACTTATAACACATGCCCTACCAGGAGTTGCTGGGAGTTGACCCCTTATAATTGGATTTACATATCCTTAATTAGGATAAGAGTGATTTTTGGGTACCCCACCCTTACTTTAATGAGTTTAGCAATGAATGTTTAGATGGTGCACTATAGTCTGTGAAATTCTGCTACTCTTTATTCATTTCTGTAGGATGCTTAAGAGCATATACATCAATGGGTAAAAGTAAGTTTACATATGCTTCTAAGAATTCCATAGAAATTATTAGAGAAAGGTGGAATTTCACTGGCTCACTGCAATGACTGCAAACTTCACACCTCTTTTCACACCTTGATAAATATGCTGCATTGTTTCAGAATTCAATATACACTCCTTGCTTTCACATTATACGCAAGTTAGTGGCAGGGAATGATGCCTGGAGTGAAATCATTTTTATTGTGAAGCAAAGATCAATGTGAGAGTGTGAGCAAGGTAGTAAAACAAAGTGTTGCAAGGGTTACTCTGTCTGCTCTGCCCTCCCTTCACCTTCAGGAATAGTGATTGGTGCCCAGCTAGTGTTTTTACACTCTTGCACCAAGGCAGTATATAATAGAAGCAGTGTTCCTCAGTTTTTTTGCTGAAAAAGTAAAAGAAAAAGCATGTGGGACATGATGTAGCCCATCCAATCCCAGACATTTTGAAGGTTTCATTTGCAAAACAAACAGTGAGACATTTTGAAAAGGGTCATTTGTGAAACAGCTGTGAAAAAGGTGTTTTGAAAAGCACAAAACTGGTTGCCAAACTTAATTGTGAGCAGTTTGTTTTTATGGCCCCTCAATCCTGTTTTTTAAAAAAATAGCTTGTACAGTTTTTAGATGCCAAGCTTTTATTTTTTGAAAAACCTTAGTCATAAAAAAAGAAAAAAATCATAAATTAATATCATTGATATCCCCTTAGTTGAAAATGAATGCATCAGCCCCAGGCCAGAGCTGGAAATCTGTGGGTTCTAGCAAATGCCAGAGGGGCTGCCGTAAGATGCCACAGACAGTCACTATTTATTGGGCTGGTGGGGGCTGTTTGGGCCTCTGTGTACTTGGAATGCCAGGGCCTGGTTTAAATCCCAGTCCGGACCTGATCAGCCCCATGGTTATGTACATTTTCACATCATGCTCAATAGATGTTGTTCATGATTGTTTCAGGAGTTTTTGGATTTGGCAAAATACTGAATCCTTCACAAAAGTAACCAAATTATAGCTAAATCAAAAAACAGCCTCATCTGTAAATAAAATGTATGATCAGCATCTATCATTTGTGCATTTTCTTGCATACCAAATATTCCAAAAAGATTTGAAAGCTTACAGAACTGAATCCAAACTCTAATTTTAATTAAATGACAAACTTGCAATATCTGTGAACCTAACATTTTCACAATTAGAATACCAGAGCTTTAAAGCCACATGCCATTAAACTTGGACTTAGACATGACTTGGAAGTGAAACCACATCCAAATGATTAGACTGAATTTGAATCCAGCAAAAGGTATTAGGATCCAGCCTGGACTTGGCATTGCCTAATCTTCAATTAAAAATGTAATAGCCATGTCACAAAATTAGCAGATCTTTGCCCAATTTGTCAACCCAAAATCCATCTATGGGCAATATGTAAAGTAACAACTTCAAAGCATAGACAGACTGTAGGAGCAGTGCCAGCATTATGCTATATGGCAGGCAGAGTATGGCACACACAGGCAGCATAGGGCAGGCAGAGTATTGCACACACAGGTAGCATAGGGCAGAGAGAGTATGGCACACATAGGCAGGGTAGGGCAGGCAGAGTATGGCACACACAGGCAGGGTAGGGCAGGCAGAGTATGTGCCATAGTCTGCCTGCTCTATGCTGTCTGTGTGTCCCATACTCTGTCTGCCCTATGTTGCCTGTATGTGCCATACTCTACCTGCCCTATGCTGCCTGTGTGTGCCATACTCTGCCTGCCCTACCTTGCCTGTGTGTGCCATACTCTACCTGCCCTATGCTGCCTGTGTGTGCCATACTCTCTCTGCCCTATGCTGCCTGTGTGTGCAATACTCTGCCTGCCCTATGCTGCCTGTGTGTGCCATACTCTGCCTGCCCTATACTGCCTGTATGTGCCATACTCTGTCTTCCCTATGCTGCCTGTATGTGCCATACTCTGTCTGCCCTATGCTGCATGTGGGAGTTGAACCTGGCAGGGGTTTGTTCTGGGAGTTTGATAGCATTTGAAAATAGCCATTATATGGTCCCTAAGGTGTGTAATTATATGCTGGGGGTTGCTGTGCTATCCACAGGGGAAGAGGAGGCATATGGATTTAAGGTTGTGTCTTAATATGGTATAATATAATTCTTTCACAAATGAATGAAGGGTGATATCCCTACAGTGAGCACCAACCATTTGGGGTTTTGCTGCGCTATCACCATTAATGTGGGTTTGGTCTTAAAAGCTATAACATGGGTGTGGTTTTAAGTGGGTGTGGTTTAAAAAGGGGGAGTGGTCAAACTGGCTTCCATTATCGGCCCTCTACCGCGTTGGCCAGAAAAATTCCGGCCCTCTGTACCACAGAAGTTGGACAGCGATGTATTACAGGATTATATATAAGAGGACCTGAATAGAAAAATAAGTCTATAAAAAGTAACAATTGCAATAAAAGTGTAGCCTCACAGAGCAATAGTTTTTTTGTTAGAAGAAGAAGGTACATCATTCAAAAACTATAAAAAAATAAGGAAGACCAACTAAAAAGTTGCTTAGAATTGGCCATTCTAAAATATACTTAAATTTAACTTAAATGTGACCCACCCCTTTAATATGATTAGGACTAGTTCAGTTACTAATATAATATAAATTTGACGAATGGGCCCAACGTAATATTGTTTGCATCAGACTGAATCAGTTATGCACATGCTCAATAGACAAACATTCAGATCAGGATGGAATCTGGATTACCACATAATTGGTGTACGAGTACTTTTTTTATAGTACAATTTATATGGTGCAGAATTAGACCCTGATGTACTTAAAGGAAAACTATACCCCCAGAATGAATACTTAACCAACAGATAGTTTATATCATATTAAGTGGCCTTTTAAAGAATCTCACCAAACTGGAATATATATAGCAGTAAATATTGCCCTTTTACATCATTTCCCTTGATCCACCATTTAGTGATGGGCTGTGTGTTCCCTCAGAGATCACCTGACAGGAAATAGTGTCTATTAATTGGCTGATGTAGCCTAGCATGGATGTGTGCCTTGGCTTGTTTGTGTGCTCTGTGAATCCTATGATCCCAGGAGGCAGCCATTAATTCTTTAAATGACAATTTTCTATTTAGGAGTACCCAATAGCACATACTACTAAAAAGTATATTTTTATGAAAATGCTTTATTTAGATGAAGCAGGGATTTACATATTACATATAAGCTCCATTATTTGGAGTATAGTATAGTATAGACCTATCACCCTAAGTAATGATTCCAAATCCTTTCTTATACTGTTACTCAAGCAAAATAAACTTTATTACACTAAATCAATTATTTAAATCTTGTTTCCTTCAGTCTTGGCATTCACAATCACAGCCAGCAGGCAGGAGCCATTTTGTGGGCACTGTGATTAAGCTTGGTGTCACCACAAAATTTTGTTTATGCTGTAGAAAGGTGGACTTGACACCCATGCACAGGCCACATAATTATGTTAGGAGTGCAGTGACATCTACAAAGTGCTAAATGGAAGGTGAAAGTAATTGCCTGCCTGAGGCATAGAAGTGGGGCAGGTAACATATGACTGACAGCTCAGATTTTTAAATGCTTTTATAACAGTTATGGATTTTTTAATAAAAAGAATTAGGGTTTCACATTTAATTTGCAATAGATTTTATTATACCCCTTTTTATGTCTGGGTTACAAGTCTCCTTTAATATTATATTCCATATTGTACAAGTCATACATAACAGATAATACTCAGAATGCCATCTCCTCTACTGTATTATAAGGCTAGAGGACCCATTTATGCCATTCTGTATTATATGGTAGCTGGCATATAACAGATAATGTTCCAGGTTCATCCCTAGAACTATTTGTCTACTTAGAGATGTTCTTCTATAAAATAAGACAGAAGTGTTTTCATTAAGGTTGGAGATGTACAATGAGTAATAGTTTTGCAGCTGCAAAGTCACATGTTGCAGATCCATACGGAAAAAAACTCAGTACCTAGATATGCTGTTTTTCTAAAAATTAGATGATTACTGGTTTTTGGCTGATGTTCAAAATGTAATCATCATAACAAACTATTAATGGGAGAGTAACATATACTTGCAAGTGGTGATTTTTTTCTCCGCAGTGTTGGTAATGCAGCCATTGCCAGCAGACTGTAACATTTTTACCGCCATCCATAATGTAATTAGTTTGCCCCAGACTTCCTCTTACTATTTTCCCTACCAACCTGTTCAGAATTAATCTCCATGCAGGAAAAACACAGAGGTCAAAGGGGAAGAATTCTTCCTAACCAAAGATGGAGTAAAGAGTAAATTACAGCTGTTCACTTGTTTTTCATTGCTTAATGTAAGTCTACCAAAAATAATTTAAAAATTACATAAACACTATAGGATTATTTTGTCTCCAATAAGGATCCATTATATCTTAGTTGGGATCAAGTACAGGTTACTGTTTGATTATTACAGAGAAAAAGGACATTTTTAAAAAATTTGAATTATTTCTCTGGATAACAGATTTCCAGATAATGGACCTCATACCTGAAGTTGGTGGTCACAATGATTATGAAACTGATACTGAAGGACATAAAACATTTATTCTGGTCTTTAGGATATAGAAACCTTCTACTAGACCTTTATGTTTAAACTCTATTAAAACATGTTTCTGGGCATTTGCACACAGTGCCATTGTTAGGATTTTGTTCTAAATAAACAATGAAAAAAAAAAATGTGGCCAATTCAGTCATTCAGATATTTGTGCAGATGTAAATATGTCTGTCTTGGGATGCAGTCTCTAGAAAATCTGGATAATGTAAATAATTTCTAATGGTAATGGCATCAGCTAGAGGAGAAATGCCCAGTACCCTTCCATGCCACCTGTCATTCAGATGAAAGTAAATCTTGTGTCAGGTGCTCGAGTGGGGCTGTGATTGGCTATCCCCTGCTACTGTGCTTCTGGCTGGGACCATTAAAAAACGCCCACCCCTTATGTGAAACATGAGCAGGGTATGTAGCAGATCTATTGGGAGTTCCAACAAATGGGCCATTTTTAAAGATAATAATAATTTTTAGCCCCAAGTGACACCAGCACCATATATTATTAATTATTCCATACAAGATTTGGGGGATTTTTAGTTATGCTATAAAGTATGTCTCCTTTAAGAAGGATAAGTATAGGTTTTTATAATACACTTTGGATAAAGTATTCTAGAAATAAACAGTTGTGTTATGTGTGTATCTTTATATGTATTTACTTTGTTTTATTTTGCTCTGCAATGTCTGTGTACTATAGTCCTATAAACACCACAGCAATATGATTTTGAATAATGTGGTATATGTATATATAGTAAACGTTCTGTTACATCCATGACATTTCTTACAAATTGCTAGAATATATCATTATGTGAAGCTATATTTTTTCTGTTCTGTTTCATTTTTACTTACCATGGGCTACAGCTATGTGTGCAAGTGTTGACACCTAGTGATTCTCCCGGGTGAGACATCTAAGCAGCATGCATCCTTCACAAAATAAGTCTCTAAAAAGCTTTCAGCTGTCTCAGAAAGCAGGTTAAATTCTCAAACCGCAATTATCTAGACATTGCTGATGATGTTATTGACAAAGTATTTTAATTCAGTCTGCCAGCACACAACACAATGACAATATATCACTGAGAGTTAAGCGAATGAGGTATTTTATTTGGAGTTATTGGTAGACTTTTCGCAGCCGTACTATTTACTCTTTTTGATTTGTAGCAGAATAGGAAGCTCAGTAGCAAAGCAGCCGTAATAACATACAGATGTTGTATTGACACGCAGGTCATGAAATCCAGCATTCAGAGAACCCTGACAGCTTTTTCATCCTTCTTTAGCAAATATCCCTAGTGTGTGCATAATGCATACTTGCTAGGTTTGTGTCTGTTATGTTAACATCTCTAACAAAACTGTTGTGTAATTGGTGCAATGTGCCAGACTGCATGTTGGCAGCACAACTCTCTACAAAAAAGGAACATTTCATAGGTTTTCTGTGCTGCAACTACGCAGCCTGTCCTGTCACAAAAGGGTTAACAGCAAATGAAAATCAGAGGAATCAGAGGTTTATTGCACTTTCATTACCACTGTGAGTACCTCCTTTAAAGTGACGACAGCACCCTGAACTGGACTTTACATCACTGATGTTTACCTTGCTTTGCCTCAAATTTCTCCAGCCTTCATTTTATGGCCTATAAATACACTAGGGGCTTCCAGGATAATAGAGCTCAGTGTTCTCCGGCAGAGCTGTGGCTTTTGGATTTTACAATCTTTGAATTACTTCATGATGATCCAGAGCACACATCATCACAGTTAGACCAGTACCCTCACGGGAGATGTCTTGTGCAAGGAAAGCCAAGGATTTGCTAAAGTAGCCAGACTGAAATTTATAACGGTGACCTGGGCCTTGTCAGACCTTCATGACACAGTGTAAAGTGAACTGTTGCTTGCTTAGTCACCAAATTTGGCACAATTATTTGGATTAGGAAATACATAAATGGTCAGACAGTAGGAGTTTGTCTAGACATTGTGCTTTGGATTCTACGCTGCACGATTTCAGACTTTTAAAAGCCTTAATACAAAAAGTAAAAAATGTATGGTTATGGTAAGAAAACATTTAAATGTATATTATATTCTACTGAAAATGTCCTGCATATGTAATCACAGGGAAGCCACTGTAAAGCATTTATATTTTCTTACAGACTCTAGTGTTCCGAGTCGAGCACAATGCCTACTCTTGTTTTTTAAGGGATATGCATAACTATATATAATATGCCTAAATACCATGTGGTCAGTGCTGCATTCTTATGTAGCTCAAAAACACATCAACAAAGTTTCAGAAACCGCCCCCTATTAGGGTTTCCACCTGGATGGTCTGGCCAGTAAAAATTATGCTTGTTGCCAATGTTATTAATAGTTATAAAATATAGCTCTTACAGAATTGCATTCAAATTGCCTGATATGTTTTGAGGCAGTCAGACACATGCTGGTGCAAGTGCTTGTCAGGCATTTTCAATGCAAATGTTTGGGGGGATATGGTGGTTCAGAAATCCAAAAGTGCCACATGTGCCATTACACTTAAAGGAACAGTAACACCAAAAAATGAGAGTGTATAAAAGTAATAACAATATAATGTACTGTTGCCCTGCATTGCTACAGCTGGTGTGTTTGCCTCCGAAAGACTACTATAGTTTATATAAGTAAGCTGCTGTGTAGCCATGGGGGCAGCCATTCAAAGGAGAAAAGGCACAGGTTACTTAGCAGATAACAGATAAACCCCCATTATATGGGGCTTATCTACTAGTTATCTGCTATGTAACCTGTGCTTTTTCTCCTTTTTTCCAGCTTCAATGGCTGCCCCCATGGTTATACAGCAGCTTATTTATATAGTAGCTTTTCTGTAGGAAAAACACCAGTTTTTTGCAGAGCAACAGCACATTATATTTTAATAACTTTAAAACACCATAATTTTGATGTTACTGTTCCTTTAATGATGGCTATTTATGCTGATAATGTAGAATAACTGGTATGGGTGCTAGCTCTGGACATATAAATGTTTTCTCTGCATTCTGCTCTATCTCACAGAATTAACCAGTAGGTTTGTTTTTATCCATAATCATCTCTTCCCCAATAAAACCACCAATGGTGTGAAACCTCACATAAATACCTTTTATTTTTTTATTGTTTTTATTTCTTCCATTCTTTACTCTGACATTTAAAATGCAGTCTGGTTGCAATGGTCACTTGGTCAGTAACTTCATAACAAATAGTTTTTACTGTATGTGAGTAGCTTTTTTTTTTTTTTTAGCATTTTTTATTATTTGTCTTTTTATTTAGGTTCTTTCCTAGTTATCTGCCTGCCATTCAAATTACTTACTTGTTGCAAAAGTATGTGGAACCCTAACAACCAGATAGTTTTAATTGAAGAGCTGCAGAGTAAAACCCAAAATAGTGGTCTCCCAAACTGTGTGACATTTTAAGGTAGCCCTAATGAAAGGATGACTGTGTCTCAGTCAGAAAACTAAAGAGCTTTTGATTTGAAAGAGAATGTTTATTTAATTTAAAATGTCCTGGTGTGATTGTTTGAACCCTGCTTTCATTTGTCTGAAACCTTTTGATGAGTTTTGGCACCCCTACTAAATGCCGTACCACAAAACCAGGAGGGTGAAAAGGGTCTGAAAACTGTGAGTTAACCCTTCTTCTGCAAGCTTTTTGGTTAGTAAAGTTGCACTTCGGGAAAGAAGAGCTGTGTTTTTTGAGTGGGTGGTAACCACTGAATACAATTGGTTCCAGGTCTAGATCTTTCTAGTGTTGTCAGCAGTCAAAATAACTCGGAATCAATATAACCCCTTCACAGATAATTTTATGAGAGAATTCTGCACAGCCTTGCAAAATTTTAGGCCGTAGGAAAGAATAGAATTTGACTATCTTATCCTGCAAACAGGACACGAAGGGGCAGATTTATCAAAGTGTGAAATAAAAGCCCACCACAGAAAAATTCACCCACTTTCTATTCATTCCTATGGGATTTCACCCTTTGATAAATACTCTTCTAAAAATCCCCTAGGAATAAATAGAGAGTGGGTGAATTTTTCTGTTTGATAAATCTGCCCCAAAGTGTTTGCTTTGATAAATAGGCAAATGAAAAAACTCAGTTAATGTTAAAGAATTTACAATTTTTTTTCTAAAGACCCAGCCAAGGTAATGTAAAACATTTGTAGGACAGTCCTGCATCATTTTGTGATATATAGAGTAATTGTTGAGATGCAGTTATATTGGTATCCAATAGCTTAAAGTAGAATTCTGCGCTTGAATTTACATGCAAGTTTTATGTTTTAACCACACTGGGAAGTGCCTTGGTACCTCAGTGGTTTAAAAACCACATATATTAAAGTTTAATGGAATGTACAAGTAATCTGGGGTTGTCAGTAAGAGCTAAGATGGAAAAACAATTATTAATTAGGAAGGTAGGAACTGCCAATATATCTAGTGCAAGGTATTCTGAAAACATCTGCCATTTAAGTTCTAATATTGCTGTATATTTAATTTATATCTGATATGAATACACATACTCTTCTTTCTTACTGCCCACAATGAGCTTTCAGCCAGTTCAGCAATCTTGCACAATAAAACAGGGGCAATTAAAAGGCAAGTGTATGCTTCACTAGGAAACGATTCATAATTGAATTGAACTTGAAACTAAGTCTAAAAAACAAATGCAGCCTTCAGTATATCATACGGCCACGTTATGTATAATGGTTCAGTAAATTCATTCAAAATTTGGATCCAAAAAAAAAGGTGTAAAATGACTTATCAGACGATGGTAAATCTCATCATTGCATCATTTCATGTGCCCCTTACACCTGAGTATTTATCTTTGCATATTGCACTCGGGTACTAACAGTTTCCAAACAGTAGCCCTGATATAAAGTTCAGGTTTGTGGAGCTCACACCATTTGCTTTTTGCTGATTGGGGGTAACAGAACTGCTGATTTCATTCTGGAGTCATTTTTAAATCTATAGTTCTGATGATAAGCATATATCCTATTCAGTGTCTGTGTATCCCTGTATTATAACCACTCTTCATTTTTGCTAATGCAGTTTGTCTATGTTTGCCATATACTCAGTATCGGAGTGGCTCACCAGGATTCTAGAAAACGGTCTGGTGTCAGTGGGCCCTCCTACTCCAAGCCATTTGGCCTGTTGATCAATCCATATTTCTGTACAGGAACAAAGAGGCAAAAAAAGACCCATGAAACAACAGATTATAGTTTGTAAAAAATCACAAGGAGAATAAATAGGCTATGCGTGAAGAGGAGGAAAAATTAAGAGTAGCCCTATGGTCTAAGGTTCCCTATGGTATCCTATGGTCTAAGGTTTTCCCAGTCCAACACGACACATGCTGCCATGTTTTTCCCTTTGCCATGTTTTTTTTGCCATTTTTTTTTATTTTCTCTGACCAATGTACCAAGACTTTTTTGTATTTTTCTTCTTGGAACTGTGTTAATTGCCTTGAAAATCGTACACATCAAAGAGCTAAACACAATGCTTATTGGCAATCAACCTTATATGACAGTGTAGCCGCACTTGTAATTGGGATTTCGTTATTTCAGACTTTGCCATATGGGGTTTTAGTTATTGTGTCCACCCCCTGAATACCATATTCATAGTCAAGATCTTGCCAATTTCTTAAGTTGTATTTTTAATGGAAATTAGAACATTTTACAGAGAAACATTGTACTTGGCAGATTCTTAATGTCTTTGGAAATATAGCTCGCTGTTATGCTGACTGTCTCCAGGGCGGATGCCAGCTGAAACGTTTGCTGGAAAATATTAACAGTGAGCCACTGCAATGATAATGGGTTAAAATTCATGAAAAAAAAGGAAAGCATTGTTGACATTAAATTTTCCTGAGAACAAACATAGAATCACAGCAGCAGCAGCAGTTCTGGCACTTGATTGCCAGGTCCATCCCGTGGTGTCCCAATCACATGACCAATATTGCTCCATATTCCTCTAAGTGATGGAAGAGCTCTCAATGGGCACCTACAATGTAGAACACATTATTGCACATTTAAATGGAAATATAAATAGCCAGAATGAAAATTCATGAAATTATCATATACTGTAACGGTTTGTGTCCACTTAATGCCCTTTACTTTCTAAACTATCTCTTATATTCCTTGATCTAATTAATTTTTAAATGTGTTTATTCCTCTTCTGACACCTTTAGCATTATACATAATACTTGGAGTCTATTCTCTTTCCTAAATACATTCTGAGTGTAATTCTATAGATACCATTTTCTGTATGTTGGCTGGAAGACCTATAGTTAACATAGTACAGGCATGGGAACCAGTGTTTGGAAAACCAGTTATCCAGAATTACAGAAAGGCCACCTCCCCGAGTCTATTTTAATAAAATAATACATTTTTTTAAAATGTTTTTCCTATAATAATAAAACTGTACCTTATAATTGATACCAGTTAAGATATATTTAATCTTTACTGGAGGCAAAACAATCCTTTAAGCAGACTATGGGCTGTGGAGACAAATCTCCCTTGTTGCGGGCAACTAGTCTTCCCGAGATACCATCCCACCGGCGAGTATGTAAATTGGCGGTGGGATGGCATACACTGAGCCACAACTTCCCCGAAATCGCAGAAGTTTCCTCTCAAGGCATCTTACGCGATTTCAGGGAAATTGTGGCGCTACGTAAGCCATTCCACCGGCGATTTTCATTCTCGCCCAATGGGATGCCATTTCGGGGAGATTAGTCACCCGCGACAAGGGAGATTTGTCGCGGGCGACTAGTCTCCCCGTCTGCCACAGGCCTTAAGATACAGAGATCCAAATTACAGAAAATATCCAGAAAACCTCAGGTCCCTCTGCATTTTGGATATCAGGTTCTATACCTGTACAGAGTTCCATACATTATTGTTTTATTATATACAGGCTGTATGTTCTAAAATCTAGGTGTTGCTGTTGTGCTAATTTATATGTCAGAGTATTGTAAAAGTAAATGTGTGTGTGTGTATTTAGCACAAAGGTAAGGTGATGCATTAGCGTGATTGTTCAAAGCATGTTTCTTAAAAAGGTTATCTTTATGTTAAATCAAATGGGAAAATTATTTTTTTTCAAAATAAACCCAGATGTTTCAGATATTTGATAGCAGAAATTGGTAAAATGAAGAAGTAAGCTTCAAAACTGTGGTTCATTTTCTGAACAAATATGCATGCTTATTCTGCATTCTGAGAAATCATTTTCCAAAAACTGGTAAGGATGAAGAGATTCCTAGCATGTCTCAGATTCCAGTAGTGCTTCACTCTTTGACACAACACACTTGTGAGTGACAGGGGAAGGTGCTGCCTGGGACAAAGCAGTTAATAGAAAGAGGAATAAACATACGATTAAACAATGGGAACAAGGAGAAACTATTGCAGGGTTTACTCAGCTCAAATACAGTAATATATAGTGATCGGTAGAAAGAGACTGTCCCATTTAGGTGCTTACCCACAGAAACCAAAATGTGTGTTCTTTTTTCTTACTGCACTAGGCTAATATATCTTACTGACGAATGTTGCTATGGGTCTCTTCATTAAAAGTCTGAACACTTAAAGCTTTCAGTTGGAATTAAATGTGAGTTCCCTCACAGTTTGTTTCTTTAAAACATTGGTTTTGCTGACAAATGAATGTGACAGTCCCTCTGTTTAACTTAGCGACCTGTCGTTCTGGAAACTGCAGAATACTTAAGCACAGTGTCATTTTCAGTTGACATGATGCCACTTCCAATTCTGACTATTGAAGTGAAACTAGAGGCAATAAAATATTTTGTTTCAAACTAAAAATGAATTTCAGTTTTTTCAGCTGTTTTGCAGTTTGTCCTATACCTCGGATTTTAATTCAGCAGTTTCCATTTCTTATATGTTGCAAAAAAAATTGATTTTTGGTCCAGTTGACTAGTGCAGGTATTTAATATAATTCTTTGACAAGGGGTTTTTAATTCTTTGTAATAAGTTTGTGGGGGACCAACTCCCTACAAGGTTTTATACTTATTCTGTAGAAGTGCCTGTGTAGCACTCGCACTTTCCTGGGATACTCTATACTAACACGTGTGCTTATACTCTGGGCTAAGTGGGGTGTGTGTATTGGTCTGAAGAGAGTACTCTAAGAAGTGCTGCCCTCTGTACTAAGTGAGGGGCCCGTTTAGGAGCTAGACCCCGTTTGGAGCTCTCATTATTTATTTGGATGTTTGGATTCCACACAACATCTTATCTCCATTTAACTCTGCTATATATCCAATTGATTGTTCCCTATATGCTTTTTAGTATAGGTTTTCTTCCCTAGGTTTCTCTTATTTATTTAACATATCCTCTAAAGAATTAAAATTTTGTGCTGATTTCACTCTTTAATAAATTAGGAATTTTGATTGGATTAAGTCTAGCAATTTTATGGTTTCATTCATTGTTTTTAACTGAATCTCTGATTGGTGCTTTATTATTCTATGTATTGGAATTTTTTTCTTATTTTCTGTATATTGATTATTTTGTATATTTATCGATAAATTGTCATTTTTAATCTATTGATTTACTGTGCAATAAATATTGATTGATTGATTTTACTACACATGGTGGTTTGTTTGAGCACCAACTCCTTTAAATAACGTTTAGGCACTTTGGGATTAGTTTGGAGGAGGGCAGCTAATGAACACACTTAGTTCACATGGAATTAATTGATATTTTAGTGATCACTCTTTATCACGCTTAAATAAAAAATTAATTCTTTTTTTTTCTTTCTTTTTTTTCTTCCCTATCCTCGCTTTCACTTATACGGTTCTCCTAAAAGGCCGTGAATGGTTTCATATATTTGTATTTATTTTTAAGCGCAGATAAGGTTTACTTATAGGTATTTAATATAGTGCAAATATTTAATTTCCCTGAAATTTTGCTCAGTCAGGGTCAGGTACAATAAATACTTTTAGCACTGGGACTTTAAAAATCAAAAGGATTAAAGATTGGTGACCATTCATTAGCATGTATTTTGTAAAAATTGAATATACCATTCCTGGGAGAAATATGAAAAATGACTTTATTTCTATATAAAAAATGAAAAAGAAAAATTAAAACACATGTCAACTGCACACAAATAGTTAAGAGCTTTATATTAGTCTCAATAGTGACTGTTAAAATTTGCCACTCATATCATTTATATTGGGAACTTATTCATATTGTAACAGTGTGTAGTTGGGTGCTTTTAGTATAATGCATTATGATTAGTATTTGTTGGATTTGATTTCCAATGGAACTGTAACTCTCAGGCCCCAGTTATTTGATCTTGCTGTGGGCACTTGTGTGTGTTATTGCTGCTCGTGTCAGCTTTTACTTATTCAGACTTGTATCTGTCTGTACTATGATATTTACCAGCCTTAAAGATCCAGTTACATAATACATATATCCAAGCATTTATCACGAATACAGCAGTGCCCAAAGGAATTAATATTATTAATTATATCTTATAAATTATAATCAATATTCTGAACATTGAATATAGGCAAAGGTGATCAGTATCATTTACTTTGTTAACTTCAGCCATATGAAATGCCATCAACCCCCCCCCCCCCCCCACAATGCATGCATTTTCCTACCTATTTAGACTGTGCCTATTTCTATACCATTCTTTTTACCTTGGCGCACTTTGAGGACTAGGACAGGATTACCAATATAAATTGTATAATTTACTGATCCCAAACCGGACAGAATTCACTGCTTTTCCTGTGATTCAATGATTAACATTCCCACCCAACTATCTCTACAATTTTTCACATTTTAACCAGGAAAGGCATATTCCCTGCTTACCTACACCATGCCCCATTGTTACCATTCCTTTTACCTTGACAATACCTTAAGGTATTTAAGTACTGAGACTAAGCATCACTGTGCATTTCACTCTTGCTTTTTCAAGATTCTATTATTGCTCAAGATTCTATTATTCATCAAGATTCCATTATAGAAGTTTTTAAACCTCCTTCAGCCAATGAGAATTAATTTTTGATTTGTCAATAATCATAGTTTAGTCCGATTTATGACGTTTCAACAATTATGTATGCAATATTGTTCAGATTTTACTTTTGATTTCTTTTTAATTCATTCATTTCTGATTCATAGGTAGACATATGGGTCATTTATGTCTGCAAGTGCAGTGAGCAAAGTACAATTTCAAATGCAAATTCTGTGATGGCACAGAACTTCTCATTTACATAGAATAGAGAAAGAAGCCATTAGTGTGTCCAATCCTCAATAATTTATATTATTTAAAGGGAAACTATTGTGAAGATAAAAATGTAATACTTCATATAGCGAAAATATGACAGTTCATAATTATAGATAATTAAACATTATGTACCAATTCTGAAATAATCAAGTTACTCTTTATCGATCTCTCTGCATGCTGAAGTCACAGTGAACTTTTTAGGTTAGATAGATTGGTGTGTGCTCCCTTTGCCTAGCTATCTATTAGAACTAACTGTCGTTAAGAAAAAACGACTTTGACAAAAAGCTGAATATACAGAGGCAGGTTGGTGAGAAGGGACTTGGGAAGAATTACATGATTATTTCAGAAACAGTAAATAATTTTTAATAAATTATATTTAGTAAGCTTCTTATTTCTGTGAGATGAAGATTATTATATTAAATTCTTATTTTTGCACTAGTTCCCCTTTTTATTTATACTAAGCACTTTTAGGTATTATTAACACCATGACAGCATATGCATGGAGTAACCCTTAACCAGACAATTCTTTTACACTGTTAGCCATATTTACTCAGTATTACACAGTACCATACTACTGGTAAGCAGCTTATTTCATTACATTTTGCCTGTATAGTGGCACTAAGAATATATGACCTATCACAAAATGGGGTTAAATGTTTCAGTATCTAAAAACTCAACATCCATGTGCGTCTATATCCGCTGAAATAATTGCACCTTACCCAAAATAATCATTGGTCCAGGGGCCACGAAATGCAGCAGGAAGCCATTTATTTTAGCTGGAATTACATTTTCTGCAGTTAAACCACACTTCTACCCAGACAGGTCATGCTGACCACTTGAATGGGAGGAAATAATATTTGGTGGATAATTCTGTCCATAACAGTGTTTTTCAATGTCGTACTTTGCACAAAAATAAACACCCTCAACTTTAATTTGGATACCTGCAAACCTTTTAGACACAAAATGTACAGTCAATTATTAGAACACAGATTTTGGTGTGTTTTTATAAAAGCCGGTGATGTCTGAAATGTAGGCAAATGCAGTTTATAAATAAATGCACTCCTGTACAATCGAAAAGGTCTTTAATCAATGAGACAGCATTAGAAAAGCAATGCCAATTCAGAGGGTGCTTTAACCCTATGTGCCCAAATATTTTTACATAACAATTCAGGTCCATATTTAAAGATGGCAGGTCCACAAGCAATCCAGACTTAGAAGCGTCATGTTATTCATCTACTGGAAGACTGTCCCATCTCTGGACCTTGGCCATTTAGTTATTAGAGTGTACCAACCAGCATATGCCAGGGTGCTGTGACTTAAACCACCACTGAAGTTTGAAGGGTGGTGTTAATATAACCCTACTTGCCCTACTGCCCCCATTTTGTTGCACTATTACAACCAAATTCCCAACTCCATTGGTACTATAGGCACTAGCTACTTAGATTGCTGTAAAGTCAAAAGGTACATTTCAGATGTCAGCCTATCAGTACTCTTTTTATTCATAACCACTGATCTTTGGGTAAAATGTGTGTCTGCTGCCCCTTATTAAACCCCCTTTTGCGCAAGCAAAACTGAATTCACTGAGTGCCAAAATGTTATGCACCCACCACGAACTCCATAACTAGGTCTATGTCCTCAGGCTGATGCTCATTTTAGGAGAAAAGTGCACCATCCCAGGGAACTTTGTGCTGCCAATTTAGTGATTGATTTTACAGTGGCGGGTACTTAAAATTTTGTGAAATTGCACCTTCCAAGATGATCAGTCTTTAGGGGACCCTACTAAATGTGAACAAGCACATTTCAACAAGACTAAGTGGGCTGTTCTTCTGAGTAAATATATGATATGAAATACATTATGTGACTGATATGTTATTTCCAAACAGCAATATACAAAGGTGGGCAGTATGCAAGCTCTTGTAGCACAGGTAACACAGTGCATGGGGCTAATGAGAATAGGAAAATGTTACATTTGAGATTAATGAGTGTGAAAACTAAATATGAAAGTAGGCTGATCTGGGGGTACCTGTGAAATCTGAGCACAGTTTGGAAAGATCAGGAATGTGGTTTTACAGATTTGTGCTAAAGGGAAGAATGGTTGGAGCTTTTGAGATTATCTTTGCCCACACTTTTACTAAATCTCCTCCCCTTCCTTTGCCTTTTTTCATCCAGACAACTGCTTCAAGAACAATTATGCATGTTTTTAACCCATGGCATGCAAATGCAACTCTGCATTGTGGGTAAACAACACGGCTAACACATTATACATGCGCTCAGAAACGAGTCCAACAGTCACAGGGCTTGATCTCCCAATTTTAAACAGTAGCTACATACATAAGAGACCCTTTATTTAAAATACTACAGCACAATGTAAACATTATTAGTTCTAAAACAAAACCAATCTTAAATAAGTGGTAATTAATGTGCTGATTCCCCTAACAAAACTTGCATTACAAACCTAAGAAATTGCCTTTATGATAATGTATATACACAACATGGTAAAAAGGCAATAAATAATAAATATTAACTATGGACCCCCACTTAAAAAATGTCTTTAATAAAAACCTTACACATTGAATTACTTTATCACAATTAAAGAAAATAACCTTTAAAAGCTATTCTCACTCAGAAGCTAAAAGTGAAGACAGATACTAATGCAAATATTTACCTGCTCTTTAATCTAAGTTGTCTGTAGACATAAGGTAAAACAAACATATATGGCCAGCAATAATATTACACAAAAAGAGGAGGCACTGCTCTCACATTTTCACTCTCTCTCCATTATTATTCTTTATTCCTCCTAAAGAAGTCACTATGATTTGCCATATATCATCTGGCAAAAAGATCTTACATCCCATTGGCTGCTATGAAAGAGAGAGAAATGTTGCCCATAATAAAGGATGATAATACTAACATGGAAACTGACATTTTCAGCTCTTCTATTTAATGCCTTCAAGCAACAATCATATAAGCTAGTGATAGATAACCAGAGGCTCTCAATGTGTTGATCATATAACCCCCTAACCCTAAACTGATGACTGGATGAGACACCAAAGTCTGCAGTAAATTTTAAAAAATATGCTAGTTTCAGATGAAACTGAATAGACTAAAATGGAAGCTGGTTAATGACAAAAAAACATGCTTTTGTTATAATTATTCATTTACAAATGCAGCCTGAAACCAACAAAGTCCATGCTTTTATTATTCATAATTATTCATTTAAAAATACAGCCTGAAAAGTTCTAACAACACCAATGATCAGATGACAAAAACTGAATATACTTGCATGGTACAATAGTAAGAATATTTACGGGGAACCAAAAGAATGCATCAACATTTTATTATATTCAACACAAATTTGTCAGCTCAGAGCCTTGAGTTTCTTTTTTGTAGATGAATCTAACAGATGTTAGTTACATGCAGGGCCTCAATGAAGGCTAACCTACCATAAATGTATCTAGCAGTTATACATCTATGACACACACAAACTTTCATTTCAGTTGCCATTATGATTTCGCATCACCCCAAGAGGCACCAACATTTGATTGCAGGTTATGTGTGTTACTGGTTTAGTGAAATCTGTTGGAGCCATGATGTCAGCCATGTCACAATCCTTCTTTCAAGAATGTTGAATGGAAAAATGGTCTCAATTGGATGTAGGCAACTGAGGTCAGAAGTTACTCATAAATGCACTTTATTGCGGCTACAGTACGTCATCTAATAGAATACCTTGTAACCTAAAGTTTATCATGTATAAAATTCATATACCACAAGTCATCACGTTATTGATACTAATGATCTGTCAGGTCTGACCTCTGTCATGTTTTATCATGCACTTTCAATTTTCCCTTCTAGTACATGTCCATTGTAGTAGATGTGGTTTTAAATCTCAGTCTCACACATACATGAAGAAGACAAAGCAGTCGTTGCTTCGCGCAACTTCAGCCTTACAGCAAATAAAAAATATGGGAAATTGCAAAAGGGCTGTCACGTGGAAGTACAGAGTTTAAAGTTTATACAGGTATGGGACCTGTTATCCAGACTGCTCGGGACCTGGGGTTTTCCAGATAAGGGGTCTTTCCATAATTCGGATCTCCATAACTTAAGCTAGCTAAAAAAATTATTTAAACAGTAATTAAACCAACTAAAATTGTTTTGCCCCCAATAGGGATTAATTATATCTTAGTTGGGCTCAAGTACAAGGTACTGTTTTATTATTACAGAGAAAAATGAAATCATTTTTAAAAATGTGAATTATTTGATTCAAATGGAGTCTATGGGAGATGGCCCTTCCGTAATTCGTAACTTTCTGGATAATAGGTTTCCGGATAAGGGGTCTGATACCTGTAAAAATTTTGGCCTACTAAAATTCATTGCTCATTAAATAATTGTGTGCTAGATGATTTGTTAGAAATGTGTTCTTTGAAATTCATCATAAATGAGAGAAAATGACTGTAACTGCACCACATATGTTCAATGTAAATTCCATTCAAATATTTATCCATATTACTCTTCATATATGAGGAATATGAGGCACACAAAAAAATATATATTCGCTTTGCCACATGGTGGTAGCAAAAAAACCATATGGCAAATAAAGCATATATTTTGCCTTTGATGTCAAGAATGCAATAAGAACTAATAAGGAATGCGTTAGTAAGGACATTTGGAATATGGCAGACAAAATATAGTTTACGAAGTTATTAGGAACTTTGCCTGCTAAAAAAAGGGGCAACCATAGTCGAATACAAAATAGGATTTCTGCTGAAAAAGTACTCAGTGATCAAAGCAGCACTAAAAATGGATGTAGAATGTGTGAAGGTCAGGCTTAGGTTCTGAACAGGAAAGCTAGGGCAAAGAGAACCAAGCCAGACAGGGCAGTGTGCTTATTTGCATTTTAACGATGCTGTTAGAACGAATTGCAAATATTTTGTTAGATTTGTGAATCTGTTAATATTTTCACCTCAGCCCCATGTAATATGTCCATTTCATTGAATATTTCCACAACCTTAACAAAGCAGAAGTGAGTGAAATCAATGAGCTGGCAACATGGAATTTCCGAAACTGTAAATTGCTGAATGTATAGCAATATTGTAAACGGGGATTCACCAGCTCAAAATATATGTATAATATTTCTGGAAACAAAAATTCCCTTCCTAAACTAATTCTACTCATTTTTAAGTTTAAAAGTACAGTATGGCAAGGGTCATATTCTTTGAACAGACCATGATAGCTGCACAAGATAAAATACATTTTCCATTCTGCATCACAGAATTACAGTACAGGCATAGGATCTGTTATCTGGAAACCCGCTATCCAGAAAGCTTCAAATTACGAGAATGCCATCTCATATAGGCTCCATTTTATTCAAATGATTAAAATTTTAAAAAATGATTTCCTTTTTCTCTGTAATAATAAAACAGTACCTTGTACTTGATCCCATCTAACATATAAATAATCTTTATTGGAGCCAAAACAATCCTATTGGGTTTATTTAATATTTAAATGACTTAAGGAAGATCCAAATTACAGAAAGACTCCTTATGTGGAAACCCAAGGTCCCAAGCATTCAGGATAACAGTAGCATTTTACAAAGTGGTTTGGCAGCTTTGTTTTTATAAGGGCTCTTATACTATACTAGCATAAGATACTGGTGGTTAGTACATGGATTTAATGACTAGAAACAGTATATTGGAAAGCACCGGTGCCCACCCTGTGGCAGAGGCCCTGCTAGGGGCCAGTGGATGCTCAGGCTCAAATTGATTGCCAGCTAATGCATGATTCAAGGTGAATGCCCATTTGTTTCTTGAAGCCTAACTTTAAGGTTTATTATGGTAAAATGTGTGGCAGATTTATCAATAATTATGGCACATTACAAATTCTGGTTATTTATTGTATATCAGCTACTGGTGATAGATATGCAGAAGGGCTGCCATTCAACTGTATATCAAAGTTAGAAGGACCAAGATTTTTTTTTTCCATGGGATGATAAAGAATAATCTCCACAGCCTACTCACTGAGATAATAATCATGCCAGTGAGAAAATGCCTGTAGTTTTATTTTATATAAATATCTTCTTCCTGTCCCACCAGAAGAGCCCTATAGAGGCTGTGTGATACTTCAAAAGGCTCAGCAATGTTCTATTCTATAAGAGCATTGTGCTTCCTACCTGTCCGCTATCTCCACTTGGATGTCCCAACGTTACCTTAAATTAAACCTCTCTAAAACTGAACTGGTTCTCTTTCCCCCATCCAACGCCCACATTGTTCCCGAGGTATCTATAACGGTTAAAAATTCTACCATCACCCCATCTTCCCAGGCCCGGTGCCTTGGGGTTATCCTTGATTCTGCCCTGTCCTTCACCCCTCATATCCAATCACTCATCAAATCATGTCACTTTCACCTAAGCAATATCTCCAAAATCCGGTCATTTATCACCCAAGATGCTGCCAAAATTCTTATTCACTCTCTTATAATATCTCGCCTGGACTACTGTAACTCCCTATTAATTGGCCTTCCCCTCCAAAGACTGTCCCCTCTCCAGTCCATAATGAATACTGCTGCCAGGCTCATACACCTTTCCAACCGCTCCTCCTCTGCCGTGCCACTCTGCCAATCCCTGCACTGGCTTCCCCTACCATCCAGGATAAAATTCAAACTAATGACCCTCACATTTAAAGCAGTCCATAACTCTGCCCCACCCTACATCTCTGAACTCATCTCTAGATACCATCCAACCCGCTTGTTACGCTCCTCTACTGACCTGCTCCTCAACTCCTCTCTCATTCCCTCCTCACACGCTCGCATTCAAGACTTTGCAAGGGCTGCCCCCCTTCTCTGGAATTCGCTCCCACAAACTGTCAGACTTTCTCCCAATCTCTCTGCCTTCAAGAGATCTCTAAAAACACAGTTATTCAGAGAAGCTTACCCTAATCTAGTTTAGCAATACCCTGTGCCCCACCTCTCACAACTCTGGTCATGCCCATTCCCACACCTTGTGTCTCAACCCTTTCTCCTTGTAGATTGTAAGCTCTTTTGGGCAGGGCCCTCTTCACCTCTTGTATCGGTTATTGATTGCTTTATATGTTACTCTGTATGTCCAATGTATGTAACCCACTTATTGTACAGCGCTGCGGAATATGTTGGGGCTTTATAAATAAATGTAAAATGTTAATGTAATGCCAAACCAGTGTGAAAGAGAAACTTTTGTCTCCGTATTGCAAACCTGGGCGCTAAAGACATTTCCTAGTGGGAAGGATGGATTTTAAAAAGAAATATACCAGTATCACTTTTGCATTACACTAGTAATTTACAATTACAAAAAAGTTATGCAGCAACAGAAAAAGTACTTACATTGAGAATAAAAAGCTCTGCCAGATAAGGAAGAGTTTATGTGCCTTTGTTCATATTATTGGTATTAGATTAACTAGAGACTAAGTTATCTATAACCCATTCAAATGTCTTTTGGCAGGTTTGATGCTCAGAGTAATTCTAATACAAATACATTCTGGGATGAAAAATCCCCAGGGAGCTTTAAATATTCCTGCATTGCTTAGCAACTCCACCTTTAGGTATAGGGATGGAGCCGGCAGGGACAGTCAGCACAGTCTTATGATACAAATCTAGTGCATGGACAAGCAAGCATTGGCATTATACATGATTCGGTAATATATCATGATATAATATATCATAACGTTTTTTATTTTGATTGATTGTCTCTAAAGCTTTGTGTTCTATAGATACATCTCCAACACAAAACAAGTGCCAAAGTGACAAGGAGAATTCCATACTACAATAAATAAAGGAAAATGTTTTGCATCACTAAATAATCTTCCTCTTTGGCCCCCAATAATACAGGTATGGGACCTGAGTTTTCCAAAAAAGGGGTCTTTTTTAATTTGGATCTCCATACTTAAGTTTACTAAAAGTTTTCTAAAACCCAATAGGATTGTTTTGCCTCCAGTAAGGAATAATTATATCTTAGTTGGGATCAAGAAAAAGGTACAGAAACAGAAAAAAGGAAATCATTTTTAACATTATTTTTACTTGATTAAAATGGAGTCTGTGGGAGATGGGCCTCCCCTTATTTGCAGAATTGGGATAACAGGATTCTGGATAAAGGGTCCAGTACCTGTATATACTTATGATATGCCTTGAATTTTGTTGAAAAAAATATATTTTAAACAATGCTTTGTTTTGATGATTCATTTCATTTTTGTTTGCTTATGAGATGCTTCATTAAAAAAGCTCATAAGTAGAAGTTTCATTCTAAAAGCAGGGAACAAGCACACTTGCATGTCTAGAGAAAACTGCACGCAATCCAACTGGCCCGTGTTTAACCAGACACTTTCAAAAGTGTGTACTGGATTATTTGTAAACTTATTGTAAACATTTAGCCCACACATCCTGCACTGAGTCAGACTATGGAGGATGAAAAAAAAGCCTAAACAGAGGAGGCAAAAGAGATATGTCCAAATATAAATGTAGAAAACAATGCGTCATTATAACAAATCTCCCTTGTCATCTGTACCTCAGAGACACACATGATGATTGCATCTCCTTTCTGTTTGGGGGCCAGAGGTGCAGGTCTGGTGGCTTTGCACCTTTCAGATTTTCACTGCTTTGGAATATATTTATTTTATAATATTTATTCAGTTAGAACAAAGCTAAAATCATGCTATTTACATGTGCCAGCAACTGACGACAGCAGGAAGATCGCATTTCATCAGCAACGCAGAGCAGAAGTTGCAAGGATGTGGAAAGCAGGTGTATTGTTTAGTCCTTAGAGGCCAGGCTTCAGACCTGAGTTTCCTGTTCACCTTCTACAATTCCCTACATAGAACGATTCGAGACCCCTTGGCTATCTTTTTTGGAAGAAAGCCCGATAGTACATTACTTGGAAATCTGTCATCTGATTCATTCTCAAGGAGGCTTGCCCAGTAACAAATAAATACAGCAGGTTTTAATCACAGACATGACTTATACATACACTTGCACAATAAAAAGCTACTGCTATAACAAAATAAACATCAGTATTCTTGTTTATGAGGCACTGATATTGTAAATTTGTCAAAAGCTATCAGTCTAGTTTGATATTGTTTTCATGTTTTGGCTTTGTGGTGATGCCCCAGTCACTCATTGCTTTCAGGTTTCCATTTCTTTATTCTTTCTGGTTAATATTTGGGTGTGCATGCTCCCAGGAATCTCACTCATACAGCGTGACTGTTCATTTTTACAGGAAGGCATAAGATCACATGACTACTAGGATATTGGTTTATCAACAGAAGCAGCTAAAATGGAAAGTAAATCACTTTTCAGAAGCCTTCTTTCAACATCCCATTATTTCAAGTCAATAAATGAATATTTACTCTTAACCGTATTTATCCTTTAAGTAGAGGATATGTTTGCAAATATATTATTATTGTATTGCCAAAGGACACACGGCAAAGATAAATAACAAAAAAAAGCCAGTATGGGGTGGGGGCATGTAGAATCACGTGGTTACAAAGTGAGGACACTAAGGGCAATAGGAAATAATGTGGGTCTTGCCCAGGCAGTCACCAAGTCTCTAAGTCAGTTATCACAAGATGCATATACAATTGTTGAATATGTTGTTGTTATCAATTATTGGAACAGATGGGTTTGTGTGTTGACCATATATATGGAACCTTTCACCTTTAGGTCAAGATTAAAAACCAGATCAGCTCAACCGCAGACACTAATCAATAGTTTAGCATCAAATATCCAGCAAACATTAAATGAACTGAGCTAAATTCCCTACTTTCCCACTTGACTTCAGAATAAAAAGGGGCAGATGTGCATGTTGCACCCATATTGCTCAAGAGAGCTTTCTATTGCCTTTTATCTATTATCTATTAATCTGTGCAACCCTTATAAATGATTACAAGGAGTTTTCCAGGAATCAAAGGTACCCCTCTTTATCAGCACTGTAATACTAAACCAGACCGTGGAAGTGTTATGGTGGGAAAAAAACAATTAATAAGCAATAATTAAACAATTCAATAAAATTAACAATTAAATAAACAATACTTTTACAATCATATAACATATTTATTTTCATTTTATAGAACATTAAAATTTCAATTTGGTATTAGAGTTTTTTTTAACGAGGGCCATTTTTGCAAATTAAAAAACTTTTTTAATCTTTTATCTTTTAGTGCACAGCATTCCTATATGTGCCACTATGAAAATATATCTGAAATATCTGACATCAGTAGTAGGAAAGCTTCTGGAAGGGGTAATAAGGGATAGGATAGTTGAATACATTGCAGTTCACAATACTATACGTTTGTGCCAGCATGGTTTTATGCGTAACAGATCTTGCCAGACTAATTTAGTTGCCTTTTATGAGGAGGTGAGCAGGAACCTTGATGCTGGAATGGCAGTTGATGTCATCTACTTAGATTTTGCTAAAGCGTTTGATACAGTACCTCACAGAAGGTTAATGATCAAATTGAGGAATATTGGCCTAGAACATAATATTTGTAATTGGATAGAGAACTGGCTGAAGGATAGAGTACAAAGAGTGGTGGTAAATGGAACATTTTCTAATTGGACCAGTGTGGTTAGTGGTGTACCGCAGGGGTCAGTCCTTGGTCCTTTGCTTTTTAACTTGTTTATTAATGACCTGGAGGTGGGCATAGAGAGTACTGTTTCTATTTTTGCTGATGACACTAAATTGTGCAAAACTATAAGTTCCATGCAGGATGCTGCCGCTTTGCAGAGCGATTTGACAAAATTGGAAAACTGGGCAGAAAACTGGAAAATGAGGTTCAATGTTGATAAGTGCAAAGTTATGCACTTTGGTAGAAATAATATAAACACAAACTATCTACTGAATGGTAGTGTGTTGGGGGCATCCTTAATGGAGAAGGATCTAGGGGTTTTTGTAGATCACAAGTTGTCCAATTCCAGGCAGTGTCATTCTGTGGCTACTAAAGCAAATAAAGTGCTGTCTTGTATAAAAAAAGGGCATTGACTCAAGGGATGAGAACATAATTTTGCCCCTTTATAGGTCCCTGGTAAGGCCTCACCTTGAGTATGCTGTGCAGTTTTGGGCTCCAGTCCTTAAGAAGGATATTAATGAGCTGGAGAGAGTGCAGAGACTGCAACTAAACTGGTTAAGGAAGATTTAAACTATGAGGTGAGACTGTCGAGGTTGGGGTTGTTTTCTCTGGAAAAGAGGCGCTTACGAGGGGACATGATTACTCTGTACAAGTACATTAGAGGGGATTATAGGCAGTTGGGGGATGTTCTTTTTTCCCATAAAAACAATCAGCGCACCAGAGGTCACCCCTATAGATTAGAGGAACAGAGCTTCCATTTGAAGCAGCGTAGGTGGTTTTTTCACGGTGAGGGCAGTGAGGTTATGGAATGCCCTTCCTAGTGATGTGGTAATGGCAGATTCTGTTAATGCCTTTAAGAGGGGCCTGGATGAGTTTTTGAACAAGCAGAATATCCAAGGCTATTGTGATACTAATATCTACAGTTAGTACTAGTGGTTGTATTTATAGTTTATGTATGTGAGTGTATAGATTGGTAGGTGTGGGTTGTGTGTGCTGGGTTTACTCGGATGGGTTGAACTTGATGGACAATGGTCTTTTTTCAACCCTATGTAACTATGTAACTATATCTGTTTGTATCTCACACTGAATAGTGATACTTTTCCAGTTATTATAATGTTAAAAATAAAAAAATATGCTTAATTATTCAGGTATTTACACAGAGGTGTAAGTGAAATTTCTCTAGTTATGTACAGTGTATTTGTTCCTCATAAATCAGGATGAGTACAAGACCTTGCTTGAAGGCCCATACAAGCAAATAAAGTGCTGTCTTGTATAAAAAAGGGCATTGACTCAAGGGATGAGAACATAATTTTGCCCCTTTATAGGTCCCTGGTAAGGCCTCACCTTGAGTATGCAGTGCAGTTTTGGGCTCCAGTCCTTAAGAAGGATATTAATGAGCTGGAGAGAGTGCAGAGACGTGCAACTAAACTGGTTAAGGGGATGGAAGATTTAAACTATGAGGTGAGACTGTCGAGGTTGGGGTTGTTTTCTCTGGAAAAGAGGCACTTGCGAGGGGACATGATTACTCTGTACAAGTACATTAGAGGGGATTATAGGCAGATAGGGGATGTTCTTTTTTCCCATAAAAACAATCAACGCAGCAGAGGCCACCCCTATAGATTAGAGGAAAGGAGCTTCCATTTGAAGCAGCGTAGGTGGTTTTTCACGGTGAGGGCAGTGAGGTTGTGGAATGCCCTTCCTAGTGATGTGGTAATGGCAGATTCTGTTAATGCCTTTAAGAGGGGCCTGGATGAGTTCTTGAACAATCAGAATATCCAAGGCTATTGTAATACTAATATCTACAGTTAGTACTAGTGGTTGTATATATAGTTTATGTATGTGAGTGTATAGATTGGTAAGTGTGGGTTGTGTGTGCTGGGTTTACTTTGATGGGTTGAACTTGATGGACACTGGTCTTTTTTCAACCCTATGTAACTATGTAATCTGGGGGGCCAGTGTAACAGAAGGTTGTTGCAGAGTGTGGATTATCAGATATTGCATTAAGACATTGGGCTGTGTCAGTTTGCTTTTTTGGAAGAGCTGAATCATAAGTGAGCTTCTATAAGTTTGCAAAGTAGAGAAGAGACTTTGAGGAATAACATGAACTTACAGAAAAAAGTCCTGTAGCTAAAAGTGAGAATGTAGGGACATCTAAACTGATTTATCCTAAAGCCTACAACATCTACATTTAACAGAAGTTGATACTGCTAGAAATGCCATATTTTATAAACTGAACTTACTGCACCAGCCTTAAGTTTCAACATCTCTGCACCAGCCTTATGTTTCAGCATCTCTAAAATTATCCAGGCCTTCAAATTTGACATAGGAGCTCCCCATCTTGGATTGTTAGAAGTGTCAATA
Organism: Xenopus tropicalis; assembly: GCF_000004195.4. NCBI lineage: Eukaryota > Metazoa > Chordata > Amphibia > Anura > Pipidae > Xenopus > Xenopus tropicalis. The sequence continues at coordinate 97,328,671 of NC_030682.2, read as the reverse complement.
ACAGTACATATGCTCAGTGCGCTCTTAGTAGCTGTTGAGAAGCTAAGCTTATGGTGTCACTGACTCATTGTAAATTATCAAGCAGAAAATGAGGTTTGCCTGTCATAGGAGCTAAAGCTACAGCGCTGATTATTAAATTCTGATGCAGATTGCACTGGTTTCCGAGCTGCCATGTAATGAGAATCTAATTAATTACTTGTCAGTCTTGTATTGTGACATTTCTTAATGATTGTGCCTCCTGGCTCAAGCAATCAGTTACTGAAACAACACGAGTTCCAGAACTATTTTTTTTAAAAAAAACCTGCTGGGGGAAAAAAATGATCATCGCACGCCGAGGTAATCGGATACAGGGACCACGAATGAGTTCAGGAATTCACACGTAGTTTCAGTAACCGATTGCTCGAGTCAGGAGCCTTATATTATAGAGTCTGACCCTAAGCTTAGTAACTGACAGCGGCCCACCAGCACACCTTATTAATCAGCAGAAAAGAAAATTGGAAGCTGCAAAAAAATGCATGAAAAACACCCATTTACTTCAATGCATTTGGCATGAGAAGAAATTTGAGAAAAAAATGCTCATTTGACATGAGAAAAAACAACCATTGACTCTCATGCATCTGGAGTGAGAAATAACTTGAGAAAAATGTCCATTTACTTCAATGTATTTTGCGTAAAAAAAAACGCAGTGAAAAGGTTTAATTGACTTCAGTGTATTTTGCAATTTTTTGCCGTTTCTCAAATTTTTTTTGCAGTTTTGTGATTTTTCCAGGGAAGCAAAACAGGACAGATTCGCTCATCGCTAATATACACCTTTGCTAATCATGAGCAGTGAGCATAATAAACTTCTGTTGTATTTGACTTGGGCTGACATTTTATTTTGCATATTGTCTTATTAAAACATGTAGTACAGGTATAGGACCCATTATCCAGAATGCTCGCGACCAAGGGTATTCCGGATAAGGGGTCTTTCAGTAATTTGGGTCTCCATACCATGAGAGTACTAAAAAATCAATAAAACCCAATATGATTGTTTTGCAGGTACTGTTTTATTATTACAGAGAAAAAGGAAATCAGTTTTAAAATTCTGAATTATTTGATTAAAATGGAGTCTATGGGAGAAGGATATTCCGTAGTTTGGAGCTTGCTGGATAAAGAGTTTCCAGATAAGGGATCCCATACCTGTATATATATGTGTGTGGGCTGAAGGCATCATTGCAAACTAATGTAGAGTACATTTTTTATTTTCTTTTTCTAATTTTCTCTCCTTTTTGAACTGCTCATATATTGGTCATTAGATGCATAAAACCTGCCACCCACCAGATATTGTTTAACTACAATTCCCAGCATATACAAACATCAGAAGACTGGAAAGAGTCATTTATAGTTTTAGTAATGAAATAGCTGGAGGGCCAAACCACAAGTTGAACTTCTCTTCAGTGGAGATAAACATAAATAATATGTCTGCACAAGGCCATACAAACCAACAACATAAATTTGAACTGGAAACATACATTGGCTATAACCATGAATTGTCAAAGCTTAAAAGCACAGAAGACCAGCAGAGAAAAATAAATATTTATCAAAAAAAATTGGTGTTCTGCAAGTCCCCAAGCCTTAAAAAAAATGACAGTAAATGCTTGTAAAAACTCAGCTCACAAAAGGACTGCAGTGTTTGTAGCATAAAAATCAGCAAACTAGGCAGGGTCAGACTGGGCCGCCGGAATACCGGGAAAAAACCCTGTTATCGCTCCCCCAGCCGCCGGTGTCCTCCCCTGACGCGTTTCACTTACGTGCGTTCACGGGAGAATGTCCAGCTGGTGGCAGGGGCCCCTGCGGGGGTTGGGGGGGTGGGAGGGGCCAGCGGGGGGTGTTCTGAAGGGTGCTCATGTTCCACCCAATGTCCATCCCTTCTTCATGCAGCACTGCTGCAAAGAGTTAAGCCTCGGGGGCAACACGCAAAAAACTTGGCGATATTCTAGACAAAAAGAAGGATTCAGTACATGAGTGCTCACGCTAAAATACTAATGTTAAACCCTCTGCATGCATTTATTAGGAGCACAGACATTTTGGAGGCTGCAAACCTACTTTATCATTATACAACACTCAGTGTTTTTAGTAAATAAGGGCCCACACATTGCATATTTTCCATTTAAAACATTACTGGAGCAATTATATTACAGAATAAAGGGTAAACACAACTCTCAGAATACTCTACTATCCTAACATGATTGTAGTAATAGTATTCATAGCTTTTTACTTACTAAAATCCAGCAATAGTGTGTGAGTTTATAATTGTATTATACTAAAATTATATATTTGATTAATTGCATTCTCTTTGAAACAACTTGGATGTAATTAAAACAAGCAAAAAGTACAACAATGCAGCAATGTGATTTTATTCTGTACAGCATGTTGTAACATAGGAAACATTCTTCAAATTCTACTGGAAACCTGAGCCAGGGGCAGGGAAATATGATTTTCTCTAACTGATACAGAGTGACACAGACAATGGTATATATCCTTTGTTCTATTGAAGCTTTCACATAAATCACTGTATGCCCTTATATCCTCTTTTATAGAAATGTAAAAGTAATCTTTGAGAATAATCCTTATCATTCAATGCAAATTATTTATTGAATCTGAAGTGCAATACTGTGTATGCTGTCACATAAATGGAGGATATTGAAGTGAAATTCTACCTTATAACGTTTTAGTTCATACACAATAGTGTGATGTATAGTGTCCCCTCTATTGTAAATTATAATAAGTCACCAAGAAGTTCCATGATCATATGAAAGCACAAGGCTGAAGGACGAGTGCTTTTATACAGGTCATTGAATTCCAAGGTGACTTCTAATATCCTCACATTTTACAACATGGGCTACACAAGCTTATGTAAATCATGTGACAGAAATAACTAAACGCTGATTATTAGTATATACTTTACATTCATGGTTTTTGTGTATTATATATACTGTAAAACAATATGCTATAATATCCTTTGCCTACATTAAAGGAACAGTAACACCAAAAAATAAAAGTGTATAAAAGTAATTACAATATAATGTACTGTTGCCCTGCATTGCTACAACTGGTGTGTTTGCCTCAGAAAGACTACTATAGTTTATATAGGTAAGCTGCTGTGTAGTCATGGGGGCAGCCATTCAAAAGAAAAAAAGGCACAGGTTACTTAGCAGATAACAGATAAACCCCCATTATATGGGGCTTATCTACTAGTTATCTGCTATGTAACCTGTGCCTTTTCTCCTTTTTTCCAGCTTGAATGGCTGCCCCCATGGCTACACAGCAGCTTACTTATATAAACTATAGTAGTCTTTCTGAGGCAAACACACCAGTTGTAGCAATGCAGGGCAACAGTACATTATATTGTAATTACTTTTATACACTTTTATTTTTTGGTGTTACTGTTCCTTTAAGGGGCAGATTTATCAAAATATGAGATTAGATCTCACACAAAAAAGAAATTCATCCACTTTCTATTCATCCGTATGGGATTTGTAGGATCATATTTATTAATGGGTGAAAGGTAGAGTTCACTATTTGATATAAAAAAAAACACTTCATTCATAGGTGGTAACCTCAAATTTCACATTTTTAAAAATCTGCCCTAAGAGACTGAGCTTAGCAATTATGCACAGACGCGCTAAGTGTGGTCTGCATCCAGGCTACTTGAATAAAGTGAAAGAGAAAACTGGCATAATGCAACGATGCAAAGTTAGCAATCCATAGCAGGTGATCAGCTGTTCGCTTTGAAACAAGTGCACAGTAAGAACTACCTGCTGGTTGGTTGCTATGGGTTACTAGACCTGCAAACTTTGTGCCTTTTATAAAATTCTGCTTGACATCCTTATACATTTAAATGTCCACTTCCATGAAATCTGATCTTGATTCATTCTTTAGCAATGTTTCTTCTCCATCTAACCAGTGGATTATAATTTCTTTTAATTTAATAAAATATGTCAGAAAAGTCTTGGGAAAATGTTATCTTAAGAGTGCACTTAAATATAGTGCTTGCATGTCCCCTAGTGGTATATTGAAATACATTTGAAACACAAAAATTCTCCAGTTTTCAGAGCTGGTAACATTTTCTGAAACCAAGGCAGATTTGAATGTTACCATCTGCACAAACATATATTACACACTAACCCCCCCATATTTAATAAAAGGCACTAAGTTTGCCCAGGAGCAGTAACCCATAGCAACCAATGTTTTCTTTTAAACAGGTGGCCAGTAAATTCTACCTGCTGATTCATTGCTATGGGTTACTGCTCCTAGGCAAAGTTAGTGCCTTTAATTACATAACCCCTTTACGATGCAAGATTACATTAAATGGTGCTTAGGCATTTGTGACTACTCACAGTCAGAGATAAGGCGTGCAATAACCAATAAATGAGGGTGCAATATCTAATAAATGAATGCCTGGCTTTTCACCTCAGCCTCTCCCTCCATCAAATGAGAATTCCATCCCTTGTCTATGTCTACTTTTCTCACGGTGGACACACAAAGGCTGACATTAGCTGCCAAATGGGACAAAACAATGGCCAGATATCTATTGTACCAGTTATAAAATCCCATTGGTTCTGCTTGGAGTGATTGTCCAATTTGCCCTACCACATGGGTGGCTAAAACAAAGTTCCACCTATTTGGAAACTCGCTAAATGAAGAGATCTTTAATTGCCAGTATGCCATGCCATGATATCTTTATATTATGTTGTTCATCTACCACTGATTTGTTTTACCCTATTTGTGTAGAGTGTGTAGGCCTTCCCAGCAACTGTATATACAGTACATTGCATTTATATCCTCATGGACTTGATTTCTGCATAGACTGTATGTTTTCTGGTAATAGAGCAGTGTGTGCACTACTTTCTTTGAGGTGTTTTTATATCTATGGCCAGGTTTGCTCCGCACCTTAACAAGCCATGTTTCTCAGAAATGTTATAAAAACAGCCTTTTTTAGCGTATTATCAGTGTCAGACTAGGAGGCCAGGGGCCCACCAGAAAATCTTTTTTATCTTTACATACTATATACTATTCTTTTATCTATTTAATCTCTTTGTTCATATAGAAAAATAAGGAATGACCATGAACTAGGCCAAATGGTTAGAGGCATGAAGACCCCCTGACACCTGGGCCCACTGAGAGTTTTCCTGGTATCCCTGTGGGCCAGTCCGACACTGCATATTATGGTTTGGTGATGTCATTTTTGGGCTTTCGTTTTTGCTACAATAACAAAACATTGACAGGCAGATCCTTCCACAGCTTAATTGCTATTATGGTTGAGAACTATTTCTGTTGAAAAGAACTTTCCTCTTGTGCTCTTACCTTTTGTGTAACCACATCACTACTTCTGCACAGAAAACAACCAAGTCTTTCTTTACGATTAATGTTACATGTTGCTGTGTTTTTTTTTCAACTCAGCAATATCCATATGAGGCCTTAACAGGAACTTATTAAGAGGTAATATCATACCTTCATTCACATAAGTGGATATTACTCTATACCTACTATAAACATGCATTCCCAGATTATTTCAAAAAAGGTTTAATAACTTACTAAATCATGTTCTATTCAATCACTGAGATATATGGTTGTTTAAACCTTTTTACTGACCTACATTGAACTGTGCTGTATGTAACATTTGGTTGCCATCTTTGACCTCAGCAAAATATGAACAAGAAATCAGGGTCACAGATGTGACATATGAGGGTGTGGTCAAGACATTTGGGGTGTGGTCGTGCCTTGTGGGGGTGGGCCATGACATCAGATGTGGCTACTGGCCAGAATATTGTTCGGTTTCACTATGCTGAAACACATACGCAGTAACCCTAATGTAACACTACCTGATTAAGTGCCTGATATCATATGTTCTGAGGCTACTCACTCAGGGTTAGACTGGGCTGGTGCGAGATTGGGAAAAAAACAGGTTCCCCCAGCCCTAGTGTGTCCCAACCTGCTCCTCCTGCTCCCCACCTACAGCCCATGCCGGCTCGCTCCCCCATCTTGCTGTCTGGAACTGCATACGTGGTGGGGGAGCAGTATGTTGTGTGCGGGGGTTGGTGTTGCAAGAGCGGGGGTTGGTGTTGCAGGAGCTGGCAATTGGGGAGGGAAGCCCCCAGGCGACAGCCCCAGTGGGCTCCTGGCACCCCACTCCGACACTGTACTCACTTATTCATGCAGTTGTAGTAAGATGCTGACAATTTTTACACTTATGTTGTCAGACTTCCCCTTTCATGAAGGAGGCATGGATACTGTAAATGGTTGCACTAGTATTAGTTCAATTAATATGAAGTTTATTTTGTATAGTTGCCAACCAGACACAAAACTTGCCTAGGTAATAAATAATTCATTTACATACACAATGCCAATTGCACTGGTTTCTGTGCACCCATGCAGAGTACACTGAAATAATTATCCATGCAGGATGTATATTTTACATGATTTGCGTAATTTTATTCCAGTGTAACAAACCATGGCAAATAATTAACACAGATCAACTACCTCCAGTATTACTAACAAAAGCTTGATTGGTCAGTATGATTAGCACTCCACAGTGAAATTCCTTACATAAAGTAACTTTTGTATTCCAGCCTAAGAACAACACAATTTAGCCATATGTTCTGCCTATGATTAAGTACCATCTGGCATAAAGTGTTGGAAGTGAGCATATCACAGCCCCAGGCAGGACTGAGCATTGTCCAGTATATTCTATGGAATGTTATCGGGTAGGTGATGCCATTTATTAGCTAATTTAGTAGATTATTAAATGCAAGCTTTCTGGACGTTTAGGTCCCTGCTTCAGCCATGGCATGATCTGGCAGGGACCCCCAAAAAAAGGTATCACCTACCCTATATTTTCTGGTTTTGGTCTATGACTAAGGCATCAAAGCACTCTGCTTCTATCATTATTGGATGTAAGGGGAAACATCAGACCAAATCATTAAACCTCAGGAAAGTTAAGACTATTTTTATTAATGAAGAGGGGCTTAACAATTTAATAACAATGTGGAAAATGATTAGTGAATCAGTCCATAAGAAAGGACACTGTAAATTTGCCCCATGTTAATGCTTTAAAGGGGTTGTTCACATTTAAATTAACTTTTAGTATGACATAGACATTGATATTCTGAGACAACTTGCAGTTGGTTTTCATTTTGCATTTTTTTTTTTAGTTAATTAGGCTTTTTGAGCAGCTCTGCAGTTTCGAATTTTAGCAGTTATCTGGTTGCTAGGGTATTGTTTACCTTAGCAGCTTGGCAATGGGTTAAATGAAATATCGGAATATAAATAAGATGAAAGGGACTGAGTAGAAAGATAAAGGCTAAAAAGTAACACTAATAATACAATTGTAATTTCACAAAGCAAAAGTTTTTGGCTGGCGAGGTCAGTGACCCCCTTTTAAAAGCTGGATGTAGAAGAAGAAGGCAAATAATTGAAAAACTATAAAAATAAACAATGAAGCCCAGTTGCAAAGTTGCTAGGAACAGGACATTCTATAACATACTAAAAGTTAACTTAAAGGTGAACACCTTTAAAGTCATTGTTGTTTCCCTAATACTTTCATTTATTGTGTGAATAAAACTGCATGCTAACTATATCCCTGACACTTTGTGATCATACTAGATGTGTTATTGCATTGCCCAAATGAAGCAATGTGTGTTAAGAGAACTAGTTACATAAAATCGGATAAATGCATCCTTATTTAACCTTAGCCCCGAGTGCACAATAATTTACAAACTCATTTACAACAAAAAGTTGGTGCATAATTTTTGTTATAAATGTCCCTTTATTCCACAGTTGCTGAGAGTCAGTTGCTATGAAGCAAGACCATTTACCTACTGATATAAACAGGAGCGCTTTTATGGATAAGTGAAATTTTGGAAGAGCAGAGTCAACTATGCTGCGCTTAATTGGTAAAACCGCTGTCAGTAAAAGCATCTACTGTCTACTGGAATAAGGAGGGTGCAAATGAATAATGCTCTTACATCATTTTGGGATATTGTTTTTTCCATTTATATGTAATGTGGACTAGAAGGCTTATTGTCCATCAATGTGCTGCATTATGTATCAAAGAGCAGGGAAATAGCATTGAAAATGACCCAGGAGTGTCTAGTCCATTTCAGACCACTCAGGCATGCCCCTTGACCTGTTCTCTTTTCCACTGAGTATAAAGCAACTTAAGAAGATGTATCTTAACTTCTGAGTGCAAGAGAGTAACGCCGTGCGGAGCCAAGGCTGGGAAATTCTAATGGTCAGTGTAACAAAAGAATATTTTTAAGACTTCATCTGCAAAAAGTAAAATCTGAAAATATCCGTATGAATTGCCTGCTGCAGCCTCTGAGTAAAAATGTTAAATGATGAATTACATAGCCCTATGGTAGCCTGGGTTTGCTAACAAATCATTTTTTATATTAGCACATTAAAAAATATACATGCTTAAGTGAAAACTAGCCAGATTCTTTCTTTCACAGGGACACAAAATGTAATGTACCCTGTAAGGAAGAATTTATTACCATCCAGACTGGCTTTCATTCCCACATGCAAAGCATTCCAGTAACATTTACTGCCTGAAACCAGTAGGGGTTATTTACAAATAAGAAGTGCAGAAGCACAGAGGAGAACAAGAATATGCCCCTTAGTGCTCATTCAGGCAGTAGTAGCACTTGACCTTACTAAATTCCCTATGGCTGGTGAGTCCATCCCTGTCCCCTATCTTTCACATCTAAATGGCAACCATAACAATGGGGCAGCTGCAGGGACACCTACAAAGTTCTCCACAAAAGATTCAGCTAAATACCAAGCTAACCCTCATTTGCGGATTTAAAATAAATAAAAATAAATAAAGATAAATAAAAAATCGCATCATCTGTGAACCAGAAATTGTTAAGTTCAGTACAATCGATAAGCTGTATAGCATACGAGTTTGCTTGCCTTGCTTGATTAAGTATTGCTAGAGCAATATAAATGACTTTAATTCTTAAACGCGCAGGATGAAATCTAAATACAATTCAGAAATTTTGGCATATGTAGGACAAAATCTTGGAGTTTGCACAAACTAGACAAACCAGAGGTCCTTATAAAGTGCAGTTCTAAGACCAGAAATTCCCATTCAGCTCACTGGTTAGGGCGCACAAACCAAGATGAAAGTTAGGGTCTTTTGAAGCCAGACTGGATTTCACTTCAGTGATAAGGATATTGTATGTGGCAATATTCCTACATCATTGTGCTAGAGCTGTGACTTCCAATAGGGTGGCAGTAAGGGAGGCATATTAGAAAAGGGTTATCAGTGTGTGCTATAGCCTAGAAATCAGGGACGCTGCGGCCATGAGGTGAGTTTCTCAACTTTCCTTAGGCATCTCTTCTAGTGCAAAAAGTGCTATTGTGCTCTCTGCACTAGAGAGGAGGGCTGCATTATATATATATATATATATATATATATATATATATATATATAGTAGAAAGAGTGCCGCACACACAGGGACTTGATACAAAAGAAAAAGTGGTTTTATTGAAAAAATTCCAACGTTTCGAGCACAATCTGTGCTCTTCCTCAGGTTTGTCCCTGTATATATCTATATATATTTCTTTGGATTATATATCAAGGGAGGTGACAGGTGCATCTGCACACTGCAAGGCACTAGAGGCCTTCTTCCCAGCTATTGCTGCAATATAGGTATTTTCTTCCTGTACTGGAATAGATGGTTCCCTGAGATGAAGGTACCCTCAGTTTCAGTTAAATGGGCACTGTGATGGAGAAACAGGTTACTCCCTAGTGAATTCTCCCCAAGAGCAGTTGCATATCTAGTAGGCAGCCAGTGTGCGCTGGGCTTTTTTACAGCTACCTAATTTGAGTGGGTCTGCCCCCTTATATAATGTGTTCAGAATATTGTTAAAGGGGACATAAAAAGCTATGTAATAAAAGTCCTTTGTAAATTAACGTGAAACCAAAATTCCTTTTCAATTAAAACATCCATACCTGTTATAAAAGCATTTAAAATCCAATTTGTCAATATGATTGATAGCTTGGATTTTTAAATGCTTTTATAACAGGTATTGATGTTTAAATGCAGGCAATTACTTTTACCTTACATTTTGCACTTTGTAGATGTAACTGCACTTTTCACATCCCCCCTCCCTCCTCATGGCTTCCTCAAGCCTGTGCATGGGCATCAGGTGACACAAAACCTGCCTTAGTAACAGTGCCCACAAAATGGCTCCTGCCTGCTGGCTGTGATTGTCTATTTCAAGGACTGAAGGAAACAATATTTATATAATTTATAAAGTGTAAGTAATGTTTATTTTGCTTGACAAACTGTATTAAAGAGGATTTGGAATAATTTCTTAGGGTGACATGTCCCCTTTAATCTGATGCATTAAGTTCTTTTGAGGGGTGTGTATGATTTTTGTCCTGTAGTGCAGTCTGGGAGTTACAGTCGCTGGTTGATTGTGGTATTACGCAGGGTGCACCTGAACCTACATTGCTCCCTTGTGTCATTTTTTCCCCTAGGTAATATTATGGAGCAGTACATAGAATGAGGTAGTTTCTGCACAACTACACAATAATTCTTTGAAGTGATTACGTTTCAGCTCTGCAGCATGTGCATTCGACCCTGCAGTATAAATTTCAGTTGGCTGCAAATCAGCCCTGCGTCTTGCGTATGTGGTTACTTAAGGAAAAGGAGTGTATCCATGCAGTATGTTTCTACTATATGTATGAAAGAGAGAAAAAAAATATTCCAAGAAATTCTTCAGCAAATACTCCAAACACCAGTCTGCTACACTGACTTTTTTTTTTTTTTGAAGGAGAAGAGGAAATTTCTCTTCTCTCTATATGGGCAAATATAGCACAGAACGAGATAATTCAGTTGCAAATCTAAGGGGCAGATTTATCAAAATGTCAGTTTAGAGCTTAATACATGAAAACTCATCCAGGTTCTATTCATTCCTATGGTATTTATAGAAGCATAGTCATTAATGGATGAAAGTTAGAATTTACCATTTGATAAATACACTCCTAAAAATGAGTTTGAGTGAGCTAGGAGGCACGTAGCCCAAGGACCAATTTAGCAGCTATACAATAAAAACCTGTGAGGGGAAATCTGACAGGTCTTGTCTTATACACATACTAATGGGCATATTTAGTAAAAACTGTTATTAAGTTCACCACAAACAATTCTACTGTACAGCGCTGCGTACATAAGTAGCGCTTTATAAATAAAGATATACTTACATACCTACATACATACAAATCTCAAGTAAGTACTGTATAGTGTTAATATGAAGAAGAAAAATAAATTAAAGGCTGGATTGCAGAGTTGTCTTTCATTTATATATACTGGGCATTTTTATGAATCTGCTCATGAAGCAGGGGATAGTACACCAATGATAGCTAGGATGTCACTTTTGTACATTTTCATATTACTAAGTATCTTTACACGCAAAAACACGGTAGCACACACAATAGTTAACAACAGTTTTCTTTGGCCACCATGAACCACAATGTTTGGACAAATAAAAAAGGATAAGTCTGGGGACTGAGGTTTTATATGTTACATATAGAAGTGAAAATGTGCACAGTTTTTCAAAATAAAAAACTGTTTCAAATGACATAGTAGCAAGAGTACTACGGAGTAGACAAGTCCCACCAAACAGAACCTTTTGGCTTCTTCACCTTTTTCCCTTTGTTTTTTTTTACTTTGATTTCAGACCTTGCCCTCAGCACATAAGGTAATAAACTGTGACATAATCCCTGTTGAACTACCAGATAGGAAATGTTACACAATTGTAGTGATTTGTAGCAGTAGCTAAAATGGAATGACGATATCTGAGACCAGAAAAGAAGAATCCCCCGATAATATAATTAAACAACATTCTCAGACTCCTATGAAAACCATCTGCTGCTCCCTGCTCCCTGCTCCAGTGTAGAGTTCTCCCAGGGTCATATTGCCTGCGTTATTGTAGGGCATTGTCATTGTGCAGGTTCAGGCATGCTGCTTGGTTTTATTCTAGCACATGGAATGCATTGCTAATGATCCGTTCAACAGGTTCCCCATATTTTTATGTCTGCTTATTAATGTAGAGGTCAAATTATTTCGCTGTAATTTTTTTTTTTTTTTGCTGGTGTGAACATCAACTCAATCATTTGGCAGATAGAGTATTTTGATCACAGAAATAAGTAGCAGTAGAAACTCCCTAAATTGCCTTTCACCTATTGCTGCAGTAGAGCATAGCGAACTTCTGCTTATAGTACATCCTAGCAGTGACATGTGGCCTCCATTCAAAACCACGTACATCTGTATTTCTTAGCAGAGGGTATATGTCACTGTCCATGTGTGCCATAAGCACAATGCTAGTACCTACTGGAAACCCACCCGCTTACCCTGACCTCTCGGAATTATACAGCTCAGTACTAGGGCAGCTGGGGACCGGCATGCTTTCATACACACTTGCATTTGCTCTGCAGTAGCCCAATGACCCGTAGTAAAACGTAGGGAAGCAGGGGCATGACAGACGCGTTGGACAGACTTAGCCACTCCCAGTTACAGGTGATTGGTTGGTTTGTAAGGGGTATAAAATGCGGGTAACTGTTCCCGCTTCTCACTCCATTTTAGTCAGCAGAGTAAAACGCCCACCCTCCCTCCCTATAGAGGTGGAGGTAGCGGAGTGTCGTTGGCGGGGTGATTAAGTTGGGGGAAAGCAATGGTTGGGTTAGGAGGGGAGTTTTATAGTTAAGTGGGGCTGGCATGCTTGGAACCTCAGGGGTAAGAAAGTGGATTAGGAGGTAAGTTTTGTTGGGTAGTTGGTTCCGGGCCAGAAGGGCAGCTTGGCAGCGCCAGTTGCGCCTGCGCAGTTATTGGATTGTTACAGTGTTTGGCTATTTAAAAGTTGATTTGTTTGTTATACAAACATTGGTGTTATGTTTGAGGATGTTGTTCACATTTGTTATTTATGTTATGTTGTAAATTAAAACTTCACTTGTTGTTAATAAATTTTCTGCGGCCATTTTTATCCCAAGAATTGGTGTCTGTGTGTTTATTGGGGATGGTAAGTAAAGAGGTAAAAGGGGGTTGTTGGTTGGGAGAAGGGCGGGTCAAGTTCCAACGTTACTCATGTCATGTGTCGGTTGTTAGTTCTATGGCATGGGGAGACTTGTGATTTCACATGCACTGTTTTATGCCAGAGCACAGCTGTGGTTAAAATTCCCCACTTACAATTTTTATGAAAGTTTCTCAGAAAAAGATATTACTGGAAAAGGAAAATTTGTTAGTTAATACAAAATGGGTTAAATGTGATATACTTAAAAGGATAATATCACATAAAAACTGTATAGATCGCTTATTTAGTTCTGATCCCACACCAACCCAATTTAGTCCAATTTTTTTTCAAATTGTCAGGCACAGGCAGCTATTGAATAATCAACATTGAATGTTCCCTTGTCACAACATCCGTTAAGAGGCTTTTGTAAGTTGTGCAAAGTTTGCTACAGTTCTATTTACCTTTAGCAACCAATCAGCTGATACCATTTGCCCACCGATTTAAAAGTAAATTGCTATGGGTGACTGGGGCAGGGAAAATAACAGGTTAAATGTTCCATTCATTAACTGTCATTCATACATTTGTGATTGTTATTTTCTCACAATGAAGTTTTACTTTATTAGTTCTGCCCAGACCCTACAGGGAGAGGCACATGCTAAAAACACCGGTGTGCTCTAATGGTGAGTGTCAGGGAATATCTGAAATGTAACTCTACACTTACCTGTTACCTGACAGGTCTGGCTGTTGAGGGGGAAGGGATAAACTGAGCGCCTGTCAAGGCACAGAGGATAGAAGTGAGCACATGACACATGCACTATTACTGAATTTGTATTGTCTGCACAGGGGGGATTAAATTGTGATTATAACCAGCTGTAGGGTAGGATCCTTTAACTTGTAGTGAGTGCACTGTCTGGTAGAACCGACAGTCAAATAAAGACAGATGATCATGTCACTGGCAGAACAACCTGAAATCATGATTTATTCCACTTATCATGAACCCTGCTCATTGTAAGATCATAAAAACTTGTCACTGTGCCTTTTTCAATGCTTTTTAAGCCTAAGTATTTTTTTAAACTCTGTTTCATTGCACACAATGCCCTTGCCCAATAAATAATAAATAATCATAGTAAAAGATACCCCTTGAACTTTAGCCAATGGGAAGCTAAAATATTGGTTAGGTTTTCAAAATTAATGCTAAAAAAATAGATGAATCAACATTGTTATGTGTTACACATGTGTTTGAGTTTTAGGGGCTTACACAAAAATATAGATGATGGGGTTTTGTACTGGGGCCAGGAAGGAAGTGTAGCTTAATAGGTCACTAAAATAGAGCAAGGGTAAATCAGTTGTGTCTACAAGGATGGTCTGACTCCATTACCTCTCCCCTTTCTTCACTGAATGGCAGATACTGACAAAACAGAAATTTGCCTTGCCAAGATACTATATATTTCAAAGCTTGGCACGTCATATACTGGGCACTAGAAGGGAGAGTCACTAGCACCTCTGATGGCAATATACTAGAAAGGTAGCAGGGTAAATAGAGGTTATATTCAAATAAGAAGAGGGTAGAAAAATACAAGAGACTGAAGAAAGCAAAAGACTACTGGACAAAAAGTAGGTGGGGTATAATATAAATTAAATTAAGAAGACAGAAGAAAACAGAAGAAAAGAATAGGTTGAAGTAAATGAGAAAATAATAGTGCTTAAATAAAAAATGGGAGAGTAAGACTGAGGGACAGAAAACATCAATCTGCAGTAAAATGGAGGTAAAGATGAGGTTAATATAAAATCAGATTGAAGAAAGTTGCAGGTGGGGGGTCACTTACAGAATTACAGAAAGAAAGGAACAAGGAAGGAAATACAAGCAGCCTCCCCTCAGTCACACAAAACATAGCACAACAGGTTGTTCTGGTTCTGATGCTTCACAAACGCCTGGCAAGTACAGTGTGCTAACATTACTGCCACTAGCAGAGAGCCATATTTGACATTTATAAAAAGTGAACATTTATCTACATCATATGTAATGAGTGCCTGAAGTTTGATGTAAAGTTTTCAGGCACTGAAGAGGATGCTTTTGTCATTATATAAGGGACAAAGTAATTGCCAATTTAAGTGATTTTGACAGTCTCTCTACCTACAACACCAACATTTCATAACTGTCATGAGATAGAGCCCAGGCTATGATGTCAGGCATTCCTGGCCATTCAAGTTTGTATTTAAGTCCAATTTCCTGGTATTAGAAAACATGCAAATTTAACTTATTCATAATACTTCTGTTTGCTCATAGCAAAATAAAATAAAATCTGATCTGTAAAGATTGCCTGATTTCAAAGTAAAAATCGAGCATACATTAGGGCCCCCCAAGTACACGGCACATAGGGGCATAACTACAGAGAAGCAGACCCTGCGGTAGTAAAGGGACCCAGAAGTGTAGGGGGCCCAGTAAGAAATTTTAATACAGTATATCTTGGTAGACTAGGCCAATTTACCAATGTTTTGTGACCCTAAATTAAATTTGTTGTGAGGCCCAATAATATCTAGTTACACCACTGGTGGCGCACATTTTCATTTAGGCCATGCCTATTTTTTGACAACCTCCTTTTGACCACACCCACTCCAGGGCACTGCCACAAATTTCAATTTAATAAAAAATTTTTTATTAATATTTATTTATTGAGATTTGTATTTGTTTGTATTCTGTTTTTTTTACTACTACGACTAAACTCACTTTTTAAAAAACAACCATGTCTACTTATTTATTAAAAAATCCAAATATAGAAAGCACAAATGAATAAAAACATGTTACGAATGAAATTGGAATATGAAAAAAGATTTTGCAATTTGATAATCTTTTTCAAATCTATATATATATATATTATACCGCTCATACCTCCCAACTGTCCCGATTTTCGTGGGATAGTCCCTCTTTTAACAGCTCAGATTCTTACTGAAAAGTCTTTCATTTCCCTTTGATCTCCTGCACTGAATGCTAAAAAAGATACAAACTTAATTAAAATGTAGCTTTTGGCAGAGAGCCCAGAAATCTTAACAACCTTCACCTGCACTTAGATACATTGGGGCCGATTCACTAAAGGTCGATAACGCTTTTTACAAAGTTTTTTTCGTTAAAAAGTGCGCAATAATTAAATACCGATTCATCAAAGTAATTTCGCATGCGTTAATCTGCATATCACATGCGCAAAAAAACGCATCATCATAAAGCGTTATTTCTAAAGCATTGCGTTAATTAGCAAATAGAAATAGTACTAACACACATGAAGCATTAAACGCACAAAATATTGCGTTAATCTGTGTGAAAATTAACACCTACTTGGGGCAGGCGGTACTTAAAGAAAATTGCGGTTCGTGAGCTTTTGGCAACACAACATGGAGTTTGCAGTCAAATTTTTCCAAGTCTGTGTTGGTCCTAGAGTGATGCAGCCTCCAGTTTTCAAGGAAATGGTGATTTTCAGAACGGTAGTTTTCAGACAGTAATGGTTACATGCATAATATATCGCTTGAAGATATGTCATCGCAAGATAAATAACGCAAAGAACATCACTTATTAATTATGACAAGTGTCCTTTTAGTGAATCGAACGTTAAGTCGCAAAAAATAAGACATGAGAAAAATTTTACCGCATGCTATAAATAGTGCTCATTTTATCGTCCTTTAGGCTGATGCCACACGCGGCGTAGGGCTGATTTTTTCAGCAAGCGGAAAAACGCTTGCCGAAAAATCAGCCCTACGCCTCCTACTTGTGCCTGCACCTGAATGAATGGGATACACTCGGGTGCAGGCACATGCAGCCGATATACGCATGAAAACGCGAGAGAATGCAAAGTCTCGCGTTTTCTTGCGTATATCGGCTACATGTGCCTGCACCCGAGCGTATCCCATTCATTCGGGTGCAGGCACAAGTAGCAGGCGTACGGCTGATTTTTCGGCAAGCGTTTTTCCGCTTGCCGAAAAAATCAGCCCTACGCCGCGTGTGGCATCAGCCTTAGTGAATCAGCCCCATTGTTTCTAAAACTTAATTAAATAAGTTGGTTTTTGGCATAGAGCCCAGACACTTAACAAGCTACACCTGTGCTTTGATACAATTGTAATGAATAAGCTAAACAGGTGCCTTGGAGGAACTGGGACTTGCAACTTAAAGGGCAATTTCACCTGCATTAGCAAAACTGTAATAAAACATACAACAACCCAAAATCCCCAGAAATGTATTCAAACTTTAAATAATCTGCCAAATTTAGTAAACACGGGAGTGATATTTAGGGGGGGTGTGGTCACAAAAATGGGCATGGTCAAAAAATTTTATGAGCAGCATTTCTTTTTGTCCCTCTTTCCATTTTGCAAATGTTGGTAGGTATAATATAATATTGTATTTCCTTTGTATGTCGTTAATGCAGATGGAAGGGCATTGTAATCCTTGCCAACAGGGAGGCTACAATGCAGAGCTGTCCTACTGAAAACTTATGAGCTACATGTGGACCCCAAGGTGATTTTATTGCCCCTAGCCTGTCCTAGGAGCACCAGAGAGCTCTATAAATGTCATCATGATTCATGTATAATATCATGACAGTGGTTAGACTTATTTATGTGAGTAATATACAGAGCAACAAAGTGGTTTGAGTAGAAAAACAGGAGTACTGGTGTTCCTCAAAAACCCATGCATTATTGTATGTGTAATAAATACTCATAGGGCCCAGACTGGTTCATTAATATTATTTTATTGACACAGGATCCGAACATTAAATTCTAGTAATTACTGGCAGACACATAGTTATAATGTCTATTTCAGGAAAAGTGGAACTACAATATAAAGCACCATTTAAGGAAGGAAGGCTGGGTGTTCTTTGTCAGTGTTCCCTATTTCTTGTTTTTTAGCAAATCTTCTTCCTATTTTGCTGGAAAATGTATTTAATTTATACATACTCATATTTTTTTGCGGTCCATTGATAAAAAGGTGATTTTCTTGAATATAAAATATTTAGTAACTTTGCAGCAATTTTTATATTGTTATTTTTGTAATGAGGGCACTGTATATCTTTGTTTTCCATACTTTTAATTAAACATTTCTTTATTAGCCTCATAAAATACTACTTATATTCTCATGATGTTAATAACATTCTTATTCTGTGATATTGCTGGGGCTATTAAATGTAATTTACAACACCCTGTGACCTCTAGTAAATAATTTTTGCTGTTAACTAGACTTGATTAGCATCTTATCAAAGTAGACATGCTGTATGAACCTGAATGCAACCCCTATAATGCATAATCCTGACATAATCCTGATTAGGGTGAGAATGGCCTATCAGAGTAGCAGGACAGCTATGGTCAAGTCCTAATTGGCCTCAGTCTGGGCCAATGCCCATCAGCCATTTCTTATTTCCACCTTAAGCCAACATGCAAGTAGTATGTGTACCCTAACGTTTTATATTTATACTACCCCACTGGTCTTAATGTAGAGATATACATTTTTATACTAAAATGATTACACCTGAAAAACTGGCAAAAAAATGGCATATTTATAAAGGTGTGTATTTTCTCTTATACGCTGGCTGATCACTGTATTTAACACCATTATTTTATGCCACATCAACATAATTATATTTGGCTTTAAAAGTTGTAAATATAGCTTAAATATGGCATACAAAGCACTGATATCAACAATGTCTTAGATTATATTTATCAATAGTAAAAATAGAATGTATCACAGTTTTCTATTGATTTGTATAGGATTTTCATGTGCATATTTATCAAAGATTTTCATAAATATGCCTTTAAAAATCCTATATAAGCAAAGACAAAGCTGTAAAATTTCCCTCTGGTGAACTTTAATGAGCTGTGTTTTTTACTGTTTGATAACTATGCCCTAAATACAGCTACAGAGACTTGTGGTTGCAGATGGACACTTGAAAGTATATTAAGTATCAGCATGTTTTAGCAGATGTGTTTTGTCTGTTTTGGAAAAAATGAAATATTAGATGCACATCCATTAATATTTAATATGCATTCTTATTCATATATTGATTTATCTGGCCTGTATAAGAGCACATTTTCTTACTCTGGTCACCCTTGAACTTTTTGACTGGGTCAGAGGCTAAGGAAATTGGCCATTTACTGCACAGAAACCACCTGATCAATCCTTACTGAAGAAGCCAATAAGTTTTGGAAAAACAAGGACCCATCAGTGAGCACTTCCATGCCTGGATCAAAGTCAATCCAAAAGTTCTTTAATTGTATTACTAATGAGCTGCTTGATGATTAATTCATTTTCTTTCTGAGGCACATGCTTCTTCTTCTTCTGCTGAACTGAATACACTACTAAATTTTGATTTTTTTAAATGCTGAAAAAAAAAAAAAGAAAAGAAAACGTAGCACTGTCTCTATACTCATTTCTTGGAATTGATCATGCTTATTATTTTGTTAGCACTGAGCTCCCTCTACTGGTGCCAGTAGTGAGGTATCGTAAGTTTGTATAGTTACAGAATGATGGGAAAGTCCAGACATTTGAGGATCATTTACAAAGTGCACGGCTGAAAGCAAAGTGCAAATACCAAGTGCAAACTATCATTTTTTGATACTTGCACCCTGCCCTGCACTTTGCACCAAGGGTGCACCAAGGGGTGCAGGATGCTAAATAGCCCTGTCTTTAGGACCAGCGCTGTGCTCTGCACCTCTAACTGGATTTTTAATGCCATGTAAGGTGCAGAATGCAGCAAGGCCCTGGGCACAAGGGCTTAGTTAAGGAGCCCTAAGTGGTGTGGGCTGGTAACATTTCTACTGACATACAAATTAAAGCTCAGCCCTGTATAACATTGTTACATTTTAGCTGTCAGTGCTATTTTCATGAATTAAACTCTACCTATTAAGAACAAAAAGTAACAACGGTATCCTTACATGCTTTATAAAATAAATCCTCAGAAATCCCTTTTTTTCTGGAAAAAGTGGCAACCCCATCTGTTGTTTATAAACAAGTTAAAATCATTAATAACAAATATATTTTGCATTAGTGTTACCAAATTGTGGTTACACAACCATCACATGTTTAAAGGCACTTAAAATGCTTCCATTACTTGAAATGGTCACAGTTTGACAGCAGCAGCACAAGCCAGGCTCTCTTTTCAGCGCTAAATAAAAAAAAAGAGATTCACGTCATTTGTTTTCCACGCTCTACAAAGCCTGTGCACATCTGTGTGTGCTTCAGCCACGCCAGCAAGATCAGGCAAATAGCGCTGACCGCGCTCTGACCTGTTAAGTGTCTACAGTGACAGGGTTAGGTAGGTAAAGGTAGACTGCACATGTGTACCCACACGAATGACCCAATCTGTTTTATATATGCGGTCTAAGGCTGACATAGAACTGAACAGCAACAGACCTATTTAATGCATTATTGTAGTTCAGTAACAAACTTAATTAGTCAAATGCTTCAAACCTCTTATGGGCCTAAAGAAGGCAGGGAGAAACAAAGTCCATTGTGCGGCCAGGGGAAGACTTTCCATGCATGGGGACCAATCATTTTAGGAGAAAGTAGCATCATTTTGCAGTATCATGGCCAATCAGTATTACCTTATACGGGTAACAGATGCTAAAAACTTTCATTCTCACATCATAAGATTATTAATGTGCTTTCTGGGACACTGATTGCATAGGTACTTTTAGTGTTACTTAACATTTAGTATCTTCTGCAGTGAATTAATGTTTGAACTATTTTTCTTATGTCAAATCAGAAGCTGGTAATGCACTATAGAGCAGGTTCTCTGGATGCTTCCCTGCTCAGGTCTGTTGCTCAGTATGACAAGAGTAACAGAATTGAGCAGAGATGCATCAGAAAATTCGTATACAAAACTGTAATTAAACCCTTGAAACCAGTAGCCAGTAGTGCCAGAAAATGAAAAAATTCAAGATGGCCAGCATCTACAAATAAAATATTGCTTTGTAGCAATTTCATACCAAAACAAGTTTGTTTATGGAGCCAGGAAAAATATATGGCCACCTGTTAATGTTGCACAGGTTTTAAACCTATTGTATTCTAAACAACTTAAAGCTCATTTACAGTCATTGTTTTTAAATTGTACAATTGAAGTTTACAAAAAGTTAGAAAATGAGTGCAAATTCTGACTGGGTGTTATAAGTAATTGCACTGGTGTTCACAAAACAGCAATAAAATGGCTGGAGCTATGTCAGGTTAAATGTGGACTATTGCTGAACAACATTTTTCAAGTCTTACCCCAGATTCATAATGGCATTTAGATCTGGGTTTTGACTGGACCATTTAAAAATATTCAGATTATGTATTTAAAACCACTTGGGTCTACCTTTAGTTGAGTGTTAAGGTCATTGTCCTGTTGGAAAATAAACCTTCATCCCAGTCTCAGGTCTATTGCAGACTAGTTTTGCTCTAGAAGTACCATGTATTTGCTTCAGTCCATTTTTCCCTTAACCCTGACCAATTTTCTACTCCTTGCCGATGAAGAGCTTTTCCACAAAATCATGTTACCACCACTATGCTTCAACATGAGGATAGTGCTCTGACATAGCTTAAGGATCCTCTGCAGTTGTGTCAGTCACACTGGGAGGCACAATCCTTCCATAGACTGGAGTACTGCTTTTTATTTGTAACTAGCCTATGGCATTTTTGCTAGTTACTTGGTGAATGTTTCCAGCACAAGAAAGTAATATATAACATGTGGATCTTCCTATATGAAAGTCCTGTCTCTTAAAGGGAAACTACACCTAAACAATCTATAAAGTTTTTTATTGCACACAGTGCTATATACTTACAGTGGCTTGCAAAAATATTCAGCCCCCTTGAACTTTTCCACATTTTGTCACATTACAGCCACAAACATGAATCAATTTTATTGGAATTCCACGTGAAAAACCAATACAAAGTGGTGTACACGTCAGAAGTGGAAGGAAAATCATACATGATTCCAAACCTTTTTTGCAAATAAATAACTGCAAAGTGGGGTGTGCGTAATTATTCAGCCCCCTGAGTCAATACTTTGTAGAACCACCTTTTGCTGCAATTCCAGCTGCCAGTCTTTTAGGGTATGTCCCTACCAGCTTTGCCCATCTACAGACTGAAATCCTTGCCCATTCTTCTTTGCAAAACAGCTCCAGCTCAGTCAGATTAGATGGACAGCCTTTGGGAACAGCAGTTTTCAGATCTTGCCACAGATTCTCGATTGGATTTAGATCTGGACTTTGACTGGGCCATTCTAACACATGGATATGTTTTGTTTTAAACCATTCCATTGTTGCCCTGGCTTTATGTTTAGGGTCGTTGTCCTGCTGGAAGGTGAACCTCCGCCCCAGTCTCAAGTCATTTGCAGACTCCAAGAGGTTTTCTTCCAAGATTGCCCTGTATTTGGCTCCATCCATCTTCCCATCAACTCTGACCAGCTTCCCTGTCCCTGCTGAAGAGAAGCCCCCCCAGAGCATGATGCTGCCCCCCCCATATGGTGTGTTCAGAGTGATGTGCAGTGTTAGTTTTCCCCCACAAATAGCGTTTTGCATTTTGGCCAAAAAGTTCCATTTTGGTCCCATCTGACCAGAGCACCTTCTTCCTCATGTTTGCTGTGTCCCCCACATGGCTTGTGGCAAACTGCAAACGGGACTTCTTATGGTTTTCTGTTAACAATGGCTTTCTTCTTGCCACTCTTCCATAAAGGCCAACTTTGTGCAGTGCACGACTAATAGTTGTCCTATGGACAGATTCCCCCACCTGGGCTGTAGATCTCTGCAGCTCCCCCAGAGTCACCATGGGCCTCTTGGCTGCATTTCTGATCAGCGCTCTCCTTGTTCGGCCTGTGAGTTTAGGAGGACGGCCTTGTCTTGGTAGGTTTACACTTGTGCCATACTCCTTCCATTTCTGAATGATCGGTGGAACAGTGCTCCGTGGGATGTTCAAGGCTTTGGAAATCTTTTTGTAGCCTAAACCTGCTTTAAATTTCTCAATAACTTTATCCCTGACCTGTCTGGTGTTTTCTTTGGACTTCATGGTGTTGTTGCTCCCAATATTCTCTTAGACAACCTCTGAGGCCGTCACAGAGCAGCTTTATTTGTACTGACATTAGATTACACACAGGTGCACTCTATTTAGTCATTAGCACTCATCAGGCAATGTCTATGACTACTGACTGCACTCAGACCAAAGGGGGCTGAATAATTACGCACACCCCACTTTGCACTTATTTATTTGTAAAAAATGTTTGGAATCATGTATGATTTTCATTCCACTTCTCACGTGTACACCACTTTGTATTGGTCTTTCACGTGGAATTCCAATAAAATTGATTCATAGTTACATAGTTACATAGTTACATAGGGTTGAAAAAAGACCATTGTCCATCAAGTTCAACCCATCCGAGTAAACCCAGCACACAACCTATACTAACCAATCTATACACTCACATACATAAACTATATATATACAACCAGTAATACTAACTGTAGATATTAGTATCACAATAGCCTTGGATATTCTGCTTGTTCAAAAACTCATCCAGGCCCCTCTTAAAGGCATTCATGTTTGCGGCTGTAATGTGACAAAATGTGGAAAAGTTCAAGGGGGCCGAATACTTTAGCAAGCCACTGTATATGCAAAATACTACACTATATATAGTATATTTTTTTTCTCTAGCCTTTGGCGCTGGATAAGTTTGGGAAGTTGGATTTGTTACAGAGACTGTGATAAAACCGGCACATAACCGGTGGGTTTTAAAGAACTCATATTGCACCTGTTATAATATTTTTTTTTACACATTTTTTTAAAAATGTTTTGCCATTGTTCATTATTTATTGTAATTTATTGAAACTATATGGAAGAATTGTACCAACCCCAGTCCAACATGACACAGAAAAACAGCGCAATTTCTTCTACTCTATGTCCCATTCCAGATAAGTATGTGCCACTCGCCTGGGGATGGGTAATGGGAATTTTTGGCCACAAATATTTTGGTGCTGCAATTCTTTAGTAATACTGACACGTTCCTATGTTTTTAAATAGAAATGTGCCAGTATCACTTTATAGTCCAGCTTTGTGAAGGTGTCCAAGATAAAGCTGATCTATGCACACGGATCTCTCCAGCTCTATTAAAGTTACCTTTCTAGGTTTTTTTCCCCCAATTCTCTTTCTAGCTGCGGCCTTCTAGAAACAGTAATTATTTTGTAGAAATGTGACCCTTTAATCTCATAATGAAAGACTCCATTCAACTAATTATGTCATTCCTGACATCTTATTTAGGTTTTCCTTATAAAGGGGGTGAATATTTATGCAATTCAAAGCAAGTAATTTTGAAAAGTGTTATTGGTTTTCCCCAACATTGTGGACTATGTGGACTTAAATGATAATTAAATAAATTTTATTTCCAGGTTGTAAACAACAAAATGTAAGAAAAAAAATGCTGAATACATTTTTAATGTATAAACACTTAACAGATAGTGCCCAAGTTGGAAATGAAACCAAGACCCTGCACCTGAAAGCAGTAGAGCTAAACACTAAGTCAGCATGCCACTTAGAACATAGGTGTACTGATTATAAGGTTCACCATTTTCAAAAACAGAGAAAAAGTTTTAGACACTGAAGCTCAACACTACAACTACTAGAGGAGGGGCTGCACGTTTCTTAGCATTCCTGGACTCCCACAAACTGACTTCACAATGATAGGCAGCAGTACAATCCTCCAATAATAAGTAAATCTTTATTTTCTCAGATTAAAAAACACAGGCCACACATAAAAAAAATGCTTAACGTATGCTTAAAAAAAACCCTATGCAAACGATATTCACTTTTCCTTATACAATGTGTAAAATCCTAAAACCTGCTTTAACTATAGCCTTGGGAAACTAATTATATTTGATAGTTAAAAACAATGTGCTCATATATGAAATAAAAATACAGACTAGTTAGAAAATGTTATATGCACAATGCAGCCTTTAGAAGAACAATTATAGAAATGAATCTTATGCTGCCATCTTGTGGCAATAGTTAAAGAGTTAAAGATTATATATGAAAAGCAGCGGTGTAAATATTTTATAAATGTATGTATATTTGTATCTAGAAAAATCTTTTATTTTTATCTATGCAGCACTGTAGAAGATACAATAAAAAAAGACAAACAACGTCGATATAATAAAAAATAAAAAGATAAATACAAAATATAGTTATGTTCCGGTGTAAATGCTGTGTATTAACCAGAAAAGAGGAAGGAGGTCCCTCACAGCATACAATCAAAGTGATTTTATTGAACAAATATTAATATTTTAAGAATGTACTATATATTATGGCTTTGCTTGACTGTAAAAATTGAATGTGAGAGCACCACAGACTATAAAATAGCACAATTTAATTTGACTCCCACCATGTTGCTTGAGCAGATAAATCCAGAGTTGAAATGGGAGTTCTCCTAGCCCAAAATATTAAGGCTAGTGATCCTCAACCAGTGGCTCATGAGCAACAGGTTGCTCACCAACCCCTTTGATGTTGCTCTAAGTGCCCCCAAACCAGGTGGTTATTTTTGAATTCCTGACTTGGAGGCAAGTTTTGGTTGAATAAAAACAAGATTTACTACCAAATAAAGCCTACTGTAAGCTAATACTGTGAATAGAGGCTACCTAATAGCCAAACTTAGCCCTTATTTGGCACTTCCATGAACTTTTATGATGCTTGGGTTGCTCTCCAAGTCTTTTTACATTTGACTGTGGCTCATGAGTAAGAAAGGTTGGAGATCCATGCAGTGTCAGACTGGGACCTCAGGGGTCCACCAGGAAACCTTTAGACCATAGGCCAAACTATTTTTCTTTTCCTCGCCCCAAAATCTTTATTCTCCTAGTCTCTTTTATTTACATGCTAGCATCTATTCTTCCATCTATTTCTCCTCTTCATTCCCATTTAGAAATAGGGAATGACCATGAAGCAGGCACTGACACCTGGTTATATTCATAATTTGAAATCGGTAGGAGACAGATTTAATCAAAATTATTTGATTAATGCTTATTTCAATTGCCGAATGGAAGGCGTTATATACTTGGTTATATGCCCATGTGGCAAATTTTATGTGGGCAAAACAGTACGTACATTAAAAAATAGACTTCTGGAGAATGTAAGGAACATTGAACAGTCAAAACAGGATGCCCTTGCAAACAATATATTGACCCCTATAGCAAGGCATTTTCTGGAATGGATGGGAGTAGTGCAGGACTTAGAATATCAGGACTCTCTAGGATTAACCTGGGACTGAGAGGTTAACCTGGATAAAGTCCTCATACAGAAAGAGAGCGAATAGATTTTCTTGCTCAATTCATTGTCTCAGAGGGGTTTAAATATGAGTAGCACTTTAAGTACCCTTCTTAACTAAAATAAAATAATTTTTTGACATTTCACATTTATGTGGAGATTTCTTATAGCCTTGTTAAGTTAGATGTAGTCTTTTCAGTTTTTCTTTTTCCATTCTTATTCTAATTGTCCTTTACATTAGTGCCCCTTATCCTCTATATCTAGTTCCTATTTTGTCCTCTAGAGGGCGCTGTGTGCTGATAAGGGGAAGTCCAGGTCCCAATATAATGTAATAAGTGTGTGGACGGATGGACTGGCTGGGCTATGCACCAATAGGATGTAGATCTCGAATTCAAAAGAAGAGGACTTGCGGGGCGCGCTTAAAGCCTTTGACAAAGTTCCCAGTACTGGAGCAAAACGTGCGTCAGGCAACTGATGTAGGGGGGAGGTTGAAGGGTGTTGATGGGTTTTTTTAAATGCTAAGGTGGGTTAACTGTGGGGTTTGAGGTTGGGTAATGGGAACTTTGCCTATTATAATAGTCCTTTATTAATCAGAGTTGGTGATTGAGGTGGCTGGTGGGTGACATCCAACTGGGATGCGTTTCATGATATTTCGTATGGGTGTATGTGCCGTTATTTGAATAAGTCAGGTGAAACACTCCAATTTCAGCTTTTTCATTTAAGAAGCCTCTATATTGAAATGTGCTGAGGCGGATCCAATTGTTGCCACAATCCGACTGAGGCAACACTAGTGCTGATTAGATGGTGGGTGAGCTCTAGTTGAGCGGATACATTTGTTGCTAAATTAGGTGGAGACCCCTGCAGCATTAATCCGTTAGATGTGTGGTGAGCTCAAGGTGATACATTTGTTGCGAAATACGGCAGAGACAATTGTAGCATAAATCCGTTGGATGGGTGGTGAGCTCTAGGTGAGCGGATACATTTGTTGCAAAATACGATGGAGACAATTGTAACATTAATCTGTTGCTTGGGTGGTGAGCTCAAGACATACTCTTGTATTTCATTTCTTTCTCCCCCTAATTCACCATCTGCCTCCTCTTTTCCTTTTTTTTTTTATAAGGGGATTCAGGCACACAAACTGCTAAATGGACAGTGATATAACTGACTCTCCTATCCCCAAACAATTAATTGTTCCACCCTATGAGTTCTTAATCTAAATAAAGTTGATTTGTGGATTTTTATTCCTGTAAATAAAAGTTACATTTTATTAATTTTGTCTCTGGGTACTGCCTTCCCTGATTTGTAGTTTGGGGAATGTTGCAGATAATTGGAGTCTTTTTAAGATCACCGAGTGGTGTTCTTTTCTATTGTTTCATGACTGCACTACAGTTTATCAGTTGAAAATCTTCAATCTGTTGGAAATTCTATGTGTGTATTGTGCAGACTGCACCGGCATATACAGTCTCTAAAGATGTTTTTGGAAGCACTTATTGGCTATGGTACCGCGTGCGACATGTAAAAGAAGGGCACTTCCGGATCCAGTGCCAATAAACATCCTCAATAGTAAAGCAAACAGTGCACCAAGGATATGAAATTAATTAAATTAAAAAATGTTTTCATTTTAAAACATAGTGCATCACATGGAAAAAAGTTTTTCAGAGGAGATCACACATTTTATGCGTTTTGTAACCCCAGGCTACTTCCTCGGAAGGGATCTGATCCCATAGGGCTAAAATGTCAAGCACCCCCAAGTGACTTTAATCGCTTACCTCGTACCCCGGGCTGGTGCCCCTGTTAGGAGAAAACAGCACCAGCCCGGGGTACCTGTAGCGACGCGCTTCCTCCTTCTGCCTGCGTTTCGCTAAGACTAACACAATAGGCGCATGCACAGTAGAGTGAAAAGCCAACTTCTTTGTTAAAGTTCTGCTTTTCACTCTACTGTGCATGCGTGCGCGAGCCATACAGGAAGGAGGAAGCGCTGCAGCTACCCCGGGCTGGTGCTGTTCTCTCTGTACAGGGGCACCAGCAAGGGGTAAAAGGTATGCGATTTAAGTCACTTGGGGGTGCCTAACATTTTGGCACCCCCAAGTGACTTTGCCTTTCCTTCTCCTTTAATAGCACATATAAACAATTCCAGACAAAAGTGTATCTCAATGCTCAATGAGACACAGTCAGAAAAGAAGGCAGAGTCCAATAAACAGGCCAAGATGCATAAGATGGATATCAGCTGATATCATGAACACTTTGCTGAAGGGGTAAGGTATAATAACCTCTCCTAAATAGAGAACATATTGGGGGTCATAATAATAACCCCTCTCAGTTGAGAAGTTATTGGGGGTCATTTATAAATACTGGGCAAATTTGCACCTGGTGAGTAACCCATGGCAACCAATCAGGTATTTACTTTCATTGCTCAACATGCACCTGGATGAAAAAGTCTAATCACTGATTGGTCGATATAGGTTACTACCCAAATGTAAATTTTTCCAGTCTTTATAGACCAGGGATCCCCATCCTTTCTTACTCTTGAGCACAGTCAAATGTAAAAAGACTTGGAGAGCAGCATAAGCATCATAAAGTTCATGGAAATGCCAAATAAGGGCTAAGACTGGCTATTAGTTAGCCTCTATGCACAGTATTAGCTTACAGGAGGCTTTATTTGATAGTAAATCTTGTTTTTATTCAACCAAAACTTGCCTCCAAGTCAGAAATTCAAAAATAACTACCGGTTTGGGGGCCCCAAGAGAAACATCCAAGGAGTTGCTGAGCAACATGTTGTCCCCAAGCCACTGGTTGGGGATCACTGTTATAGCTGATCAACTAGAATCCAACAAACAGGCCAAGGTCAGGGCAGGTCACAGGTAAGGCAAAGTCCAACTGATAGTACAAGGTTAAGACTGGTGGCAGTCAACGCAGAGTCCAATAATAGGCCAAGGTACATAAGCTTGGTAACACCAGTAAAAAGGGGCAAGGTATAGAAATCCCTCACTGTGAATATCAGTAGACATGTCAGGGTTCATCAAACAGGTCAAGGTAAAGGGCAAGTGATAGGCAAGGCAGAGCCCAATGAAGAGGACAATACCAGGGCAGGCAGAAAGCAATCAAAGTCCCAGGCCAAAGGTCAGAATCAGAAAATCCACATAAAAAAAAGAAAAGACATGAAAACAAGGCAGGTACTTAGGGGGAAGAAGATCTCATGAAAAAAGGCAACAAAAGACTCATGAACAAGGCAGGGCTCACATGAGCTCTGTAAATCAACAGAAGCTGGATTACAGGTGAACAGATTAATGACCAAGCACCTGTTAGCAAACAGCAGGCTAATAAAGGGCTGTGATGGCTATAAAACTACTTCCATCAGGCCTTAATGATTTTGGTGATGAAGACTGTGAAAAAGGAGGAGGAAGAGGAGGAAAAGTCTCTGGTTCCAAAATCTGCTATAGCAGTTAAGGGGTTTCTTGAGGGTGTCTGAAAAGTGTTTAGTTCAATATTATCATCTTTTGACACCTGATATAATGATGCTATTGAATAAGCAAACTGCTTATTTTGTTACTTAAGAATCTTCAAATGTTTGGGTTTTGTAGTTGTAGTTGGCACAGCAGTTTTGGGCAGGACATGTTTATGTTCACATTTTCTAAACTATAATCTCTCCATACTGTGTGCATAGGAAATGTCACATTGTGTTAGTGAACTCAGTGGGTGTGTGCATCATGTCACTTTGTGCACATCCTGTGCTGTCCCCACAAGAATTTTTGTATTGGGTTTTAAAGCATCCACTGTTCTAGAAAAATATGTATTGTCCTATATTTTACACGGTCTTTCTTTTACATGGCCTCCTTGCATGTGGAGATTGGACCCTGCCCCTCTTTTTAATCAGGACCTAAAAATCAGTTTCACAGACCTAACTTACAGGCATGTTGTTCTTGCTTTTTCCATCAAGGCCGCACCATGTATTATCAAAAGTGGCTTAATCATGTAATATAATGTATATATATACATATATAGAAGGGTTGCACTGAACCCAGTTTTTTGGGTTCGGCCGAACCCCTGAATCCACCCTGATGGATCTGGCCGAACACTGAACCAAATCGTAATTAGCATAGGCTAATTAAGATCCAGAAGGGTGCTAATTAGCATGTACTAATTTATGCTAATTAGGATTCCGATTCAGTTTGAGCAAGACTGTGGATTCGGCCAAAACCAAACCCTGCCAAAAAAGGCTGAATCATGGCCGAATACCGAACTGAATCCTGGATTCGGTGCATCCCTAATATATAGTGGAATTATATAGTATATATACAGGTCCTTCTCAAAAAATTCGCATATTGTGATACAGTTCATTATTTTCTGTAATGTACTGATAAACATTAGACTTTCATATATTTTAGATTCATTACACACAACTGAAGTAGTTCAAGCCTTTTATTGTTTTAATATTGATGATTGTGGCATACAGCTCATGAAAACCCAAAATTCCTATCTCAAAAAATTAGCATATCATGAAAAGGTTCTCTAAACGAGCTATTAACCTAATCATCTGAATCAACTAATTAACTCTAAACACCTGTAAAAGATTCTTGAGGCTTTTAAAAACTCCCAGCCTGGTTCATTACTCAAAACCGCAATCATGGGTAATACTGCCGACCTGACTGCTGTCCAGAAGGCCATCATTGACACCCTCAAGCAAGAGGGTAAGACACAGAAAGAAATTTCTGAACGAATAGGCTGTTCCCAGAGTGCTGTATCAAGGCACCTCAGTGGGAAGTCTGTGGGAAGGAAAAAGTGTGGCAGAAAACGCTGCACAACGAGAAGAGGTAGATTGTGGAGAAGGGCCGATTCCAGACCTTGGGGGACCTGCGGAAGCAGTGGACTTAGTCTGGAGTAGAAACATCCAGAGCCACCATGTACAGGCATGTGCAGGAAATGGGCTACAGGTGCCGCATTCCCCAGGTCAAGCCACTTTTGAACCAGAAACAGCAGCAGAAGCGCCTGACCTGGGCTACAGAGAAGCAGCACTGGACTGTTGCTCATTGGTCCAAATTACTTTTTTCGGATGAAAGCAAATTTTGCATGTCATTCGGAAATCAAGGTGCCAGAGTCTGGAGGAAGACTGGGGAGAGGGAAATGCCAAAATGCCTGAAGTCCAGTGTCAAGTACCCACAGTCAGTGATGGTCTGGGGTGCCATGTCAGCTGCTGGTGTTGGTCCACTGTGTTTTATCAAGGGCAGGGTCAATGCAGCTAGCTATCAGGAGATTTTGGAGCACTTCATGCTTCCATCTGCTGAAAAGCTTTATGGGAGATGAAGATTTCATTTTTTAGCACGACCTGGCACCTGCTCACAGTGCCAAAACCACTGGTAAATGGTTTACTGACCATGGTATTACTGTGCTCAATTGGCCTGCCAACTCTCCTGACCTGAACCCCATAGAGAATCTGTGGGATATTGTGAAGAGAAAGTTGAGAGACACGAGACCTAACACTCTGGATGAGCTTAAGGCCGCTATTGAAGCATCCTGGGCCTCCATAACACCTCAGCAGTGCCACAGGCTGATTGCCTCCATGCCACGCCGCATTGAAGCAGTCATTTCTGCAAAAGGATTCCCGACCAAGTATTGAGTGCATAACTGAACATAATTATTTGAAGGTTGATTTTTTTTGTATTAAAAACACTTTTCTTTTATTGGTCGGATGAAATATGCTAATTTTTTGAGATAGGAATTTTGGGTTTTCATGAGCTGTATGCCACAATCATCAATATTAAAACAATAAAAGGCTTGAATATGTAATGAATCTAAAATATATGAAAGTCTAATGTTTATCAGTACATTACAGAAAATAATGAACTTTATCACAATATGCTAATTTTTGGAGAAGGACCTGTATATATAAGTGCAAGTGTGTGTCTGCACTCTGATACCAAATTCAACAATGGATGACTTCTACTACACCCATGGTAATTTATATTGTGTTGCGGTAAAACCGTAAGACAGCTAAAGGATCATATTAATATGCATAGATCTAGCAGCTTTGAATTCAGAAAGGGCCGATAAATCTGCAAACAAACTGTAGCTAGACATTGGGTTGATGCAAAACACGATGCTGCGGCATTTAGGTGTATGTCTACTGAACATTTACCTAAGCACTTGTGGGGTGGAGATCAGAGAAAATGTTATTACAAAGAGAGGAATACTGGATCCATGAGCTGAATTGTGTAGCTCCTAGTGGCCTAAATGAACAATTAGTACTCGCATGCTCCTAGGGGTAGGTGAACTGTGTGACAATAGAGTATAAAGGTAACTTGTTATATAAGACAGAGAAGGAAACTCATTTCACTATGGACTTGAAAGCACTTAATGGACTATGTATAAAATATACACCGATGACACCTTGTGGTGAGAAAATATACATAAATTAAGCCATGTTCATAATTTAAAAGCTTGTATAAAGTCACTGTGATTAATTGATGATGTGCTTGCATTGGTTAATTGATTGATGCAAATAATGACGTCACTTAGATTTTTTAAAAAAATGTGTATTATACACCTGCTTGGTATCTTTGATAAAGATCCCAAAGGGGACTGAAACATTGAGTAATGAAGCAAAATAAATTAGCACTATTTTCATATATTGGTGTCACATACTGTCCGCTTCTTAAAGGGTAACACCTGACACACAGCACACAATCTTAATCACATATTAAGGCACTGGTCATCTAGCAACCATCCAAATCCTGCAAGACAACAAAAATATAAAGAAAATGAAACAAGGAACATAAAAACTATAAATTAAATCTTTATTTAGACCCTTTGGGGTCAAAAAAACTAATTAATGAATCCCCAAGTTGTTACCCATGAGTTGGGCAGGTTCAAACAAAATGAGCCCCAGGTGTGGGTTATGGTGGGTCAAACTTCCCCCTATGTAATAGCACTGACCCCTCCCCTACTGTGGTTAATCCCATCCATATATAAGACTTTAGAGGGGAGTTGGGTACAGTTTATAAGTAGAAAAGAACTTTGGGCTAGGTTTGGAAGTAGTGGGTTCATCGCTTAACTCTCAGCTAGGGAATGGGACAAGTTTTTTGTGTTCATTTAAAGGGGGAATTCACCTTTAAGTTAACTTTTAGCATACTATATAACATGACCAGTTCTTTCCAACGTTTCAATTATAAGAAATATAAAATAATTATTGGCCTTCTTCCAACTCTTTTTTCAGAATATAAAATTTTGATTTATTCATACCTTTGAAAGAACAGATAACAGTGGTACGTATATTAGAGGTTTCTGTGTTGTGTGGGGCTCTTTAACAAATTTTGGTTTGGAAGCCAGAGTTCCCTTTTACCTAAATTGGAGGGATATATTGTATTCCTAATTCCCAAGGGCCTATGATTAAGTGCCTCTTTAGGCATGAAACACAGGTGGTGTTTTGTGTTTTACAGGAATACCATCTCCAAAAAACAATCTTAAATCTAGTATATATCATCACAAAATGTGCATTACGTATGTGACAATAAGAAGACTCATAGCAGACATACGGCTAGAACATAATCAATCAGAAATCAACCTTCCTAACTGTGACAGTCCTATTTGTTGGTCCAATTACACTGCCTGTCTGCATTTTATAGGATCCTTATCTCATAACCAACACAAGAAAGGAAGCGGTGCACCACAGGAATGTGCTATTTACAACAGATTTTTCTTTAAGCCAGACTGTAAATATAAGCGTCTGTCTGTACTATATATCACCATCACAATATTAGCATTAAGTACTGTATGCAACAATAAGACAAATGATTCCAGGCATGAAGGGAAACATAATGCATTTATTTATCTATCAGAAAGCAATCTAACTTGTCCATCTATTACAGACCTGTTTTGTATTATTGGGAATGGCTTGCTTTGGTTTTAAAGGAGAAGGAAGGTTGAAATCGCCGGGGTGGAGCCAAATGTTAGGAAACCTCCAGTAATTATAAGCACTTCCCTGATACCCCAGGAGAGCACCTTTAAGAAGACACTGCAACACAAGTAAGCACTACGGAGTAATAGTCTTCTTTCACTTCTTTATTCTCCAATGCTCATCCTATTCACAGTGAAAAGACCCATCTATTTCTTAACATTGGCTTTTCACTCTACTGTACATGTACACCCAATGTGAAAAAGCATAAAAAAGGATTCCCCCATTTCAGTAGTGCCCCAGGCTGGTAAACAGTTCCCCTAACAGAAGAACAGGGTATAACTATGTATATAAGTCATTATTTAGCTTTTTCTATAATGCTACAAAGCTAAAATAACTGAGGCATAACCCCCAGCACATTTGTGTGTGTCCAGGTTCCTAGACATGTAGGGGATGTCATGTTAGTAGACAT
Source organism: Xenopus tropicalis (assembly GCF_000004195.4). NCBI lineage: Eukaryota > Metazoa > Chordata > Amphibia > Anura > Pipidae > Xenopus > Xenopus tropicalis. The sequence continues at coordinate 97,294,003 of NC_030682.2, read as the reverse complement.
GTAGGGGATCAGAGGACTTTTTCCCCTGTTTTTCTGTCTATGACATCATCCAGCCCAGTTGCAGACTAGAGAGAAACCCGATTGGCTGGAAGCCCCACTTCACTTCTGGGAGAAGAGGAGGGCCCATGGAGTGCCTGGTATTACAGCTAAAACCACAAGGAGCAAGATCAGAAGGAGCAAAAGCAAGTGAAATAACTATGAGTTACTGTAAAGTGCTGCGGAGTGCTCAGCTTGTTACATACATTGAGCTTGAGACATATAAAGAGAGTTCTGCTTAGCTGCTGTGGGATGCCTTTACCACCATGTGGGTCCCCAGTGAGTGATCCATCTAAGGGAGGGGTATTGAAAGGCACCAGTGTGTATCCCCTGTGGGGGACAGGTGTTTCTCGAGTCCTTGATACATGGGAGCAACTGCCTATCCAAAGGGAGAGGTACTTTGGGGCAGGTAGTGCTATTTTGGGAAACTCTTGGGGTAGGGGGACTTTGCCAGAGACTGAACTGAGCATTTCCACCAGGAGTGAAGTGTGGCACTGTGTCCTGGGAGATACTGTGCCGGGAGTTAGCTAAAGCACACAGGCTTCCCAAACAAGTTTTATATTGTTGCATTGACAGTTACTTATTTCATCTTTTATTTAAAGTTTAGTTTTGCTGAAAAACGGTGTGTGATCTCTTTTACTAGTGGAACTCCCATAAGATGTGCTCCTCAGTGCCCACTATGCTATAAATCCCAGTTCCCCAGTACCTTTCAAACAAGCAAAGGGATTTCAGCAGGTTCTAGAAGCTGGATTGCAAGAAGAGTGAGAGTAATCCACTTCCACAAGTGTGTGCCAAGAAAGGGTTACAGACACAAAGTCTATCCAGCACAGGCCCAACTTGTCACTGAGCTCATACTGTCCCTATAATCTCACCCTACGTGGCCTTCAAGCTGAGCTTCTGCTTCAACACTCCCAAAGGGGCAGCCCCAGGCTCTGGGAAGCACTAGTTTATGGCAATCATGTCGTGCCCCTGCAAAGCCCCAATGTCTGCAGTAAAATTCCCAATGAACAAAACTACCACTCACACTAATAGGAAGAATCAATATATGCAAAATGATCTTCCTGCCGAAATTTCTATATCAATTCAGTAATACCCCATGTCACATACCTAAAAGCTTTCTACTAGAAATAAACCGAGCCCAATCTGCTTTTATCTGGGGTAACAAATCCCCAACGCTCTCAAGGTACACTCTGAATGCCCGCAAGACCAACTAGGTCTAGCATCCCCTAACTACGAGCTCTACTATTTAGCTTCCCAGTGTGCCCACGTCGCAAATTGGAAAGTGTTTGACCCCGAGAACCCAGCCTCAATTTTAGAAGGCCTCTACTTCTCCTCAATAGAAAGCATGCACAATGCCCTGTATAGAACAAGAAGGGATATTAGCCCACTACTCCCAGTTTCAGATGCCACCAAAAAAGCATGGGATTCCATGACCCTATTAACCAATAAAACAGGAATAATATCACCTGACGCCCCACTATGGGGAAATAGCAACCTACAGAAATTCGCTTCCTTCCCAGAAGCAGGATCCTGGGCTAAACTTGGGGTAAAACGTATAGATCATTTATACACAAATGGAGAACTACATACCCTACCTTCTTTGCAGCAAATTATCCCCCGACCCGGCTTGTCTAACCTTAGATATGCACAGATTACACATTTATGTAGCGCACAGTTTCAACAACCTCCGAATATCCAGCACTTAGACCTAGAACGGCTGGCAGCACAAGAAAACAAAGCCAAACTGCTCTCAAACTCTTACAAAATCCTGATCGCTAAAAGATATGACCCAAGACCAAGAGTCAAGCTTAAATGGGAAACTTCTGGGGTACATCTAGACCCCGAGGACTGGGACGAGGTCATTAGCAACCTCTATCAACCCTTAATAAGCACAAGGGATAAGCTTATACATTTTAAAATTGTACACCAGACCTATCTCACCCCGCAAAAGCTACACATCATGGGGAAAACCGAATCAGCGAACTGCCCAAGATGCAAAGCGCCTATGGCTAACTTTATGCACCTGATATGGGACTGCCCCGTACTTCAACAGTTTTGGCATAAAATTACAGAATTCATGGGTACGGAACTGAATCTCCCCCAAATATTCAATCCAACCACCTGCATACTGGGCCTCCTAGACTCTCTGGTACACAGCAGAAATTCTAAATTACTAATGAGACTGTTACTATTTTACGCAAAAAAAACCATTGCCCTACATTGGATGAGCCCCTCACCTCCAACACTCCGAAGATGGATTGCCCTGGTCAACTCTCAACTAGACCTATACAAACTTACATATCTTGCCAGAGGATGCCCGGCGAAGTTTGAAAATATTTGGTCTCCTTGGACTGACTCACCAGCTACTCTACTGTAACAACCGTTACTCTCTTAACCCCCTTTCTTTCCCCCCCCCTCCTTTTCTCCCCTTCCCCATTCCCACTGTTGTTGTAAAACTCAATAAAAATCAACCTTTAAAAAAAAAAATTCCCAATGAAGATGAGCACACTAGTGTATCAAACTGATGGAAATGCGTGTAATGGGTTACTAAAACTGAACCGAGCCGAAAGCACTGCAGCCCGCGATGTTGTACGCGCAATTGTTACATAAGGACTTTTGTTTTATAATGAAACCCATTCCGTTTGCTGGGAGTTGCATAATACAAAGTGTCTCAAAACATCAGTAAACTATGTTATCTATACAGCTTGCGATACAAACGATTCCCTTCAAGCGGAACATTTACTAAACCCACTTTCCAATAAATACGTTCTACTTAACTAAACTGTTGAACACTAGCTCCTACTTCTACACTTACAGGAAATGGAACTTTGCAGTTATAAGCACAAAGTAGCTTAAAGTTCCGTTTCACTCGTTCCGCCTCCACAAATATGGCGGCGCATAAACCCCTCCCATACGAACTCCACGTTCTACGTATTCCAAACGTCAAGGCACCGCCTTCCACCCGAAAGCGAGGCAATTTACTTAAGCGGGAAGACGGGGATATCTGTTCTCCTCCTCCCTCAGCCTTCCCGGATGGTAAAGAGAAGGCGGGGCTCACAAGTGTGTTACGGCTCCTCCCACCATAGCGGGGACGATACTGTTTACATGGAGTGTGCTCCGCCTCCCGCGGATTTCTAATCCCCTTAATCGTTCATCTGTCATATACTAAGCTTCGCCAGGCGTGGTTGCGCGGAGTGCATTAGAACGGCTCCTCCTCCGAGTAACGTCACCGCTCCGCACTGGGCTAGCCTGGTTACCATAGAAACCGCGGTGGGCCGTGATTCGGCGGCCCTTTTGGGCTGTGTATTGGCTCAGGCATGCTAGGCATGCAAAATCGAGCTCAGGAAGAGGGTGAGCTTTCCCAGTCCAGCCAGTCCTGTGAGGTGCGCTTCTCGGGCCCCCGACCCCTGCGTCTGGTAGAATGGAAGGTTTCCGCAGGGGCCTCAGTACAGATTGGCTCGGTGTTGGCCCTAGCGGTGCCTATTCTGGGAGCTGAAGTCAGGGAGCAACGCAGTCATGAGGAGCCGGGGAGGCCGCACAGAGCGCCTGAGAGGAAAATCAAGTCGGACCGTGCAGGGGTCGTGCAGGAGCTATGCCTGAAGCCGGGAGAAGTCTGCCCTGCCGGGTAAGTGGCAGAATGAGCGGCACGGCAAGGGGTGTGACTGCCATGTGGAGCAATAACATACAGCAGCTTCCCCTCTTACAGATACACACTAGGCCAGTCAGCCGGGGGGGGGGTCCCTCTGTACAACACAACCCCCAGCCTCTGCCATGTGGAGCAATAACATACAGCAGCTTCCCCTCATTACAGATACACACTAGGCCAGTCAGCCGGGGAGGGGGTCCCTCTGTACAACACAATTCCCAGCCTCTGGCTTGTTGGGGAGGTTATTAGTTCAGGGGCACATAGAGATCCGAACTAGTAATATATTTTTGGGGCTGTGTGTAACCCTACTCTGCGGAATGTTTGGGAAGTGCTTTCCCTCCAAATGCCGTGCCTAGGGATGCTCATGTGAGAGCCCAGAGCGATTTCCCAGCAGTGCAGTTGTTTACTGTTCCCTGCATCCCTCCCTGCATCAGAACCACGTGTCCTGCCTCTGGCAACTCGCTACGGTGCTTCTGTTTCTAAGGCATCAGTTGGAACCACGTTCATTATGTCCTATATGTAATAAGTGACACCACACTTCATATTTTCATTTCATTCTTTCCGTTTTACGGGGGTGGGTGTTGCTTTTCAGTTGTTGCTGGAGTTACCTCCCCCAGCAACTACAAATCAGCTTTTGCAAGATTCCCCTGAAAATGAGAACTTTAAAGGCAAAGTAAACCCACTTAGTTAACATAGGGTACCTGCATAGCCCCCCCCCCCTCCTGGTGAGGCAGAGATTCACAGTGCCATTGGCATTAATACATGTTTGGAGGCTTTATTATTATCTATCCCAGGCAACCAGGAAGTTGAAATTAAGCGAACCCCAATACGCATCTCTGGCATAGTAAAAGGGGCAGATTATTTTTGGGGAACAAGATTATGGGGACAGGAGTTCAGAAGCCCATATGCACATTAGGCTTGGATTTGTTTTGGTATTTGGCCAGTCTGGATTTGTTGCATCCTTTTTTGCAATTATGATTTACTGATGGAGTCACTCCCCCATCACCAATGTAAACAGGGTTATTTTTTTTAAAGAGTGCTAATGTACTTCATATAAACATATCCACAGGTCAAGAATCTGCCCTGTGCAGCTCTAGCCTAAGCCACAACCTGATACAAGCAGCACCTGTTAATATAGTGGGCTTATCTCTGGACTGGTATTTAGTTTTTCCTCTGCAAAATGAAAACATGCTAAAGTAAAGTCTAATTCAATGCAAGAACCGACAAAAGCCATAGATATTTCATGATTAAAACAAAGTGCTAAAGATATGTTCCACTTAAACCCTGTTCATTGTATGCATATTAAAAAAGACTGTATTCTGCCATTTCAATTCTCAAACAAAAAACTATAAATGAATAAAGAACAATTATTAGTATGACACTGACTAAAATGTTAAAGGGTTGCTGTCATCACATATTTACCCGGTTATATAATAGTACCTCTTTTTTTAACACTAACATGATACACTCGTGGCACATGGTGTATTGTCAGCTGTTGCACTGTGAATAACCTTAAACTAAAGGATATGTAAACCTTCAAAAATAAATGTAAAATTGCTTAGGGTGCTTCTCTGAACACTTTTGCAATTTATTTATTTATTTATTTATTTATTTTTTTGTTCCAAAGCTATTGAGTTGTTTATAAACTGCTAATATAATGAATTTTGTAACAACAGCGCATGTCTGTTCAGTTTTTCTGACAATCAAGGAATGTGTTCTGAAGGAACAGAGAACTTTTTCTCTGCTCAGGAAAGACATGCGAAAGGTCAGCTCAGGTTTCCTATCTCTTCCTGTGCAGGACAGCATCAGAACAGTTCTCTGTTTTCCTTCTCAACATGTTCTCTACTGAACAGTCAGCTGTACATGTTCCTTGTTGGCTCACATGCGCAGTAGAGTGAAGAGCCGAACTTTAACAAGAAAGTCGGCTTTTCACTCTAAGGGCTCTGGCACATGGGGAGATTAGTCGCCCGTGACAAATCTCCCTTGTCATGGGCGCCTAATCTCCCCGAACTACCATCCCACCGGCGAACATGTAAGTCGCCGGTGGGATGGTACACGTTGCACAGGCGATTTCGGCAAATCGCCGAAGTTGCCTCGCGAGACATTCTGCATTTTCGACGATTTGCCGAAATTGCGCCGCTGTGTGTGCCATCCCACCGGCAACATACATGTTCGCCGGTGGGATGGCAACTCGGGGAGATTAGTCGCCCGCGAACAGGGAGATTTGTCGCGGGTGACTAATCTCCCCGTGTGCCAGAGCCCTAATGCGCATGTGCCGGTCCAGGGATTTTGCCGGCAGAAGGAAACGCTCACTGCAGGTACCCCGGGCTGGTGCGGTTTTCTACAAACAGGGGCACCAAGGTACAAGGTAAGCGATTAAAGTCACTTGGGGTGCCTAACATTTTGGCTGTGACTTAGCCTTTCCTTCTCCTTTAAAGGGGTAAAATCGATTTCAGTATGATAGTGGTAATTAAGACTGTTTGGGTTGGTCTTTGTTTTTAATTTTAAATTACTTTCACTTTTGAGTTTTCAGGTCTAAAATTTTACCATTTCAAGATGGTAAAAAATGTGCTATTACAACTTTTTAGGACCTCCATCCGCATCAAAATGGGAAACCATTCAGTATTTCCCTGAATAGTATTTCCCTGTTAGTTAGGCTTACTAACAGGCTGGTTTTGTTTTGTAAAAGTTTTTGCTAGTTTTGGTGCTAAATTACAAAGTTTGGTGAACTATAAAGCTTACAGCAGGTTTGCCAGAAGTTGCATTTCTTTGTAATTACCCTCAGTTTAAGGTGGTTGTTATTTTTTAAATATGTAAATAGTAAAAAAATTAAACAAGAAGGGATGGGGCCCTTATCACAGTCAGTTGATGAAAACAGAAAAACATTTTAAACTCTTATTTTTCATCTGTCTATACAACTGAGGAGCTAATCCAGCTAATCAAGGCTTCCATTTTAATAGACCCAAATCTAGTAATATAACATCGGTCACTCAGAAGGAAATTCAAAAAGAGACTTGAACATATATGGATGGGATTTATCCCAGGGTATTAAACAAGCTTAGCAATGTAATTGCCAAACCTCTTCACTTAATTTTTCAGGATTCATTGAGGTTTGGCATGGTGCCGAGAGACTGGAGAATTGCTAATATGGTGACGTTATTTTAAAAAGGATCCCATTCTCAGCCAAAAAACTATAGGCCTGTTAGTCAGACTGATCAGTAGTTGGAAAGCTTTTAGAAGGGTTAATAAGGGATATGATACTTAAATACATTGAAAATCACAAGACTATAGAAGTTTGTGCCAGCATGGTTTTATGCGTAACAGATCTTGCCAGACTAGTTTAGTCGCCTTTTATGAGAATTGAGTAGGAACCTCGATGCTGGAATGGCAGTGGATGTCACCTACTTAGACTTTGCTAAAGGGTTTGATACAGTACCTCACAGAAAGTTAATGATAAAATTTAGGAATGTTGGCCTAGAACATAATATTTGTAATTGGATAGAGAACTGGCTGAAGGATAGATTACAAAGAGTGGTGGTAAATAGAACATTTTCTTATTGGACCAGTGTTGTTAGTTGAGTACCGCAGGGGTCAGTCCTTGGCCCTTTGCTTTTTAACTTGTTTATTAATGACCTGGGGGGGGGAATAGACAGTACTGTTTCTATTTTTTTGCTGATGATAAATTGTGCAAAACTATAAATTCCATGCAGGATGCTGCCGCTTTGCAAAGCGATTTTATAAAATCGGAAAACTGGGCAGCAAAATGGAAAATGAGATTCAATGTGGACAAGTGCAAAGTTATGCACTTTGGTAGAAATAATATAAATGTGAACTATCTACTAAATGTTGGTGTGTTGGGGGTATCCTAAATTGAGAAGGATCTGGGGATTTTTGTAGATAACAAGTTGTCTAGGCAGTGTCATTCTGTGGCTACTAAAGCAAATAAAGGGCTGTCTTGTATAAAAAAGGGCATTTACTCAAGGAATGAAAACATAATTTTGCCTCTTTATAGGTCCCTGCTAAGGCCTCACCTTGAGTATGCAGTGCAGTTTTGGGCTCTGGTCCTTAAGGAGGATATTAATGAACTAGAGAGAGTGCAGAGACGTGCAACTAAACTGGTTAAGGGGATGGAAGATTTAAACTATGAGGTTAGACTGTTGAGGTTGGGGTTGTTTTTGGAAAAAAGGCGCTTGCGAGGGGACATGATTACTCTGTACAAGTACATTAGAGGGGATTATAGACCGATAGGGGGGGTGTTCTTTTTTCCCATAAAAACGATCAGCACACCAGAGGCCATCCCTTTAGATTGGAGGAATGGAACTTTCATTTGAAGCAGCGTAAGCGGTTTTTCACGGTGTGAGGGTAGTGAGGTTGTGGAATGCCCTTCCTAGTAATGTTGTAATGGCAGATTCTGTTAATGCCTTTAAGAGGGGCCTGGATGAGTTCTTGAACAAGCATGGTATCCAAGGCTTTTGTGATACTAAAATGTACAGTTAGTCTTTTTTCAGCCCTATGTAAATGTGGAAGTTTAATAATATTTGGCCACCTTTACAGAGACGTCTTATAGAAAAGGATATCCCATACTTTACAAATTTACCAGTCAAGCTGAGAGAGGTGGACCATAACTAATATTATAGTATGGCTTACACAATGTATCCATTTATGTATCCATTTTAGTCAATAAAAAAGCACAATGTAATGAAAAGGGACATACCACTTTGGCTGTTGACGGATGCTGGAATATAATACCGTATAAATTGTACAATTCTAACCATAATAAATGTATATTGTTTACCCCTTTAGTTTCTTGATCCCAGAAGACATGATGTCAGTGGTCTTATCCATATGTATTTTAGGGACTTCAGTGACATCCATAACTTAATATTTTAGGTGATATTCTCCAGGGCTGTGGAGTACCTGGAGTCGGAGTCTGAGTCGGCAAAAAATGAACCGACTCCTACTAAATTTAAATGGGAATAAATAAAAAAAATAAAGCAAGTTTAAATGTCCCAATTCACAAACAGTCATAATTAATTACTTCTCTGCTATAAGAATAAAGCCCAATGCACACAGTGCATAAACGAACACGTTGAGTGACTATGAAGCATGCTTTTCATTGGGGCTGATTTACTTACCCACAAACGGGTCGAAATGAGTCCGATTGCGTTTTTTTCGTAATGATCGGTATTTTGCGATTTTTTCATATGTTTTGCGATTTTTTCGGATTCTTTACGAATTTTTCGTTACCAATACGATTTTTGCGTAAAAACGCGAGTTTTTCGTATCCATTACGAAAGTTGCGTAAAAAGTTGCGCATTTTTCATAGCGTTAAAACTTACGCGAAAAGTTGCGCATTTTTCGTAGCGTTAAAACTTACGCGAAACTTTGCACCTTTTAAGTTTTAACGCTACGAAAAATGTGCAACTTTTCGCGTAAGTTTTAACGCTACGAAAAATGCGCAACTTTTTACGCAACTTTCGTAATGGATACGAAAAACTCGCGTTTTTACGCAAAAATCGTATTGGTAACGAAAAATTCGTAAAGAATCCGAAAAAATCGCAAAACATACGAAAAAGTCGCAAAATGTTCGTTTTCAAGTCGGAACTTTTCCAATTCGGGTCGGATTCGTGGGTTAGTAAATCAGCCCCATTGACTGTATGAATGTAAAAAATACATTAGCATATTAAAAACAGAGGAGTCGGAAGTATCAGAAAGGAGAACAGAGGAGTTGGAGAAATTATCTACCGACTCCACAGCCCTGATATTCTCAAGTTTTACTGCCTCATGGTCCACAGAATAAATACCTTATATAAGAGTGGTATTTGGAGGCATGCACAGGAATTCGCTGAATCCGCTTCAGTATTTGAGAAAATATAGATTTCCTTCCAAGGGCTTTGTCTGACCATGCATTTGTATGGTTAAAGGTGATGTAAACCCTGCAGTTTCTAGGTGAAAGTTGCTAAATTTAGTCTATGTATTGGATTCACAGATTGAGAATAGTATATATTTTCTGTCTTCTATAATAGCACCTCCTCACTCGCAAAGTGCAGAAAACATCTTGCACAAGCCCACTGAAACATGCTCGTCTGCTTGGGCATGTGCAGCAAAGGCTTCTCCGACTAACTTGCCCTTGGATCACTTCAGGTAGTGGGTCTTCACATTAGAACAGGAAACGGCAAATTTGTACTGAAGCTACTGTGTTATGGAGATCAAAAGGCTATAGGGAATCAGCTATGGAGTCATTTCACTGTGTTTTTATATAAACATTTACATGTTCTTTAAAGGAATGGTTCACTTTTAGTATGTGTTAGGGCAGGGGTGGCCAAAACGGCGATCACGGTCCACCAGTCAACCCCCTGTGGATTTCTGGTGGACCGCGTCGAAGCCGGGAAATGTGAAAGTGCAGCGGTTCCATACGTTTATTGGGTATGTGTACATACACTGTGTCACGTACGTACGTATGCATGCGGGGAGGAGCCAAAAGTTGATCACCAGGGAAAAAAGTCTGGGAACCCCTGTGTTAGTGTGTCCTATTACAGGTATGGGATCCATTATCCAGAATGCTCGGGACCAAGGGTATTCCGGATAAGGGGTCTTTCTGTAATTCGGATCTCCATGCCTTAAGTTTACTAAATAATCAATAAAACATTAATTAAACCCAATATGATTGTTTTGCATCCAATAAGGATTATTTATATCTTAGTTGGGATCAATTACAAGGTACTGTTTTATTATTGCAGAGAAAAAGGAAATCAGTTTTAAAATTCTGAATTATTTGATTAAAATGGAGTCTATGGGAGATGGGCTTTCCGTAATTCTACATATTCATATTCCAATTTCTCATTCAAACCACTGCCTGGTAGGGTAAATAAGACCATAGCAGCCGAATAGCTGTTACAATGCCAAATGGAGAGCTGCTGTACTGAAAGCTAATTAACTGAAAAACTGCTACAAATAAAAAAAGACCAATTGCAAATTGTCTTAGAATATCTATGTCTGCATAATACTAAATGTTAACTTAAAGGTGAACAACCTCTTTAATGCTCTAAGTAGGTTCTTGTAGCAGACTTAACCAAATATAGATTTAGGCTGCACTGCTAAGGTGGTAACACAATAATCCTTCATACAGTCTATAGCCCATAAAAGAGCCTTAAAGGAAAATGCAAGTCAAAATTTAAAAAGCATACTGCCCAATAGTCCTCCTATTGTTTAGTAAAAACGCCACACTTTTGGCTCACCTAATCAAATATTTACTCAGTCACACTTACTTCACATTTTCTAGAACAGACAGCCATCTCTAAAAAGGTATTCTCCCTTCCTTTCCCTCCTTGCTTCATACTGCACATGTGTTTCATTCCCTCCTCCCTTCCCCTCTGCCAGATCCGCTTCTGATTGGCTGGTGGGCATGTGTAGCTCAGAACAGGAGACAGGATCAAGTTACACACATGCTCAGAGAATAGGAAGGCTGCCGCTGGCACCTACAGGAAGGGTAGAGAGATTTCAGTGATGTCACTGTAGTCTTCACACTGCTGTAGGCTGCCAGCACCATATCTCAGAGAAGCAAGCAGGGATCTGGGAATTTAGATATGCACTAAGTACTTAAAAAGAATGCCTTTAGACTTACTTTTAATTTATATTAACCTTTAAAGTGGACCTGTCACCCAGACATGAAAAGCTGTATAATAAGAGTCCTTTTCAAATGAAACATGAAACCACAATTCATTTTTATATTAACACATTCAAACCCATTATAAATGCATTTAAAAATCCCAGCTGTCAATCATATACTCTCGCCTCTGTGCCTTAGGCATACAGACGGGGCAGACAATTACTTAAACTTTCCATTTAGAACTCACATTCTCCCTACGTTCTCACCATCTAATTGTGTAGCCAGTGCATGGGCAAGAGCATCAGGTCCCCCATTCTGGCACATACATAAGATTTTGGGGTGATACAAAGCTTGTCATAATAACAGTGCCCAGAAAATAAATGGCAGTTGCCTGCTGGCTGTGATGTTATATTCCCAAGACTGAAGGAAACAAGATTTATATAATTTATATAGTATCAGGGTCAGACTGGGCCGCCAGGACACCGGGAAATATCTAGTGGCCCCGGCGGCCCAGACCCAACCCTTTGCTGGCGCCCCCCCCCCTGCCCTTCTGCTCCTCCCCTGGCGTGTTAAATGTATGCGCTCGGGGGAGAATGTTGAGTGGGGGGCACTGCGAGGGGGGTAAGGGGGTCCCCTGCGGGAGGGTGTGTTAGGGGACACGGCCGACGGGGGCACCTGCAGGGCCCCTGGGGCATGAGCCCCGGTGGGCCCTTCACCCCCAGTCTGACCCTGTATAGTATGTGAAGTTAATTTTGCTTAACAAACAAAATAGAAAAGACATTGGAATTATTTCTTAGGGTGACTGGTCCCCTTTAATACAGAATGTCATAAAACAAATTGTGGGAATTCACTCTTGGCAAAAAGGTAATTTTCAAAGGAAGATACAGCCAATCTGGGTAACTTTGAGTAGGTATTTGTCCATGATTTATGTTTAAAAAGGCACTTTTCAGTCCTACGCAGAGTGTGCAACAAAGTAAAGTTAATTCCTCTGAGACCAAAGCAGACTGGTCCACTGACTGACTGAAATTCCATGTAACCTGCTCTTTGTATAGTGCCTTAGCTGCCATTAGGCTCATGGCCCATGGGAAGTTAAGTCGCCGTGGTTAATCTTCACAGGCGACTAATCTCCCCAAAATACTTTCCACCAGCAACTAGGTGAATCACCAGTGGAAAGGCATACGTGTTGCGTTGTTAATTTATCACAAGGGGGCACCCTTCAGTCGGTGTGATCACAGCCCTTGTTATGTTCCACATCTGTTTTGTCTAGTAGAGAATTCTGAGAAAGGTGCACCTTCCCTTTAGAGCCTTTCCAGTTACTATTCCACAAAATAGGGAAATAACAAGTCGACTCCAAGCATTTGTTGCTAGGCTAGGTTTTTAATTTATTATTACATTATACATTTATAAAGTGTTTATAAACCCTGTCAACCTTACTTTTTTCTGAAAACAATTTAACTATCAGGGCTGTGGAGTCGGTAGATAAATTCTCCGACTCCTCAGTTTCTGATACTTCCGACTCCACGACTCCGACTCCTCTGTTTTTAATATGCTAATGTATTTTATACATTCATACAGTTAATGAAAAGCATGCTTCGTGGTCACTCAACGTGTTCGTTTATGCACTGCGTGCATTGGGCTTTATTCTTATAGCAGAGAAGTAATTAATTAAAGTAATTAATTATGACTGTTTGTTTATTGGGACATTTAAACTTGCCTTATTTTTTTTTTTTATTCCCATTTAAATTTAGTAGGAGTCGGAGTCGGCAAAAAATGAACCGACTCCAGGTACCCAAAATTGCCTCCGACTCCACAGCCCTGTTAACTATGCTGTTTGTTAACAGTGCATTGCAAATTACACACTGACTTATGACTCACTGTGTTAAATGCAAACTGTTTGTTTTATATTTCAGGGGTGTTCTGGTAAGGTTATTCAGCTGTAACCATCCTGTTGTAATGAAGGGCCTTTGTGCAGAATGTGGCCAAGACTTAACACAGTAAGTAATTCCTTGTTCATTTATGTCTATTTTTTTATTTTTTAAATAAGCAGATAAATTATTCTATACGTTTTTGATTTTTTTGGAGATTAATTTAATAATCCTTCTAGCTGTAAAAATATAAACAGTCCAATGTGCTGTGAAATTTTATATTTTGCTTGTATTACTATTACATTTGTATTACTATGCATTAATTGTATTTAATAAGCTAATCATATAAAAATATAACTACAGAATACATAACCTTTTTCCCACAACCCTGGTAAGTTTTTCATAGAAACTCCTGGATTTACCAACAATAAGCCATTTTTTATTTCCTTTCGCTGCTAATCACACCTGCATAATGGTTAGAAGGAATTCAAGATCATTTCACCTTGTAAAACTGTTGAGGTTAATAGATTCCACCCATTAATATCTCATTTTGCAGACTTTTAGTTTTATGTTTCAGCTGACTGTTTAAGCTGTTTTGATACTGATATATTACTTTAACTAGGTGATGCAAGACATTCACCTAAAACAGAGTGCATGGGGTCAGGTATCCACGGGTACCCAAGGAATACCCCCAAAGTGGTTGGGTTTCGGGCAGAAAGTCCCCATTTGTCTTGACATTGAGGGCAGTCCGTGGTTAACCCACCTGTGGACCACACTAAGGTGTGGGAGTGATCCCTCGCCTGAGGATACTGCAAGTTTTTTCCCCTTCTGATCTGGCCCCAGAGTGACGTCACTTCCAGTACACAGTGACATCACTTCCAGTTTTGTGGTCTCAGGTCTGAAGGTAAGGTAGTGGGTCTGGGTAGGAGGACATATTGGTTGTCGGGTGCAGGGTTGGGAATCGAGTCAGTGGGGGTCCGAATCAGGCACTGGTCTGCCTTGGATAGACCGTGCAAGACTCTACACCAAACTCTTGCTAAGCTTCATTTGATAAGACTTCCCAGAGATTCTGTTTTTATGCTTTTACTTACATTACTACCATAAAAGTATAAATAATTAGTCTGACAATCTATTTTCCAGACAAGTGGGCTGTTTGGCCAAAAATTGGCAAAATGTGCACTTAAATGCACATATTTAATTTGCAAATCGTGGAAATCTCTAACAGACTGGATAAATTATTTTCTAACATCTAAGACAAAAATCTGTTTAATCACAGGTATTTGTATCCATGAAGTCTGTGTGATGACAGATATATGTATCCATGCATTTTTCTTAAATGGAAAGCCTTATCTTATAAATAACATACATTTGCATATTTGAATTTGAGCAAGATATGAAAATGTAATTATTTGTTAATGTTTTTTTCTGTTCAGTTTTACATTGTTGTGAAGTCATGGCATTACAGGTTCACATTAGGAACAATCTTAACCTGTCATACTAGCCTCATATTTAGGCCAGTTCCAGTAAATATGATTTTGTGATATGTCCCTTATTGTAACGTTTTATTTATTTAGATTACAAAGTAAGAATGGAAAGCAGCAGGTGCCTTATTCAACAGCCACAGTTTCTATGGTTCATAGTGTCCCAGAACTCATGGTTAGCTCAGAAGTAAGTATATGGTATTTTACATTTGGTCTAGAATTCTTGTGGAAAAATAATGTTGCATTTTTTTATTTGCATCAGAAAATATGTGAGGAAGTTCTAATATACTATCCTTGATACTTTTCAAGCACTTAGTTCAATCCCCCTTACACAGCAGTGTAAGGAATACTTGATAACGAAGAGCAAACATTTCTGTTCGGTGTCCTATACTAGAAAACTATGCTATGCTATGCTAAATGTTAGGCACCCCCAGTTATTAAGATTGCTTACCTGATACGCCAGACTGGTACTTCTGTTAGCAGAAAATCTCACCAGCTTGGGGTACATGCAGGTGAGCGATCCTCTTCCTTCCTTTGCCTTTACAAAAAAAAAAGTGCTTAATTTTTTTTTTTGATCACCTTATGGTGCGGTTTCTAGCCATACATACATGGTCAGAATATGGCAAGATGCTTTTAAAAACTTGATAATCCAACCCTATGCCACAATACCATGTTTGTATTTGTATAGAAGAACCCCAGGGAATATCTATAAATCTTTCTTCTAGCAAAGGTGAAAGCAGAAAATAAGAGAGAAAATATTTTGCTTTTTTTTTTTTTTTCTTCAGAAAGCAGAGCAACTAGGTCGTGAAGACCAACTTAGATTACATCGAAATAGGAAACTGGTCCTTATGGTTGATTTAGATCAGACTTTAATCCACACCACGGAACAACATTGCCAGCATATGTCTAGAAAGGTAATTTTGTCTAAACTTATTTGGATTTCAATGATTAACAATTTTCTTAATGGAAGACTGCATTTTGTGAAATAAAAGCTATACTTTGAAAAAAATACTTGAAATACTGTTGGTTTTTTTTTAGGCTAGGTGAATCAGTTAAAATTAATTTTGTATTCCTTGTCATTATGGAAACAGATAATGTTTGGTTTATCTTCCCCACCATTTTTTGCAACCATAGTTAGAAACTAGATCCTGTTTACCCCATTTCCTCATTTTCGTCCGGTCATTCCCTTTTTTCTCCATCAGTTTTCTTCATCTTCCTTGTTTTTTCCTCCACTCTTCACGTTCCTTCTCTTCCTTTGTCCTTTTAATAGCCCCATTATGTTTCTCTCCCTGATATCTTTTTACTTACTATTCTTGGCCTGGAGACATTTTCTCCTCTTTTTTTTCCTTCTTTCATGATGTTCCCTATATTTTTCCCACCCCAGACACTGACCTGCAGCAATATAAATAAATATAATTTTATTTAAATTAAAAAATTCTCTAGGTTATAGACAAACAGTTCATGTAGTGTAGGGATAAATATATTCATTGCATTGGCTTTAAATATACTAAAAACCCTACTCTATACTGGTGATCCTCAAAAAAGGTTAAACCGATCAGTAACTTGGGGTTGTAAAAAATTGAAAGATACAAAACATGACTTCATTCCCAGGTGTGTGTTTTTATCAGTACACGTTACTATAATAACTGAGTTATGTGCAACTTGCTTGCTATGTGCTTACCTGATTTTCTGTTTTGAGTGGGTCGGTAAAAGGATGCCCAATTTCTGTGTCACTGTAAAACAAAGCTAATAATTTCAACATGGATTGAAGTCTTTGCTTATTTCCTTACAGGGCATATTTCACTTTCAGCTAGGAAGGGGAGAACCAATGCTCCACACTCGGCTACGTCCTCACTGCAAAGAATTCTTAGAGAAGATTGCAAAGCTGTTTGAACTGCATGTCTTCACTTTTGGTAGCAGACTGTATGCCCATACTATAGCAGGTGTGCAGTTTTATGCACTTTTGGCACATCTATCTAAAGCCAGTTTATTATCAAGAATATCTAACTGGAACTCTTTCTTATGGGTTAGCAACTCTTATGAGCTCTAATAAGACATAAACATTTTTTTCAGTATATACCTAGATGACTAAGCCAGTCTTACCATGCAGATTTTTCCAAGATGGTATATTTAAGTGCATTTCTGGAAAAGCTAATTGTTTTTCCTTTTTTGAAAATGTATTATTTAGGTTTTAAAACTTTACAAAGTCAAAGAGGAAAGGTTGAGGTAGTACCATTTCATTTGGAATTACAAAATGTTATTGTTTTTCCCCAACTATTTAAGTAGTGTTTAGTTTTAATAGCCAGCAATTGTTGATTCTGTAACATAGATACATTCTTTTATTTTACCTTCCCCATTTTATGTTTAGGTTTTCTAGATCCAGAAAAGAAGCTTTTCTCTCACCGAATATTGTCCCGAGATGAATGTATTGATCCCTATTCCAAAACAGGAAATCTTAGGTATGCTTGGTATCACTGCACATTTAAATATCACCTTTTGCATTGTGTTGCCTCAGACTGCCTGCAACTGTATGCTTATTTTGCTGTATGCTTTTTTCTACAAAACTTGTCAGCAATTCAAGGGGCACAGAGAATACTGAAATATTCTGGGCTGAATGAAGTTTGACAAGAAACTTAAATCATTAAATCTCCATAAAAGTAATAATTCAGGCAAATTTCATGTAAATTAAAAATAGGAGAGTGTGGTAAAAAACGTGATATTTTCTTGCCTATTGTTATACTTACTGTTACGTCTTCTTACATGACATGTCTCTAAAAAATGTGGCATCAGTTGCTGCTCACCAGCATTCACAAAAAGAAAACCATGCAGGGAGCACAACAATTAAACTGAGCATTACTGGATGTCCCACAGAGTCATTTATAATCCATTTGAAAAGTAAGAGCCAAATTACATGGGAGATTTTGATCAGATTTTGTTTGTCAGATTTTATCTGACCCACAAAATCTTGTCATGCAGCCGCACAAAGTTTTGTAGGATTGTACAAAAGCTCACAGCTGTAATGTAAAAGTCTGATGGTGTGTTTTGTTTGTGCATCTACATCCAACATTCAGTGTATTTTATTGAAATGAATAAAAATCTTTCATTCACCATCAGTTTTTAACTTTTCGGATGCAAACGTTTGCATCCAACAGGTTTTATATGTTACATCGTATAGCAGATGTTCCATGTAGTTTACACATCAGATTTTTTTTTTCAGTCCCATTATATTTTGATCAATGCAATTTATATCTGACTTGGATGTAGAAGGATTTCTGTCGTTCTGACTGCATCCTACATAAGCTCCCATGTAGTTAAGTTTTTTTTTGTTTTGTTTTTTTAATATCTTTTTATTGGTTTTTATAAAACAAAAACATAAACACAAAAATTAGTATAAATATAAGAAAAGAAAGAGGGGGAGGTAGTAGAGTACTAAAAGAAAGTCGCTGAGGAGATAGAGAGATAGTATAGAGGGGGAGGGGAGTAAGATGGGTTGCTAATCCAAATTACCCTTATACAAAAAAAAAAAACATGTTCCAAAACATTCAAGATATTAGATCTTGTGTGTCTGCTGTTAGTCTCTTTACAGGTTGCTAATGAAAATGTTACTTCTGTTACCGTAATAAATACTTTCATTCTCACTTGTGCTTGTAAACCATAAATGTGGGGCTTATATTTTTCTTTTCTGTCATTGTTTCTAGGAACCTTTTCCCTTGTGGGGACTCTATGGTTTGCATTATTGATGACCGAGAAGATGTTTGGAAATTTGCACCTAATTTGATAACAGTTAAAAAGTATGTGTACTTTCAAGGCACTGGTGATATTAATGCACCTCCTGGTTCAAGGGAAGCACAGATGAAGAGCAAAGGTTATTGATCATATGGTTATCCATAATAAGGTTACTTTATAATTGTGCACATTTTTGTATTGAATGAGTGTACACATATTTGCATAAGATGAGTGTACACATTTTTGTATTGCATAGGTGTTATGCAGTATTTTGTTTTCATTTAAATATATAAATACCTTTTTAACCCACTCAAAATGTTATTTTTAAATGCCTTCATATAGTGAAAAGCTGGCCATCACCCATATCTAAAACAGTCTCATATGATTATATTTGCATTTATGCAGGCTCACCAATGTTAACAGATATTGATGTACTGTGGATGTCTGTCATTTTGGGGATTAGACAGGATTGAAAAATTTAGCTGCCCATTTACTGTGCTGGTCAGTGCATGGTGCATTGGCAGATTAGAACATAAAGAGCAGCCACAGCTTCTCTGTACTTCCTGTTGTTCTGATCATTTATGGGCTCTGCACAAACAATCCTCTTCATACTTTCTCCATCCATTCTGCACAAGGGCCAATCGGTCAGTGTTTTCCTTCCCACTGGTGACAGTAGTAAACTGCTAGAGTTAATACAAACTACAATTGTAATTTTAATGTATTTAGTTTTGCCATTTTCTAGCAATAATTGCATGTTCTGAGTGAATACCATTTTAGTCGGGCAATAAATTACTATGGTTACACCATTACATTTACCCAGGCAAATTTTGTTGCCATTACCTTATTATTGTGAGGATATGCATCTCTAATTAATGTTAAAACTTTTAATTTAAAGACAAATAATAACTTTTAAACAGGATAATAGTTTCTTATTCATTTAGCTCTCTGTGGCTTGTTTGTTTAGTATACTTTTGACAGTTTCTGATTTATTTTCTTACACAGTAAGCTGTTCAAAACCTTCAGAAGTAACAGAGCAGCCTGAAGCTTTACAAGATTCTGAACATTCAAAGAACACTCTCGTTGTGGAGGAGCACAGTAATGGTCACAGAAAAGCTGTGAAGGAACTGAATGGGGGGTGCACTAACAGTGAGCTTTCCAAAAAGGATACAGAGTGCACTGATGGACTACATGAACAAGATTCCACTAATAGTCAACTTACAGATGCATTAAATAGTAAAAATGTGAAACCATTGGCAGATAAACCTCCATCCTTAGAGCAAGACGAAAGGACAAATATTTCTAATCCCCAGTCAAAGACAGGGGCAGCAAAAGACCTAGATTTTGACTTGTCCAGTGACAGTGATAGTGAGGGTGAAACCAGGAAAATATCATCTCCTTCTGCATCAGAAAGTGAAAATGAATGTAAAAGAAGTTGGAGAAAAACAAACAAAAGGGATGAAGAATGTACAACAGAATTATGTACAGATGTTGGCTCCAAGAAAGCGAGGCCAGAAAATCACTCTTGCTTTGAGTCAAAGGATACATTGCCAGTAGAAGATGATGAGATGGAAGTGCAATCTGCAGAGCAGGATAGCCTTTGTGATTTAGGTAACGGCTGTACAGATAAAAAAGAGATTGAAACAGAGTCCCAGAATAGTGAGCAGTCTGGTATCACTGTAGGAGAGTCACTTGATCAGAGTATGGAAGAAGAGGATGAGGATAGTGAAGACACAGATGAAGATGACCACTTGATATACCTTGAGGAAATTCTTGTCAGAGTACACACAGATTACTATGCAAAGTATGACCGGTACTTGAAAAAAGAGGTGGAGGATGTTCCAGACATTCGTAAAATAGTGCCTGAGCTGAAGAGTAAAGTATTGGAAAATGTCATAATTACATTTAGTGGCCTTCATCCAACAAATTTTCCCATAGAGAGGACACGAGAATTTTATCATGCAAGAGCTTTGGGAGCAAATATCCGCAAGAACCTTATTTTAAAACCAGATGATCCTGAAAGGGTGACTCACCTTATTGCTGCAAGGGCTGGTAAGTATGTCATTTTTATTTATTTTTTTTAATATAAAAAAAGGACTGGGTGTAATATGTTATGAATAATATTTAAACTGGTCAATTGCAAACCTTTTTTTTTTTAAGTGTCATGCACTTATGCTATTTTATATAACTGCATAGACAGCATTTCATAGAACACAGAAAAGTAATTTGTTGTTGCATCATAAGCCAGCGATTTAGGACAAATATAGACTGATCTCAGGGCAGACAATCTGTTTTTCTCGAAGATGGTCTAGAATGGCCCAAAATTGTTGGTTTAAGATTCTACAGAAAATTTGTTTTCTATTTTGTAAAAGGCTTTGGAGATCTATTTGTCTCATCCACAATGGTTATATAAATAAACAGTGCTTATGGGATGCGCTTTTTATTACACTTTTTCTTAAAGACGTGATTCAGAAAACTGTTTTTGTCAGTTAGTTTAGTAGCTCCCTGAGTGGGAGACAAAGTCAAAATCACCTAGTTTACTTGTACATAGATTTTTTTTTGTTGTTTAAACAATGGGCAAAAAGTATGTTCAGCACAAGCCCTATTCATTGCACCCATGTTGAACATGAACCGTTCTCTGCAAGATTTTAGAATCTGAGTTAAATAACCCTTCACTCCTGGACAATAATCTGTTTCAAATGTCTGCCAGTGTCAAAAGGGAATGCTTTGTTTACAGGTACAGACTTTTAGTAAGTGTCTTATACCAAATTAACCCTCGATTTTAGCACCTGGCATGTCGTGTTTTCTGAAGGCATAAATCAAGGTAAGTATGAAGTATGCCTCGGAGTGGGGATATTGGCAGTGTTATAAAGGGTGTATAATTTTTAAAGCATCATAGATGAAAAAATTGGATATTTTTAAATGTATAATTATATTTTGTTACAGAACAATTCTCTATTATTTATTTAGGCACAGAAAAGGTTCGACAGGCTCAGAACTGTAAACACCTAAACATTGTAAATCCAGAATGGCTTTGGAGCTGCTTAGAGCGATGGGAAAAAGTTGAAGAACAACTTTTTCCATTAAAGGATGATTACATGAAGTCTCAAAGGTAATCTGCTTGTAATTAAAACTTTTTTTGGTCCTCTGTAAGTGTTAAAAGGCCAATAAATGGATTAGATCCAATATGAAAAAATGAATAATTTTATAACCTTTATAAAAGTTTGGTAGAGGTTTTCAGCTTTTGGCATTGATATTTCATGCATTTCACTGTGCAGTTTTTCGCTGTAAAACATCTTTGAATTTTGCTTATGACAGTGTCAATTAATAGGGTATATAAGTGAATAAACATATTTTGCCTGTTGGTGGATATTGCCTATTAGTGGATTGTTAATCATTCATAGAACTGTTGTAAATGTTGTAATGTAAAGCAGCAAAAGATCTGTCTTTGTAAGATCCTGCCTGTGTCTCCTGTGAGCCTTAACACAGCATAACCGAAGGCAAGCCTTTTTTGCATGAAGCATACACTGGCTAGGGCTAATATATTCTGGGCACAAGTAACTACCCCCATTTAAAGTATACGTTTAAGCAATTGTTATATCACTGGGTAATACTGTTGTGACAATGATAATTAGTTTTGTTATTAGTATCATTAGAGTGAGTATTATTATTTTTTACATACACTTATAAAATAGTATCATTGCAACATTTTTTTTTCTCAACAGAGCAATAAGTCCCACCACATTTCCCGATATTCAGAGTGCTTTCCAGACTCCACTTTTTCACCCTACTCCTATCCACCCAAAGACACAACCTGGTCCCGAAGTCCGTCTGTATGATCCAGTAACTGGAAAACTTATCCGGAAAGGATCACAAGGTTCCAGCCAGTCACCATACATTCAAGCACCTAGTCCTCCTCTGTCTTTACCTGTCCATGGAGAGCATTCATCTTTCAGGTACATGCCATAAAATGTGGTTTAACTTGGCTAACCACCAGGTGCTTAGTAAAATGCAACTGTTCGTTCTTGTCAGTTGTTTCATGATGTCATAGATGAAATGCTGTTTATTGTAATTTCATCACAGTTCTCTTTAGGCCTGTTGTGTAGCAAAGCTTTCTCATTTTATTCTGAGTTATGTAATTAAGAATGACAAAATAAAATGTGCTATTTTCTTTTCAGTCTCTACAGTGTGTTTTTGTGTAAGCACAGAAGCTACAATGTGATCTGTCATATTGAATTTAAACTGGGTCACTGTATTCAGCCTGGGTTGCTGAATATTCTGTATATTTAAACAGAAATACATTGGAAGTATTTGAAACCCCAGTTAAAATGTGTATATTTTTAATAAATCCTCCTGTGAATGCTGTTTTATCATCTTTTTCAACATAAGCTCATTCAGGAGGTTGGTTTTATATATAGTTCCTCAAGTGACTCATTAAAACTTGTATATTATAAGAAATAATGTACCCCCTGCTGCAAAAATATAAAGATATTTGATTTCCATACTCATTTTTTGTTCACTGTACAATCATTTTTTATGGTATAGATATAGATGTACACTTTTGCACATCACTTGCAACCAAAACTATAGGCCTAGTTGGCAGTTGTTTGGATAACATTCCTCTGACTGAAATAACCTCTACAAATGGAGAAAATTTCAATTGATTTAATCTAAGAGAGCTCTTGCAATCTAGGCATGGAGATACCTCATACCACAACAACAAAGAGCAAACCAAACTAAATGTCTGATGTGTAAATAATAGAGGTTCCTTCAAGATCCTCTCCAATTATGTTCTGATCATTTGTACCTGATCTGGTGCCCCTGATTCTAATTTTAGGTGTTTACTGGTAATAAGGATTACCTTTCCACATTTGCATTTATCCTAATTTAAATTACACAGTGCTTGTAAATGCTGCTGATTTTTGTCATATCACATAAAAAATTTTTGAATGTGATGATTTAGGCTTTTAGAAAGTTTCTAGTGCTACTACAGGTATCCGGAAACCCATTATCCAAAAAGTTCCAAATTACGGAAATGCCATCTCCCATAGTCTCCATTTTAACCAAATCTCTCTGTAATAATATATAATTAATCCTTATTAGAGCAAAAACAATACTATTGGGTTTAATTACGGTTTAAATAATTTTTTTTAGTAGACTTAGGGTAGAAGATGCAAATTACGGAAAGACCCCTTATCCGGAAAACCCCAGGTCCCAAGCATTCTGGATAACAGGTCCCATACATGTACTAGGTTCTAGTTTATCGCTAAACTTGACCTGTTTTTTTTTTTTTATTTTAATGAGTTTTAACAATACAAAGAATGCTTCTTTAATGTAAAGTGGGGGAATAGAGGGAAAAGGGGGGGGATAGGTAAAATGTAAATAAAGAAGGGGGTGGGGAGGGAAAGGGAATATAGAGAGAAAGGGGGGAAAGGAGTAATTCTATCTTTTATTGATACTGTTCACTTTAAAGGAGAATGCAAGTCAAAATGTTATAAGCATACTGCTCAATTGTCCTCCTATTTTTTAGTAAAAACGCACACTTTTGGCTCACCTAATCAAATATTTACTCAGTCACACTTACTTCACAGTTTCTAGAACAGGCAGCCATCTCTAAAAAGGTATTCTCCCTTCCTTTCCCTCCTTGCTTCATACTGCACATGTGTTTCATTCCCCCCCCCCTCCCCTCTGCCAGATCTGCTTCTGATTGGCTGGTGGGCATGTGTAGCTCAGAACAGGAGACAGGATCAAGTTACACACATGCCCAGAGAATAGGAAGGCTGCCGCTGGCAGCTACAGGAAGGGAAGAGAGATTTCAGTGATGTCACTGTAGGCTTCACACTGCTGTAGGCTGCCAGCACCATATCTCAGAGAAGCAAGCAGGGGTCTGGAAATTTAGATATGCACTAAGTACTTAAAAAGAATGCCTTAATTTGTATTAACCTTTCATTGTCCTTTAAGTGTCTGATGAAACTGAATTTTATAAAGCAGTTATTCATCCATCATGATTTTTCATGGTCTTAAAACCTAGAACCTAAGAACCTAAAATTAACATTTTGTCATTTTACAGCAGGAATACATTTGGGCATTTAGTATTAAAAGTATACATAAACGTCAAAATATTGCTTTCCCCGAGTCGATTATATAGCATACATTTTATTAAAATGACTATAGCGGATACATGTTTGTTCACTGTATGATTTGTTGCTGAAAACTTGGAAGTGGGTAAAAATATACAGTGGAGGAAATAATTATTTGACCCCTCACTGATTTTGTAAGTTTGTCCAATGACAAAGAAATGAAAAGTCTCAGAACAGTATCATTTCAATGGTAGGTTTATTTTAACAGTGGCAGATAGCACATCAAAAGGAAAATCGAAAAAATAACTTTAAATAAAAGATAGCAACTGATTTGCATTTCATTGAGTGAAATAAGTTTTTGAACCCCTACCAACCATTAAGAGTTCTGGCTCCCACAGAGTGGTTAGACACTTCTACTCAATTAGTCAACCTCATTAAGGACACCTGTCTTAACTAGTCACCTGTATAAAAGACACCTGTCCACAGAATCAATCAATCAAGCAGACTCCAAACTCTCCAACATGGGAAAGACCAAAGAGCTGTCCAAGGATGTCAGAGACAAAATTGTAGACCTGCACAAGGCTGGAATGGGCTACAAAACCATTAGCAAGAAGCTGGGAGAAGGTGACAACTGTTGGTGCAATTGTTCGAAAATGGAAGGAGCACAAAATGACCATCAATCGACCTCGCTCTGGGGCTCCACGCAAGATCTCACCTCGTGGGGTGTCAATGATTCTGAGAAAGGTGAAAAAGCATCCTAGAACTACACGGGAGGAGTTAGTTAATGACCTCAAATTAGCAGGGACCACAGTCACCAAGAAAACCATTGGAAACACATTACACCGCAATGGATTAAAATCCTGCAGGGCTCGCAAGGTCCCCCTGCTCAAGAAGGCACATGTGCAGGCCCATCTGAAGTTTGCCAATGAACACCTGAATGATTCTGTGAGTGACTGGGAGAAGGTGCTGTGGTCTGATGAGACCAAAATAGAGCTCTTTGGCATTAACTCAACTCGCTGTGTTTGGAGGAAGAAAAATGTTGCCTATGACCCCCAAAACACCGTCCCCACCGTCAAGCATGGGGGTGGAAACATTTTGCTTTGGGGGT
Source organism: Xenopus tropicalis (assembly GCF_000004195.4). Classification (NCBI taxonomy): domain Eukaryota; kingdom Metazoa; phylum Chordata; class Amphibia; order Anura; family Pipidae; genus Xenopus; species Xenopus tropicalis. Next base: position 97,268,455 of record NC_030682.2, on the reverse strand, counting down.
GTTTTTCTGCTAAGGGCACAGGACAACTTATTCGCATTAACGGGAAAATGGACGGAGCCATGTATCGTGAAATCCTGAACGACAACCTCCTTCCCTCTGCCAGGAAACTGAAAATGGGTCGTGGATGGGTGTTCCAGCACGACAATGACCCAAAACATACAGCAAAGGCAACAAAGGAGTGGCTCAAGAAGAAGCACATTAAGGTCATGGAGTGGCCTAGTCAGTCTCCGGACCTTAATCCAATAGAAAACCTATGGAGGGAGCTCAAGCTCAGAGTTGCACAGAGACAGCCTCGAAACCTTAGGGATTTAGAGATGATCTGCAAAGAGGAGTGGACCAACATTCCTCCTAAAATGTGCGCAAACTTGGTCATCAATTACAAGAAACGTTTGACCTCTGCGCTTGCAAACAAGGGTTTTTCCACTAAGTATTAAGTCTTTTTTTGTTAGAGGGTTCAAAAACTTATTTCACTCAATGAAATGCAAATCAATTGCTATCTTTTATTTAAAGTTATTTTTTCGATTTTCCTTTTGATGTGCTATCTGCCACTGTTAAAATAAACCTACCATTGAAATGATACTGTTCTGAGACTTTTCATTTCTTTGTCATTGGACAAACTTACAAAATCAGTGAGGGGTCAAATAATTATTTCCTCCACTGTATACTGTTCATGGAAAGTGCTTATGTGTGAAAATATTTTTACTTGTGTATCTTTATTACTCAATGTCATGCAATGTTTGTCACCTCTGACTGTAGAATAATTCTATATTTTAATGACACATAATGATTAACATATTTCAAAAGTTACTCTAACATCCTATTCTGTTTAGTGTGCATGCTAAACCTCTTATACACTGACACAGCACACTACTTCCATAGTCACTTAGCACAGCAATATCCCAGCATTTTCTTATTCTACACAGTTAAATGTACACAGTAATTCCAGGTTCAGTCAGCAGATGGTGCATGTGGGCTTTTGAAAGGACAGCATCAGTAAGAGAAATTGCCGAAAAGCTTTCTGCTTGTAAACCTTGGCCTCATTGCTTATCTGTCCAAAATGTGTCTCTCTACAGCACATTTTTTTTGTAGTTGCTCTTATATGATGAGTTCAGGACTATTTATAATTTTGTTTTAAGTAGAATCATAATTCAGTGCATTATCTGCATATTTAAAGCTCTGCTCTGAGTGTTGCCGCTTGCAGTCGTCACAATATCTAGCAACAAAAAGTCATCTGTGCTACTATGCATGCACCTATCTGTATGTTATCCCATACATAAGCACACTAGGTTAGTTTTCAGCAGGATCCAGTTAAGTCAGTGATCCCCAACCAGTGGCTCGTGAGCAACATGTTGCTCCCCAAGCCCTTGGATGTTGCTCCCAGTGGCCTCAGAGCAGGTGCTCATTGTTGAATTCTTGGCTTAGAGGCAAGTTTTGGTTGCATGAAAACCCAATATAATGCCAAACAGAACCTCCTGTAGGCTGCCAGTCCACATGGGGCCTATTAAATTGTCAATTATTGCTCTTATTGGCACCACCAGGAACCTTTTTCATGCTTGTGTTGTTCCCCAACACTTTTTCCATTTGAATGTGGCTCACGGGTATAAAAGGTTGGGGATCCCTGAGTTAAGTCACCTGTATGGTTATATTGAGTGTGGGATAAAACTTGGGTAAACATACATACTCCTTGCAGAAACAGATAATGCCTGGGTTAAAATCACACAGTACCCCAGCATTGCAACGCACCAGTGATAACCACTGAGAGACCATGCCACACAAAATAAGAAAGTGCCTGTTCCCTGTAGCAAAAATGA